>NW_005356905.1:978825-1021809 GCF_000412655.1 Myotis brandtii | reverse complement strand
GGATTCTCCTGAGCAGTTAATCCGTCCACAGTTCTGGGCCATCATAGAGCAGTTTCTCTACCATTGATGTGAGACCATCAAATCCACTTCAGGATATCCTTGCTCCACATTGTTTTCCCCCTAAAAGAGTTGTCTGGATTTTATTATGTGTAAAAATTTCACCTTTTCTAATGAATTCATAAGCTTCTATTAGATGAGCCCAAGTATACTGCAGACGAAGGAAAGGACTGAGGTGAAGGCCTTCTTTGGGTTCTAGGGCAGGGCCACCAGCATTTATACTTTCAAATTTCCTTATTAGTCACTGTGTTCAGTGTAACTAATTTATCTTCTCTGCTAATGGGTTTTCATCTCACAAGTCCACGAACAGTTATCACACAAATTACTTGCTAAAATGTGAGTTCCTAAAAGTCACAAGAGGTCCTTTACTAATCACTGTATCCCTCCCTCTAGCGGTGTCTGATATTAAGTAGAGTTTTTTGGCAAATGTTTGCTGAATTAAAAAGATTGCAGGTACAAAAACAATGCCACAGGAAAAACCCACCTGATTGATGTGTTAAAAAGGGGTAGAAATGTTGCCAATGCGTTTATCAGAAATGGACAAAGACATCAGGCAGATTGGCAGAGACCTTTCTATGACTATAATGACAGTTGACCCCAAACCAGGTTATGTGGCGAAGATCACTGAAAGATGTTTTGATCTCATTAGGAAAGGCTTCTCAACTAAAAGATGTTAGATTAACTGAGTATCATTATAGCTCTTCTTTTGCATTTATATAGTACAGCACATAGCCATGAAACTGTCTTATAGCAACTTGACTTGAAGCACGTAAATCTCAGTATGATGTAGAAACAAACAAATATTGCTGAAGGTCCTGCTGTGAGAGAGATGACTGATATGACTAAGCCCTTATTTAATTGCTGAAATTTCTGAAGTTTTGTTCCCAAAATGCTTAATATAATTTGTGTGTGTGTGTTCTCAGACAGTCATGGACATATTGATCCCTCGCTCAGACCCATCTGGGACTTAGCTTTTCTTGGCAGCTCTTACGTGATGTGGGAAAAGACAACGCAGTTCTTACACTACTACATGGCACAGCTCAGCAGTGTGAAGCAGTGGGTAAGAGAAATGGAAAATTAACTTGTGCCACGAGAGATAAAACCAAATGCAGTGTGCTTAGACTAAATTAATGTGAGTTTCCAATTTCACAGCAAGAGTTTTAATTGCATTTCACTCATTCAATAAATATGCGAATGCTTGCAATGGGTCAGGCATCCTATTAGGGACGGATATAGCAGAGGACAGAAAACACAGTGCAGCTGCCCATAGGGAGATGAATTCTAGTGAGGGAAGACAGTGAACAGATGAACAAGCAAAGATGTATCAAATGGTGGTGGGTGCTGTGGAGAAAAATTAAGTATAGTCTAAAGGAGGGCCCTTCGGAGTTGAGCAGAAGTGACGCTGGAGCAGAGGCCCAGAGAAGTGAGAGAGGGCCCTGCTCCCACAGGGAAGAGGACTTCCTGGTGTGGCCAATGGGTTGGAGAGAGATCAGCGAAGCCAGTGTGGTGGGAACGGTGAGGGGGAGCGGGCCAGGAGGGGCCAATTCATGTCTGGCCCGGAGGCTGTTAGATTTCTCTCTCTCTCTCTCTCTCTCTCTCTCCCCTCTCTCCCTCTCTCTCATTATGCGACGTTAGCTGAGGAGTGACATGATCTGACTTACAATAGGATCATTCTGGCTGCTCTGTTGAGAACAGATTGTACAGACGCGAAGGTGGAAGCAGGACAGCCAGTAAAGCATTGCAATAATCCAGGCACGGCCTGGCGGGAGCCTGGGCCAGGGGGTGGCAGTGCATGTGGCGAGACACTTGGATTGAAGATATGTTCTGAAGACAGACTGATAGTATTTGCTGATGGGTTGGGTATGGACAGCAAAGGGTGAGAAAAGTTGAGGGTGATTTGTAGGATCTTGGCCTGAGTAACTGGAAAGAGAGATTTCATTAACTGATTGGAGAAGACTACAGGAAAAACAGAATTAGGGAGAAACTAGCTTGATTTGGGGCATACTAAATTCTATGTCCAAGTAGAGGATATGTAGTCATCTGTACATAGGAGTCTCAGAACAGGGAAGGGTTGGGGCTGGACTTGTCACACGGTAGGTGTTTTTTTAGGCCATGAGACCGGCTATCACAGAGAATGAGTGTTACATAGAAAAGAAGTTACGTAAGGATTGAGCCCTGGAACACTTCTAACGTTAGAGGTTGGAGACAGAAAAAGTGTTTTAAGGATGAGAATCAACTGACTGTATGAAAAGCGGATGGAAAGTCGAGTGAGATGAGGACTGAGGATTAACCATTTGATTCGGGTGGTGGGAAGTCAATGGGAGCTTATCACACTGTCTCCCCCGCACAGCGTGGGCAAAGCCTGCCTGGAGTAGGCTCAGGAGAGAATAGGGGGAGAAGTGGACACTCCATCTCTTTTTAAAATTTGGCTATAAAGGAAGTAAAAGAAAGGGAGGGGCTATAGCTGGAGGATGGGCAAGCAGAGAGTTGAAAGAACGTTTGTTTCAGTTGTATTTCTAGGTTTCAGTTGCATTCTAGGAGATTTAGCAGATTTATATGTTGATAAGAAAAATCCAGGAGAGGGGGCAAAGTGGACTTGTAGGAAGGAGATAGTTGGAGTTAATATCTCTGAGCAGGCAAGAGCAGGTAAGATCAATCCAGATGATCTGAGGCAGGACCATGGAGAGCGCATCTGGGCAGGAGGCAGAGAAGAGTGGCCGAGATGCTGGGAGGAGGGTGGATGGCATGGTGGTAGGTGTGGAAGTTCTATTTCAAACGGCTTATGTCAGGGGTCCTCAAACTATGGCCCTCGGGCCACATGCAAATACAAATATTGTATTTGTTCCCGTTTTGTTTTTTTACTTCAAAATAAGATATGTGCAGTGTGCATAGGAATTTGTTCATAGTTTTTTTTTAAACTATAGTCCGGCCCTCCAACGGTCTGAGGGACAGTGAACTGGCCCCCTGTTTAAAAAGTTTGAGGACCCCTGGCTTATGTCTTCTAAGTGAAAAGTGCGAGCAAGCATGAGACAGGTTTGGGAGTGCAAGGACTTCAGCATCACAGTGCACTGCAGGCCCCGGGGTCATCTGTGGTCGTGGAGTTAGAGGAGGACCAGTCCCTCTTGGCTGGGTGGTGAGGGCATGGAGTGAGCCAGGGTTGGAGTTCTTGTCAGGCAAGTGTGATGTAGAGAGAGAGGCATTTCCAGAGTAAACAAAATCAACTACTGTGAGAGGCAAGCTGAGCTGACCGCAAGTATAAATGTCTACAAATCATTTCCTTCATGCTGTGTGAAGCAGTGCATTCACCCATGGATGGATCCTTGCACTCTTGCATCACGTCAGCACTAGGAATGCCCCTAACACTCTGGTGGGCCTTGCAGAGGCCACTTGTAGATCAAACTACTACAAACACAGTTTTTCTCTAGATAGACACTTCTTTCCTTTTAAATAGTGCTTTTTAATAGAAATTACCACTTAATTGGTTGTTGCTATATAACTAGATAAAACACTCTCCCTCTTTCTCGCTCTTCTCCCAAGACAATCATATCCTTAACAAGAGTCTTCCGCCCTAACTGAGAAGTCAGGCGAAACTTTGTTTACGGTGTGGAAGGCGGTGCCAAGATAATGAACTCAAGAAAATAATGAGAGGAAAACTCAACAGGGGCCAATCAACAGAGACAACAGAGAGGAAATTAGGATCTTTGAACATCAGTGTTTTCCTTTCTCTTACAGTTGTGCATGACACATTGCCAAAATAAGCACCAGGACATACCACAGTGCGGGAGCAGCCCATTTCTCTCCCGTTCTAGCCAGGCCGTTATCTGTCTATCCATGTCCCTCAACCACCCTGCGCATGGGAAAGTAGGAACAATGGAGTCGTGGAAAACAAAAATGCTGGTTCATCAGAAAGTGTCATAGATTAGGAGCTTGAGAGTTTCTTGTGTTGTGGGTTTGGGTTTTAGATGAATAAGTGAATATGTAACTGACTTGCTGGGTCACCCAAGACAAATTACTTCATCTCTTAGGGCCCATTAATGGAGGATTTACTGAAGTCCTTGAAGCTAACATAAATCTAAAAATTAGGATCTTTGAACATCAGTGTTTTCCTTTCTCTTACAGTTGTGCATGACACATTGCCAAAATAAGCACCAGGACATACCACAGTGCGGGAGCAGCCCATTTCTCTCCCGTTCTAGCCAGGCCGTTATCTGTCTATCCATGTCCCTCAACCACCCTGCGCATGGGAAAGTAGGAACAATGGAGTCGTGGAAAACAAAAATGCTGGTTCATCAGAAACAGTGTCACAGATTAGGAGCTTGAGAGTTTCTTGCGTTGTGGGGTTTGGGTTTTGGATGAATAAGTGAATATGTAACTGACTTGCTGGGTCACCCAAGACAAATTACTTCATCTCTTAGGGCCCATTAATGGAGGATTTACTGAAGTCCTTGAAGCTAACATAAATCTAAATCACTGAATTGGGAAATTTGGTTTCAAGGTTGATAACCCATTTCAGCTCAGAGTTCTCTTATTTTTAAATTCTGCCATTCGGTGGCCACTAAAGATTCCTGTGATCTTTCAGCCAAAACAGCAACATAACAAAAAGCAGTGATTTTCACTGCATTTTAGAGGGGAAAAGAAAGAGAGAGAAAGAGAAACATTGAGCGGTAGCTTCCCACATGCTCCACAATCACAGGTCCTGACTGGACTGAACCCGCAATCTAGGCATTTGCCCAGACTGGGAATCAAACCCGGAACCTTTCAGTGTATGGGATGACACTCCTACTGACTGACCCACACCAGCCAGGGCCAACAATAATTTTTATTTTATTTTGTTAATCATCACCTGAGGATATTTCTCTATTGATTATTAGAGAGTAGAAGGGATCGGGAGAGACAGAAAGAGAAACATCAATGCCAGAGAGACACATCGATTGGTTGCCTCCGGCACGAACCCTGACTGGGGGTCAGGGATAGAGCCTGGGTAGCTTCCCACATGCTCCACAATCACAGGTCCTGACTGGACTGAACCCGCAATCTAGGCATTTGCCCAGACTGGGAATCAAACCCGGAACCTTTCAGTGTATGGGATGACACTCCTACTGACTGACCCACACCAGCCAGGGCCAACAATAATTTTTATTTTTATTTTATTTTGTTAATCCTCACCTAAGGATATTTTTCTATTGATTATTAGAGTAGAAGGGATCGGGAGAGACAGAAAGAGAAACATCAATGCCAGAGAGACACATCGATTGGTTGCCTCCGGCACGAACCCTGACTGGGGGTCAGGGATAGAGCCTGCAACCAAGGTACATGCCCTTGACCGGAATCGAACCCGCAACCCTTCAGTCCACGGGCCAACACTATCCACTCAGCCAAATCAGGTAGGGCAAGCAACAATTTTTAAAAAGTCACTAAGATCAGAAAATCTAGGTACTGTCCCGAGAGACTAGAAGCAGGATGGCAGGGCTGATAAAGCCACGCCGTCCAGCACAGAAACAGTAAGTGACTGGAGGTGCTCTGTGGCCCTTGGTAGCTCAGAAAGTATAGCGATTATTGTTTTTCCAAATGTTTTCTGGGTGGGAATTACCATCTTTACACTTAGGGTTAAACTCACATTTCAATGCAAGTGTGTCAGGAAGTGCAGGCTTATAAACCCACAGCTTCATATAAGCAAAGTTTGAGGGGCGTGCGGGCTATGAAAGAAAGGATTGAATACCAATGTAAGACCATCTTACTGGCACAATTATTGCGTTAGAACCGAACAACCGATGTCATTCCCAATACCATGAGGACTATGCCAAGGGCAGGGGAGATACTTGCTGGCTAGAGAAAAAGAAAAAGGACAAGGACTTTCCCTACACTCTTGCCTTTAATATGAATTGAGAATAGTAAATCTGAGCATTGTTCCAACTCTTATCAACACCAGACATTGTCAGCAACCCAGACTACCTAATCTGCAGCCCGTCACTATCAATCAATTCAAGTCCTGCTGTCGAAAGAGGCCCCCGGTGGCCAAGGCACATTACAGAAACCATCTTATCTACCTTATGTATTCAGCTAAGACATCTACTTTATATTAATAGCCTGAGCTTACTCACTCTCTACTAAAACCACACTGGTTCTTCTAAGGATCATTCTCTCTTTTGGGGGGAGGGGGGGGATTTGGGTAGGGGTGGAGGCAAAACCACACTGGTTCTTCTAAGGATCATTCTCTCTTTTTGGGGGGGATTTGGGTAGGGGTGAAGGTGGAGGGGTGGTGCAAAAGTAAAAGGGAACAAACAAAATACTTCCAGTCTGCCTCTAGGAAGATTAAAGTGCTGAGTTACCAGAAAATGTCACAGAAAATCACCGTCAATTTGGACTATAATGATGTGGCATTTTGTGACGATTTGAATAGACGCCAAGGAGATTATTTCTGAATAATATTAAAAATAATGACTTCTTGGCAGAGCTCCATTCGGCGAGGACAGTTTAACCCTGGAATACCTTGCCAGCTGGGGTGTACACTGTCCCCTCTGTAGTTCTGTAAAAAGCCCCGCTGTTTTGTTTGGTTTAAGGGTGTTTCCACCTGGAGGAGGAATAACCCATAAAACAGAAATGCAAGGGTCTGTTTCAGTGACTTCACTGAGGAGGGTCTTCACGAAGTAGTACCTGGTTTCCAAGCATTATAATAATCCAATTTTTTTGTATGAAAAAATGGGTAACAATGTAGCAGAACAGTTTGTCAAATGGAGTTGGAATCCCAGTTTCCAGACTTGCCTGTTGTTGTTTTTTTTTTGCCTCAAATCTGTAGACAGCCATGATTCAGAAATGCTGTTTGCAGAAACAGAATAAGAAGGCATTGACCTGAAAAACATGTTGTTTATAAGGAAAACCAATTTTTTTATGATAGAAGAATACATGGTTAATAGAGAGGCCTTGAGAAATAGTGCGGGCAGCACAAAAGCTTGAGACAAGTCATACAACGCAGTGGCCTGCTGGTATGGGCCATCTTGAGGCCACCATTTCCTTTCAAGGTCAAGATAGTTACCAGACGAAGGTCAAGCAAGGCTACCTACACCCTTAAACCCAACAATGCCAAACTGACCACTGGGGTCTCCAGAAACTGTTTTTTTATAAAAGCGACACTGGGTATCCTCTCATGAGTTCTGACTGTACAGCCTGTGCCTCAGATACTTGCTTTGACTATTCGCATGTTCACTGCCAGGCAGGAGGGAAGGAAATCTACCCATGATGCAGACACACAGAAAAAAGTCAATTTCTGATCAAACCAGGCCCTCTCATTTCCTCTCCCTCTAGCACCCTCCCCGCTGGAAAGTTCATGGTTTGTAAAAATCTCCATCATTTTAAGCAAAATTTAATATCAAATCCTTTTGTTTGACTTTGCTTTTTTACATTAATAGTCTCAATAAAACCTAGTAGATTGAAATTATAAAATTAAAACTATGGCCCGGCCAGTGTGCCTCAGTGGTTGAGTGTGGACCTATGAACCAGGTCACGATTCCAGTCAGGGCACATGCCCGAGTTGCAAGGTCAATCCTCAGTGGGGGACATGCAGGAGGCAGCCAATCAATGATTCTCTCTTATCATTGATGTCTCTCTCTCTCTCCCTCTCCCTTCCTCTCTGAAATCAATAAAAATATATTTTAAAAAATTATAATCCAAGTTGAATTTATTTTATTTTCTTCCCTTCCATTTTTACAATAGATAAGGACCCTAGCTTCCACTCCCCCCGCCACCAAAAAAACCCACCAAAAAACCAGGAAGTGTCAAAAATAAAAGAGGAAATTGGTTTAGTTACTAGTAAAACTTACAGATATCAAGTGAATAAGAGGTGAGAAAGATTGCCTGCCACTTTACAAGTAAGCAGTGCACTGGTTGAAGAGGCAGTGCGGACAGTGGAGTCAGTAGATCTGGGTTCGAATCCCCATTTGCCATTTACTAGCTGCAACCTCAAGCTATCTCCCTTGTAAAATGAGGCTCATAACACGTACTCTTGTAAGGCAGTCAGAATTACATGAAAACCTGACTCCAGTGCTTAACACAGAACCTGGCCCATGTGGCAGCCTCAAAGGACTGGCTGCCCTGCCCCTTGTCTTATTGCCTGGCACATCAGGGCTAACATATCCGCTTGAGGTGCATATACAGTACCTAATTCCTAAGGTTGCCAAAAGATTCTCCCTATCCCCACCGACCTTAGCCTCCATCAAAAACCATAAGTATTAAAGAAAAAGTGATAGACAGTCAATAGATTGTCATAGAATTCAGTGACCAAACAGTAAGAATCCATGACTTCCGTATCTTGATGCAGGATCCTACCCAAGGGAAACACAGCTAAAATCCAAGAGACAGAAGGAGAGTCCAGGCATCACCCGGTTTATAAGATAAGCCTTCCAAATTCTGAGCTGATCTACACCTACCTGTTTGTTACACTAACTCTTTTTTCCTTTCTCTAGAAAACAGATGAGGATGCCATTGATTTTGACTATATGGTCCTACTCCATGAATTCTCAACACAGGTAAAACACAACATTATACATAGACTTGTTTTTACCAGAATTTTTTGCAGCTCTTAATGTTTGAAAACCCCTATTTTCTAGGAAATCATTCCCTGTCGTATTCACTTGGTCTGGCACCCGAGCAAACCCCTTAAAGTGAAGTACCACTGTCAGGGGCCGCAGGCACCAGAGGAAGCCTCTGGAATTGAAGAAGGATCAGCTGTGGCACCGACGACGGGACTGATCAATTACTGAAAAGGAAAGAAGACGACCTGCTATCCCAAATCCTAAACACAGTGACTGTACAAAGTAGCCTAAGTCATTATTCTAGTAAAATAGCCAGTGTCTAAGGCATCCTAATAATTCGGAAAGCCTGCGATGCTCAACAATGAAAAGATACTGGGGTTTTTAAAAGATAATATATTTCAATGAAAGCCAATTGTAGGGAAAATATCTGTTTAAAAGGAATTATACTATTTTTATGCTTTTAAGCAGGTATTCTTTTATAACTTGATAGCTACTTTTAAATAAATGTTTACATTTCTAAATCAACTGTGTTAAGTATGTTTGTAGAGATTTGTAGGCAAATTCTGTGCTAAGATGGATTTAAGTGAACTCTTAATATTGTTTAATTCATATTTTACAAATAAAAATAGAGCGTCTCACAGATAAAGCCTAGTGTCTGCAAACATGTATTAAATGGGACAGTGATGTAACTGTATGTATAGAAAGTATTTACAGTTTTCACTTTTAAGGACAACTTGGACCCAGTGTTGGCATAAGTAATTTACAACAACAGGGGGGAGAGATTAACCGGGGAACGGGGAACTTACATGCATATAAGTGCATAGCCCATGGACACAGACAACAGGGTGGCGAAGGGTGGGTGTGGGGAGGAGGTGGTCAATGGGAAAAAAACAACAAACACAAAGGGGACATCTTTTACTTTTAACAATAAAATTTTTTTTTAAAAAAGGGAAAAATGTACGACAGACACAATATGTATGTAATCCGATTCTGTGGAGTACCTACTTCCCCAAAGGTAGGCAGAATTGGTCTAGGAAATGTAGCCACCACTTGCCTCTCAAAATCAGTGTCATGTAATGGAACACTTACATTTGTGTGTGAAAACCGGCAGCCAGATTCCTTGGCTAGTAAATTGGTTAGGAAGCATCAGCCTTAAAATATACCAAATCATTCATTTTAAGTCTGCACTATTAGAAAATTGGAAAAGTTCACACAGAAGAGAAACAATTTAAAGTCATGGATTCTTACAAAATGAAAGATGGATGATACTGTTACTTATATATATTTTAAACCCCAACCCTCTACATTCATCTTCCCAACATCCACTCGACTTAAAGAGCAGTAAGTATTCTGAAGCACTGGGAGACAGTCATTTAAAGAAAACATCAGATTCCCCACCTGTGTCATAACGCAGAGAAAATATTTTTCTAAAATAGCAATCTATAATGATTAAGTCATGCCCAAACCAAAGGATAAACTCCTCTAACTGAAGTTCCCTACATAATGTTAGAAAATGGTGCCAAGAGCATTGGAATGGCATATTCAATGCCCTGTGATCTTTAGCTTAAGGGCTAGAAGGGTTTCAGCTTTCCAGAGTCTCACCTCACCCTCATAAAGGCATTTTTAATTAGTGAGATTACACTCAAGTATAACCATCATTCAAGCAGGTAAGAACTCTAAGGTAACCCTTTAACAGGTTTATTTCAGTGTAATTGATTATGAAGGGGAATTATACACACAGAGACAACGTACAAACACAATTACCTAATTTACAAAACCCACAAAAGTTAAACCTACTAAAAGTTTCTCAGTATCACATTAGAACATCTTTTCTAACAAAAACTCTAAAAATTGCTGATTTGATTTTAATAATACTGATTTTGCTAGCTTACTGCAGAGGAAAATTACTTCACTGACCTTGACATAACATGAAAAACTCTAAATTCCCCAAGCCCTCTTTCATTAAGTCCAAATTTTTAATCACTCTGAGCCAATGACAGTTACATACAGCATTACATTCATTTTCTTACCCTCTTTCAGAACTTTAAAACATACCCAATAGTACCAGGATTTTGTCTACATTCTACTTGATTCTACTCAGTTTCATTTTTTCTTACCTGAATTATGAATTGTTAGAAGTTAAATAAGTTCTTTTCAGAGTCAGTTGGAAGTTTCTACAGTTGCCCTTGAATGACAGTCCTTCATGACATGAGTTTATTACATCAATTTTTTCTCAGCTTAGAATCTATTCTGTGACCTTCCCTGGCTTTCAGAGTGCTACAGTCACCTAACTTATTTGAATAAATGTTCCCTGGCACTTACTTGAATAAATGTTTACAATAAATTGTCTTGAATACAATTAACTGTTTCAATGATGCATTCCAGTGTTATTTGTTTGAAAACACTTTAAGCAGCAATTAAAGCTCAAATTCAACAACTTATAGTGTTAGCAATACAAATAGCTGTCTTCTACAAAGAGATGTATTCCATCATGTCATAATTTACTACTACCTCGTGGCTGCCTAGTTTCACTGACATAAATTTTAAGACTCATCCATATTTCAAATATATTAAAATAAAACTTCAGAATTAACAAAATTTCAGTGATTTCACAACTAAACAATCTGAGAGTGAGCAAGGAGGAAAGTAATAACAGAAAATTGCCTGTATTTCTTTTAAGGTACAGTTATCAAACTAAGAACAACTAGCCCAAACTCTAACATCACACAAAAGAATTAGTTATAGGACACTTCTGGATCAATCTTCCATTTCACATCTTGAAGGTGCAGGCAACACTGCAGTTGTCTTTAACCTTACCTGCTATTATATTCACTTGGGAAACTTTTGATCTTGATCCAGAGAATCAGACCACCTGGGGTTGGCCTGGGTGTTTCTTTCAAAGCTCCCCAGGTGACTTTCTAAGAGTGGTAGGGACAGGAATCAGGGCAATACTGATTGTGCTGCTACCATTCTTCAATACAAGCAATACCGTCTTTCTTTAAATTAACCAACAATTATGCTTCACAACTGTAGTAGTCCCCATTGATTTCTTTCTCGCTACAGACCCTGGCTGATATGTGGTCTTTAATCAACTATAGCCTAATGAGTTAGCAAGAAGTGTGGGTTCTGGTCCTGGATTTGTTCCAATGAAATCCTATACTACTTACTCCCACCAGCTGGACCTGTGTCGTTGCCTATGAAATGTTGGTGTTGGATTAGATAACTATGCTCTTTTCTGACACTATCTTTATGACCAGAATGTTTAACAAGTTAAAAACATTAACATTTGCCCATCTTAGTTCTAATTTTTATGACTGCTGGCAATAGCCAGAGGAACTGTGCTAAATTCCATGAAAGCATTTCTTCCTCAGGAACAATATTCTATGTTATTTTGAATGGCATGAGATGCTGATGAAATGCCAATGCAACAACATTTTTCAGGCTTGATGGTATTGTAGCAACAGACATATTCATGGGGTAAATGTACTTGAGATGATGAATAATCAATTTAAGTTATCAACTGAAAACTGACCGAGCTGCGTGGTCTTAGACAAGTGATTTACCTTCTCTGCACTTTTGCTTCCTCTATTACAAAATGGACCAATAGTACCTACTTTCACAGGGGAGTGAAAACTAAATTAGATAATGCATTTAAAGCACTTAGCAAATGCCTTGAAAACATGTGCTCAATACTTTTAAAAAATCTTTTTTTCTAGAAACCTTAAGTTATAAAACCAAATCAAGAAAAACAAAGGAATTTAAACATTATTTTATTTCTATTATTCACTAAGGAAAATAATTTAGATATGTCTGTTACATCACATGATTTCGGGATGAAGCGATTCTGAACAATATGGTAGAATTGCCAGGGAAGTCCAACTTATTTCAAAAACAAAAGCTTAACATTTGTTCTTCCATGATCTCAATGAGTATAATATAATAAATTCCAAATTCAACTAGCACTCAGTAGGTGAATGAACTGATTAGGCAGGAACTCTGAAACGTGTATTTCATTATTTAGAGCTGCAGAAACCTTCAGATGAACATAAGTGAGAATTGCATGCGCAAGGGCCTGTTTTTTACCTCATCGGTCCACAAGAAAGAAACATCAACACTCCTAAAAGAAGGCAGCTACACATTTGCAGATGAAAACAATCAGCTCTACATAGAACAGCTAGAAATTTAGCAGGCATTTTAATATACCAATGAAGAATCTGAAAAATGTACTCTATTAAGACCATATGGAACCTACTCTTAAATAAAAAAGCCTGCCTGTTAAAGATGACACTCCAAGAAGTGTCATGATATGTGCAATTCACTTTCAAGTGTTTAGCAAAAAAATAATATTTTAAAAATTAAAAATATAAAAGTATGAGACATATAGACAACAAACAGATAAAACAAGTATTGCAAAACAAATAATCAGATTAACAAATTGTTAACAAAATTGCTCATTGTTGAAACTAGATGGAAAGTATATGGTTGTTCTTTCAGTTTTTCTTTGTTAAAAATTCTTATGATAAAAATTTGAAAAGGAAGGTTACACACATCCTAAGCCTAGATGTGTAACTGATATGTCTCTTCCCGCTTAAAATAAATATAAAATATATAACAGTAATAATCATATTTTATTTGAGTTTTTTTCAGTGAACTATAAAACCATTCAATAGAGTTGAGATATACCTGGTACATAGAATTAACTTTGATATGATAGGAGCTCCTGAATATAATAGAAAGGGCTTCTAAAATTTCTTGTTTCTGCCTGAATTCATTCCACTGCGAGCTATTAAAATATCCAAGCCCTGCAGATTCAGTTAAAGTTAGCCAATGTAAATGAGTAAAGTTAGTTCTTTGCTTTTCCTTTTTTTATAGGAAGTTGACCTGTAGCTTCCAAATACTTATTAATGAGGTCCTCTTGTGTGGCTGGTAAACATGGCTGGTATCTGCAGTACTCCATTGTGTACTCTCCCTTCCCCTGGGAGTTAAAAAAAAAAAATAACAGAGATTTAAAAAAACTTTTTATCACTATCAGGTAAAGTCATGCAAAGACAAGATTTCACAAATAACATCCTTTTGTAGAGTAGTCTCTTAAAGGGCACTAAAGTAAAACTTAAACACTTGCTTACCTCTGTACATGACCTAAGCTCAGTGGAATAACCAAACATATCATTTAGAGGGACCTAGAAACAAACACAGTAGATATTTTAGCACTGCTTATTGAAAATATTTGAGAAAAAAACAGAGAATAGCCATTTAATTCCTTTAGACCAGTGGTCGGCAAACTCATTAGTCAACAGAGCCAAATATCAACAGTACAACGATTGAAATTTCTTTTGAGAGCCAAATTTTTTAAACTTAAACTATATAGGTAGGTACATTGTTATTAACTTAATTAGGGTACTCCTAAGCTGGCCTTTGCTAAAAACGTGGTATTTTGTGGAAGAGCCACACTCAAGGGGCCAAAGAGCCACATGTGGCTCACGAGCCGCGGTTTGCCGACCACTGCTTTAGACTTAGGTTTCTACTAACAACTCTTATTTTAAAAGAACTTAGCCAAAGAGAAACTTATTTTTGTTTTACTGCAAGTAGAAATCCTATTTGAATATAATTTCATTTGACAGTCACAACTAGAGACCAAATGTTGCGGTTGCACATAGTGGCCATCACGGTCAGCCTTCCCTCCATCCCCACTCCACTCTCTGGCCAGCTCAGCACTCAGAATTGTTTCTCCTGTGAAACTGTTCAAACAACTTTCCTTGGGACACCTTGATGACATGCTGACCGCACTGTCTTCTAGGAAGCCTTCTGGAATGTGATAAAAGACTTTCTCCCGGGAGATTTAAGTCAAGAAAGCAAATTAAATATTAGCCCAACAAATTAGAACATAAATAAAGCACCTTTGCAAATAAAGCTATAATGAGAAAGATAATTAAATATCTAAGAAAAGAACATATTCACAAAAGGCCTACATGAAATGAACTATATTTTCAGCTTTTGCACTTAAGAGTGGCTCTAACAGCAAATTATAGAAATTGCCATATATATATAAAAGCCACAAATTCAACACTCAAATAGCCAGGGAAATGTGTCAATTCGTTCTACAATTTCCCAAAACAAAAGCTAACTCTAATTTCCTGCTGTGGTTAATAAAAGCAAGACTGGCAGTGACCAACAGTACTTACATCTGCATACAGTGTAAAATAGTCCTCAACTCCATCTTGTCCGGTGATTACCCCATGGCGCCGGTTAATTCCTGCAATCACTGTTCCCTGAAATTCATTCGGGGCCACAACTTCCACAGACATAATGGGTTCAAGAATACATAATGTTGCATTTGCTAAGGCTAGATTTTAAAAAAAAATAGTTTATTAATATTTAAACAAACTGGAACACTTTTCTATCCAGATATACAAAAAGGGAGATAGAAGGTACTCTCGCAAAGGTACACACAAAAATGACAAGGTTAAAATATTTAATCTGGTCTCATTTTTCTGATATCAGTAACAGTCACTCTTCTAAATGGAAATTTCAATAAGACAAAGCTAAGTTTTAGTATTTCATTACTGTATTTTTAACCTTAAAAATCATTAAGCTACAGAGGATAATATAAAAGGGGTCTTAAAACCATACTAAAGTCCTTTACCATTTCAATCATGCAGTTGAGAGTTACTTATTCTCTCTGAAAATCTGCAGGAGTAAAGACACTAACTGTTAAGTCTTTGACCAAGGTAAGCCAATTCTTTCTTGTTGGTAAGCAATAGATGATAATTGAATTGAGAAGTTTAGTTACCCAAAATGTTCACCCTAAAACTCTCAGATGGCATTCAATGGAGATATATGCTTAAAAGCTGATTTTCTTACTGAGCTTGGCAAAAACTTTATTTTACCCTTTATATTTCTGTCTTTCATGGAGAAATAAGAATTAGATAAAGAAACAGCAAAGTAATTCACTTTTCATGTTAACACCCTGCCTATTTGCACGTTTACCTGGCAAACAACAATAATGCCCCCCCAAAACTTCTCAATTCAATTATCATCTAGTACTTTTCCTTTGCATATCCATACTTAATCATATCTATACACTTCTATAATTAAAAATTAAATAGTACATATTCAACTTTTAGTTAATATTCACAGATATACAGGCTTTTCTCATGGATGTATATGTGTATATTATAGGCATATACATCTATATCTATATTTCAAATAGGAACAATTAAAAAAGACAAGGCTTTGCTAACTGATAACCATACCAATTCTCTTGCTTTATGTAACCTCTAACCTCTATCTCCAGGAAAGCTACCAATTTCCAGTTGAGAACCAGCATAGAACTATTGGTGACTTCTAATTTGGTTTAACTGTACTTTTAAAAAGTATCACAAGGCATACATTTACCAAATCATCATGTTACACACTTTAAATATCTTACAATTTTGTCAATTATCTATACTAATAAAGGGGTAATATGCTAATTAGGGCAGATGTCTTCCGGACGTCCATCAGGACATCCATCAGACAAAGCCACAGTGGCTCGAGGCCTGGGGCTCACAGCAGCCATGGGCTCAGGCAGCCGTGAGCCCCAGCGGCTCGAGGCCCGGTGCTCAGGCCTCGGAGCCACTGCAGCTGGCAGTGGCAGCATTAGCAGGGTGATGGGGGTGGTGCCTTCCCCTGATCAGCTCTATCGCCTCCCACAGAGGGAGACCAGACTGTGGCTTAGGCCCGCTCCTAAGCTGTCAGTAGGACATCCCCTGAGGGCTCCTGGACTGTGAGAGGGGACAAGCCAGGCTAAGCCCCCCCTCCCAGTGCATGAATTTTTGTGCACCGAGCCTCTAGTACTCCAATAAAGCTGAAAAGAATATTAAGTTAATCCAACTAAGCTATCAGCTTAAGATTAAAGTGAAGAGGCAGGTGTTTTAATCTCAACCATGGCTAAAAAAGTCTTATTTTCTTTGTAACTTTATTTCCCTTTTCCTGTCCTATATAATAAAAGCCTAACATGCTAAGTGTCCAGTTGTCAGTTCAACCAAAGCATAATATGCTAATGATATGCTAAGGCCGCTCAACCGCTCGCTATGACGTGCACTGAACACCAGGGGGCAGACAGTCGACCTGTCACTATGACATGCACTGACCACCAGGGGGCAGACGCTCTGACTGGTAGGTTAGCTTGCTGCTGGGGTCCAGCCGATTGGGACTGAGCGAGGAGGGCCGAACACGCCCTGGAGCCCTCCCGTGATCCCTCCCCAGTGGGCCAACCTCCCGAGTCCCTCCCCGCCCCAATCGTGCACTGGTGGGGTCCCTCAGCCTGGCCTGCAACCTCTCGCAGTCCAGGGCCCCTCAGGGGATGTCAGAGAGCCGGTTTTAGCCCGATCCCGCAGGACAAGCCGAAGGACCCCACTGGGGACCCCACTGGTGAACGCACCAGGCCTCTAGTTTAACATAATCTTCAGATTGACAGGATTTCTAGATCACAGATTTCAACTGCAATTTTAATAGACAGCTGGCATAAAGAAAATGGGAAGATTCTCTCTCTTTCACAACTGAGAAACAAAAACACAAATTACCAATATCTTCCATTAGTTTCAGTAAAATAAGAAATTAGCAACCTAGTCAAGATATGAGCAACCTTTTCCAGCCATTGCCCCCCACCTGATTTCAGGACACAACTTTGAAATTTCTTCGTTAAATAACCCTGAATCCAAACTGCTGTGTTGTCATTTGCTTTTCTCTCTTAAAAACAATGAATCAGATGTTTGCAATTGCTTAGGGCTGTTCATATGCATTTTAATATACATATTATTCTGTGTGAGAAAGGCTGGCAATTTTAGCAGTTTAGCAAGAAGTCTGCACTGTGAATAAGGTTTATTGAATTCTTTCAAAATACTGTGCCATCCTCAAAATGCCTAAAAGCCTTCAATGTCCTACAAGAAAAAATTATTTATAAATTTATGGAGTTCCTGATATCTGACTAAATCACAAAGAAATATGACTGTAGTTAATGTGTCTTTAAAATATTTCTTAGAAATCTGAATATTTCTATCTTTTTATGAAAAACAACATATAGATTGTGATTTTAAACATATAAAAATTAACAGGTAATTTAGGAGAACAAAGTAGGCTTTTAATTTTATATAGTACTCTATCCTCACTTTTGTTCTATGAATATTTGCTCAGGACTAGCCAGGTTCTCTAGTGTGCCACCCAGTGCTCTGGGGAGGGAAGACCAAACCAGCAAGCAAAAACAGTGAGTGATGCGGCGTGTGCTAGGACACAGCATACCTTGTTTAAGCGCCCCTTCTCCTGCGCGGATGAAAGAGATTTCATTGGAATCAACCATGTGATGCGCTCCATCTTGCAGGACAAACCGGAGCCCAGAGAGTTTGTGACCAGACAGAGGGCCCTTCTCGCAGGCATCCAAAAACCCCTGTTAATGAATGAACACCACTTCTGGAGTGAGTGGATTTCCCTTGCAGATGCATTACCAAGAGCCCCCAAACATTTTAGTATTCAGAAGCTTAACATTTTTATATATGCTATATTTCATGCCTCATTAAAAAAGTTTTAAAAAGTTGAACAGCCTACTTAATTATTTTGGCATCTAGATGAATAATCTCTTGGAAAAGGGTATTAGTTAAAGGTGTTAGTTGGTTTGAAAGTGATGCTGAGGGTGATAACAATCACTTTTTCAAAACCTCATTTTCGGGAATTATATAACTCTCATAACCCACAATAGAGACAGCATGATCTTAATTTTACATGGAGGAAACAGATGAAAGGCAAATCAAAGGAACTCCCCAAAAGAAACCCCCCTCCAAAAGTGGCATTTGTTCAACAGCTGCAATTCTTCTTTTTAAAAAAATAGCTTCATTGAGGTATAAATGACATACAATAAACTACACATATTTAAAGAGTACAATTGATATGTTCAGTTCAATTGATATGTTCAGTTCTTTTTCATCCAATCACTTAAAATATATATGTAGAGCTCCTACAATTCAAGTTAGTTTTTCTTGGCAAAACAATCACATGACTGCACATACACTACAATATATTTCTCTGCTATTTAAAAACTGTAAACTCTGTATGTTAAAAAACAATCTAGCTCTCATTCATCTACATTAATCTTGAGGAATAGAAGATAATTCAAAAAGTGTGTGAATGACAAAATATTGTCTTGAAATAAAGTATAATGAATAAAATATGCCAATCACAAAAAATGCTATCACCACTGATACCAAAATTATAATCTGTTAATAAAGATATATAAGTTACAAGGTTAAAAAAAACAACGAAAAACCTCAATCTATAAGAACAGATAGTTGTTAAAAGTTTACAGCTGTCTTAAAGCCAGTGACCTAGAAAGCAAACAAAACACAAACCACTTACATGTGCAGAGCACTTCACAACTGGCAAAGAAATGTCACAGTCTTATCTGATCCTCAGTTTTGTGAGGGGTTCAAGTATTTCACTCTCACTTGACAGATAAAGAAACTGTCTCTGAACACTGTGATTTACCAAAGAGCACAGTAACTAGAGCAGATTTAACAGCAGCACCCAGGTGTTGGGAATCTTAAAGCTCATTCTACAAAGTTGCCTAAAATCTTCATAAATCCCTAATGACTACTGCAAATTTCAATCACTGATTACAATCAATGAAGTAGTTTCAATTTATCAAGAGAAATATAACTTTATCAACTTAACAAGAGAAAATAATGATGATTAAGAAACAAAATTATTTCCCTTCATTGTTATACATACATTTATAGCTCTTGAACTTAATGAATTGAAGATTCTAAATTGGATAGAAAGCTTAGCAATTAGATAAAGAAGCAGTACTTTAAAATGAACGAGGGAAGACAATGTGAGAGAAATGTGAGTTGATACCTAATAAACTCATGCTTTTTATTTTTATGTGTGTTTTTTGTTTTGTTTTCACCTTTTCTACAGCAGGCACAAATTGTTTGGGAACATTTGACCCAAATGTTTCATCTGAAAACTCCAACTTAGTGTAGTTCTCTGGCTCCAGAGGCTCCAGGACACCTATCACTTTTCCAAACTGGCCTGCACCACCCGATTGCTTTTTATGTGTAAACTCAAACCTAAAAGAGATTTAGGAGAAAAAAAAAAAATCAACATAGCATTTGATTTACCATATGTACTTACCAAATTAAATCACTCCTACCGATTTAAAGGAAAAACCACATTTCATTACTTTTACTTTTTTCTTTGAATATGATGGCCTTGCTATAAAATTTTATTGTAGAATTTATTTGAAAAAGGATCCTTTCCTTTCTGTTTTTACTTAAGAAGTGAGGATGGGATATACCACCAAAATAACCCATGGCCTAAATTCCACCAATTCTGAATTCATTCCCCAAGCAGAAAAGTAAAAGTCAAGTAATTAAAATAAGTCAGGCTCTGGCTGGTTTTTCTCAGTGGTTAGAGCTCTGGTTAGCCTGCAGACCAAAGAGTTTGATTCCCATCCCCAGCCCTGGTTGGGGCACATGTGGGAGGCCACCAATCGATGTGTCTCTCTCACATCGATATTTCTCTCCCTCTCTCTCTCCCCCTGCCCCCTTACTCTCTTTAAAAAATTCAATGGGAAAAATATCCTCCAGTGAGGATTAAAAAAAGAAAATAATAAGTCAGTCAGTCTAAGGTTCTTGTTCTAGTAACCGACATTCTGAAAAGCTTACCCATTTCTTTGGAATGCCTCCCTTTCCTGGGATAGTATTCTCTCCTTAAACCTCTACAACCAAGGACAGTTATTTGAAAATGGAAGCTCAGCAGTTAATTTATTCAGATAGTTCCTATCTGGTTTTATTACTTGGACATTATGGATTGATGCAATACAAGAGAAGGGAGTTTTAGGTGAAATAACACCCCAAAAAGATTAATAGCAAAAAGATAATAACTAAACATAAGTCATTCAAAGAGACACATATATAAACCCAGGTTGGTGTCTACTTTAAACCACTAAGAGCAATATAAATAGAACAAAGTAAGCAGTTTACATACATACTAAGCATATGCACTGAGCCAAACCGGCTAGGGCCATATTAAGCATATTTACATAAGCTACTATTTCATTTAAAAAACATTTCATGAGTATCTACTGTTTACAAGGCATTTCGTCCTTTAAAATGAAACCTTCCTCAAGACATCAGGTAGAAGAGATCAGCTCCTTTCAAAATTGTCTGAAGATAACTGTAGAGTGGTGGACATTAATGGGTGCATGTTCCTGTATACATATCTTTGAGTGGTTTGGAAAATATAAATATCAATTTTGGTAGGAGATGCTAGCTTAGAATAAGCAGATTTCATAAAGAGGCCCCAACAGTGTCTGATGAAATGCCTTTAAATAATCTGCCAGTGGTCAAGAGCTTCAGGATGGCCTGGGATAAACAAAATGCTAAAAGGTTAATTCCTGGGAGGGATGTAAACAGCCATCAGAACGAAGAGAAGGAAAGCAGAAGAGAAACAACTGCCAAGTCACCACAGGTTTACTGAAGGTTCCAAAACTGTGGTCCACTGACATATTCTTGGGTATGCCTGAGTTTTTGAGACATTTTACATTTTGTTTTCAATTTGATAATAATATAATATCTACACAATATAATCTAGATCTGTGTTATCTATATGGTAATCCATAACCACCAATATTTATATTTAAACTAGAGGTCCGGTGCATGAATTCGTTCACAGGTGAGGTCTGGCCAGCTGGTCCCGCCCCCCATCAGTGTTGGGGGCGCTGATCGGGGCTCCAGTTGGGCCAGTTGGCTGCCACAGTGCGTGTCTTTCTGGTCGTTCCAGTCGCTTGGCTTTTATATATATATAGATTAATTGAAATTAAATAAAATGTAAAATTCAGTTCCTCAGATACAGTAGTCACATTTCAAGTGGGCAACAGCCACATGTGGAGAATGTCTACTGTACAGGACAGCAAGACAACATTTTCATCACTGCTCAAAGCTCTATGGCAGAACTGCTGTGGAAGACCCACTCACAAACAAGTCACCCATGCAGCTTCAGGGACCACGTGTGAATTTAAAATCAAGTGGATGCCAAATAACAAAACACCTGTGTGCCAGGTTTGTACCAAGCACTTACTTGTTCTATACCACCAATTGATGTAGTTTTTATCATCATTTTACAGATGAAAAACCTAAGGATCACAGAAGGTACGTAACTTGCCAAACATGATATAGCTATATCATGTGCAAAATCCAATGCTCTTAATCAAACATTTTTCTAGAAGGCTAATAAAAAAAGAATATAAAGTGATTTAATCTGCAAATGATGCATTCACTTCAAGAGCCGTTAGAGGGTGCTGCACAAATAGACTGTTCACTAGTTCAAATAGAGAACAGGTGGGAGACTATAGGCATGCTGAGAGTTAAAGAACCCAGGCGCCTGTGGTCAGCTCACTGACATGCTGTAAAAAGCAATTTCGTTTTGGCAAAACATCACGTCTCACATTAAAATTAATGTTAGTTAAAATTGTGCTGGTTTTGTTGTTTATTTCTACTTTATAGATTCATTTGGACTTTATAGTCGGACCAAAGTTGTAAACCATAGGTGTTTTTACTTAGTTTTATGTTTATACAGTTATATAAAATCATAGTTTAATTTATCTGATCCCAGAGACCAATAATAATTTTGTTCTTTTTAAGATAACCCATACATTATTTGAGGATAGTGATCTCTTGATAACCATTCATGAAGCTTGAGTAAGATTTCAAGGACTCAAATATAGAAATTATATAAGGAGGTTTTCTTAATGTAGTTTATTTAACATTTAAATAGGCAGTTAATTTTTTAATGCAATTTTATTTTTAAAAAACTTAAATTGAGATGTGTGCTTTTAATAAATGCTGGTTACATCACAACCTTTACTATTAACCTTGATCTACAGAGATGGCAATTGTATTCATAAAGCTTCCAAATGGTGACCTTATCTAACACAGATGTTAACTAGCTATTTGAGAAACTTTAAAGTTCATTTTCAGGAAAAAGCTCTTTCTGCATCATCAAAAGGTGATAGTCACTCTTTCCTGGACACTATCAAAGGAGCACACAATTCAAACAATTCACACACACACACACACACACACACACACACACACACTCACCCTAAGAGGTTGGCTGATAGATGAATGACTCATACCCTTTCCCCTCAAAAGAAAAACAACCTTCAATTTTTTTAGAAAAAGTCTTGAGGAGAAGCTAACCTCTTTGTCCTCCAGTTACTTGACAGTTGTTGGCTAATATTACTTAAAAAGATGGAAATGCCTTACTGCTTCCTTTTTTTAAAAAAATCCATTTATTCCAAAGAAAGACTATAAGTAAACTGAAAAGGGTATTTGAGGAAGACAACACATTACAAATACATTTTTCACTTTTTTAAAGTACCACCAAAACATATGCCTAGCAAAACACAAAAACAAAAATATACCCCTTCAAAAACACATTTTTGAGAAAAAGAGCAAAAGAATCTTTATTTCTAAGCCAACAAGCTAAAGGGCAGGTTTGACCATACATCTGATGAAAAGAAACCTTAGCTTTCTGATCTAAAGAAAATCCAAACAGCCTAAATTATAGCCTCTTTAAAGGTGACCCAAGAAGGTAATTAAAAAATCTAGAGTGAAAATGCACTGCCTACTAAAAGTTTGGGCTTGCTTAAACAAAGGAGCTTTAGAAACCCCTGCTTTTGTTAGAAGCTTCTTCAATGTCCTGGCTCTGTATAAGTTCAGTCTTTAAGTGTGCTTTAATCCTTAAAGTTAAATTTTCAGTGACTAGAGGAAGTTGGAAGCAGTGTTATATCAAAATCTTATCTAAGTCAGTGGTTCTCAACCTTCCTAATGCTGAGGTCCTTTAATACAGTTCCTCATCTTGTGGTGACCCCCAACCATAAAATTATTTTCGTTGCTACTTCATAACTGTAATTTTGCTACTGTAAACAATATGTAATTATATATGTGTTTTCCGATGGTCTTAGGCGACCCCTGTGAAAGGGTCGTTCGACCCCCAGGTTGAGAATCTAAGTGAAGGGAGACAGGGGTGCCAGTGCATTTTTTAAACTTCTCCTGATCCAAATTACATAATCCTCCAAATTAATGCTATAGTGTGCAGTCTCTCATACCCTGATTTGGGCAGAACTGGCCCAACCCCACAAAAGCTGGGTAAGAGCAGGCTTGTTCCTGGACTCACAATGGGAGGGGTTAAGAAGGAATAGGCATCAGTTCACAGCAGGGAGCTCCTTTGCACTTTGTCCTGTGTGTGACACTGTGGGTGGTGCATAAGGAAGTTGTGCTCCAGCTTGCAAGTGAAGCAGCCGAACTGTCTTTCCACGGAGAGGAATTTAGAGGCTCCATGAAGGTTAAGGCCAAAAAGCCCCTCCCGCACTTCTGCGAAGGGTGACGTCCGGCCGACCAGTCCCCCAGCCCCTCCCCACACTGGGCCCTCCCCGCCAGATGCAGGGGCTCTCCAGGCGGCGGAAACCCAGAGTAAAAGCACGCAGAGCAGGGCGGGGCACAGGAGCTGCCAGTCCCGCAGCCGGCGCCCTGGCGCAGCTTCCTGAACCGGAAGAAGGGAAGGAAGGAAGGAGGGAAGAAGCAGGCGAGCCCGCCCACGCCCAGCCCAGCGGGGCCAGCCGACTCCTCTGCCTCCTCGGCAACCGGCTGCAGGCTGGGAGGCGAAGGCGGCGCACTCGTACGAACAGACCCGTGCTCTCCCAGCTGCCGCTCGCTCGGCAAGAATGGAAATCCCCCCGACCCACTACCCAGCCTCGAGGGCGGCCTCGGTGGTGGAGAACTGCATCAACTACCAGCAAGGGACCCCCAACAAGGTGTTCCTGGTGCAGACAGTCAAACAGGCCAGCATGGAGGTGAGTCTAGCGGCGCCCACACCGGCTCTCAATACTCCCAAGGGTCCCCTCCCTCCCTCTTCGTTCTGGGATTGGCTGCTGGCTTCAGGTCTACAGGGGTTAACATTTCTGGGGAACAGTCGACTCTCCAGTCTCTGGGGATAGCCTGGGGCCTGTTTGTTTTCAAGGGAAGGCAGAGACACGATATTTTTATGGGCACTGTTACAAGGATCTGGGGAAAATGTTCCCAATGAGAGGCAGCATTTTCCTTCCGACAAGTGAAACCTGTAGGAACCATTCAAAAGAATCTGAAAACTGCTATGACATTGCTCACCTACTACACAATCTGGATCAACAGAAGCCCCTATCTTGCAAACGATTCTTCATTTTACGACCAATCCTTATTAGGCCCCTTGACCAAAATGATGGGGGAAACAGAGCAAGAGAAACTGACAACCAGTATCAGTGTGGTGAGAAGCTTCGCTCTAACCACCCAAAGCACTAGTACAACCAACCATAAGTGATGTGCTTGCTCTCTCTGGCTAAAGGGTTAAATTAAATGCATAAGACCTCAGCAATCACTAGTCTTGTTTCCATTTTACTAAAATCTCATGGGTTTGAGATTTTTCATTATTTATCTGACATTAGTTTAACAGCCTTTAAGAGCTGACAGGGAGTAGATGTTAACTGCACTAGATAACATAATTAGGTATAAGTGCCCGATTGTATCTTGATTCAAAAGTGAAATACCTAAACATTTGTCTTACTGTTATAAAATTTATTAAAGTATCATTTTTCAGGCCCAATAATATACAGGTAAAATCAGAACTTAACATGTCTAATCACTTTGCAGTAATCTGCCTCAAAATGGAATTCACCGTCACTGAACACGGTTTGGACATAAAGTACCCATAGGACTCTGTGAAAAATCTTTTCAATGATGTATCCTGTTTGCCATCTTTAGACTTAAAAGCTGTTTCAAAATTTCTTCTATAGAGATTTAGGATCACCTATTCAGAGGTTAAAGTCCTCTGACTGAAAGTGAATTGGAACCCATTTTATTTATATATGCTTTCATCCCACCCTTTTTTCGCATCCAAAATAAACTTGATAGGGGTCCTGCTAAATTAGATGTTATATACATGGCAATATGCTTTTACGGTCCAAGGCTTTAATTATTTTCCCCCCCCAGTCAGGCCCCCCCCCCCCCAAATCAAATAAGAATGGATTCTTCTAACAATGCAGAGAATTGAGTTATTGTTATAATAACTCACTACATTTTCTTAATTTTAGGATATTCCAGGAAGAGGACATAAGTATTGCCTTAAGTTTTCTGTGGAAGAAATTATCCAAAAAGTAAGTGAAATGTCCTTTATTATTAAATAAAATTTAATTCTAAATAATCCAGATCACCTTGGCTGATCAAATCATAGGATTAATTTGTATTTTGTAAGTTGTTAAATTTGTAAGTTGTGAAACCCTGCCTTGAAAAAAAAAAAGGCATACAAGGGTCAGTTTTTACTTTTTTTGTGTATTCTGAGATACATGAAGTATTTCTATTGAGCTTTTTAAAAAGTAGACTCTATATACTTCAGTTCAAATAAATTCCCTTTAAAATGTTACGTACTCATAGGGCAATCTGAACTCATGCCAAATATTAACAAGTGAAAAAAATTACTCTCCAATCATCACCTCTTTGCCTTTTTCTCATTCTGCTTTTAATTTCTTGTAATTAAAGAAAGCAAGTGTTTTTAGATATTTATGAGCAATATAATGGCCAACTGATATCGTCATGTTCACATGAGAATCTTTCAGTAATGGGGAGGGAAATTTTTATATACTTCTCAAATTATTAATGAGACAAATTGAAAAGGAAGGACTTGCAATTTGTACCGTAACCATCTTGAAATTTAAAAAAGCTTGCCCTTTTGTTGAGCATATTCAGAAGAGAAGAGATACAGGTTAACATAAGGAGATTCATTAAAAGGCATCTGAGCTGCTAGACAACCATCTTTACAAAGCAGAACCAATGTTACAATCTTCATCTAGATGCAGGTTGCTGTATCTGAGTTTGAGAAAATTACTGTTATTCCAAGAGCAGAGAGTAAGAGTAATGGAAAGAATTAAAAAGTAACCAGAGCCCTAGCCGGTTTGACTCAGTGGATAGAGCATCAGCCTGAAGGATCCTGGGTTCTATTCCGGACAAGGGCACAGACCTGAGCTGCAAGCTTGATCCCTGGCGCTAGTTGGGCCACATGTGGGAGGCAACCAATCAATGTGTCTCTCTCACATCAATGTTTCTCTCTTTCCATCTCTACCCTTCCACTCTCTAAAAATCAATGGAAAAATATGCCCTGGTAAGAATTAACAACAACAAAAAGTAACCAGAGTTTGGAGATGGGATATAGTCAGACTAAAATCTAGCATTGAAAATGGACATCTCATTAATACTGAAATATATTCCAAGTTTTAAGACAAATTTAAAAGATAATGAGACCACATGTAGATGTATTTTAGACACATCTAAGAAAATTACTAGGCCAGCCCTAATTAGATTACCTCTGGAGTAGGCATTCTGAAGTCAAGACTGAAACAACACTGTTAGGGGCCAATGATTTAAATATTATATCTCAGAGAACAATAGTAATGGATTTACATGTAAAGATCTTTTGCAAAATGTCTCAAACAGCAAGTGATAGTGAACTGCACAGCTGAAGTTCTTTACCCTCCCATGGGACAAGATACTGCACCAGAAGTCAACTTCACATTTGAAGGAGAAATTGGAAAGAACCCTGATGAAGAAGATAATACATTTTACCAAAAACTCAAGTCCATGAAGGAACCACTAGAAGCAGAAAACATTCCAGGTATATAAATATGGCACGGAGAAATATTTTTTGAACTTTAAGATCAATATCAATGATCTGTGCTCCAAATTATTACATGTTAATATTATGTTGGAAACATATTGACTTTTGCAAAAATATCCATTACCAATCTAATTCAACAACAGAATCTCTTGAAACATTATAGACCCATGGCCTAATTAAATTATTTTCTAAACACATTTGAAGGAAACAAAGAGATGATTTAGAATTTAGATTTTGTAAATGGTTAATACTGTAAGTATAAAGTAATTCCATTTATCATGCTTCCCTCTCCAGACAGTTTTGGAAATATATCTCCAGCAATGAAGCCAATCCGACATTTAGCCTGGGTTGCCTGTGGTTATATAATATGGCAGAATTCTACTGAAAACACATGGTATAAAATGGTAAAAATTCAAACTGTCAAGCAAGTGGTAAGTAATGTCTATAAAATTCACTTGTAATAGGGTTAATGTTTACTGAAAGTGCTCTGATTCATTATTAGATCATTAGTGCCCCATTAGTAATTTTGCATTTAAAATAGTGTACCAAGTAATTTGAAGGAGAGGTCAGTTACAGTCAAGGCCAGAGAAAGTGAAGCTGCAGTATCAAGAGAGTGAAGTGTTGTTATAAATAATTTGGCATCAGTTTCTGTGCTCAGCTTAATACAGATTATTTCGTTTGGCAACCTGAGTTTTGTATACAAATTACTAGCCATGCAATATTGAAACTATCTCTGCTGTTTTCTTCTACTGAAATGGTAGTGCCAGAGCTATTAGAAACATGGCTGCCGTTTTCTCTGGGGATCAGCCAGACCAAAAATATTAGCATCTTAGGGTTGTGGAGCTTGCTGTATGTAATTTTCTTTTATAACCCAATGAGTCACAGTTTACAACCTCTTATCTTACTTGTTGCTAGCCTTGTGTTTTCTTAAGTCTGACTATTCTGAACTGCCTCTTTCTAGACCTTAAAGAGATAAAAATAAATTCTTTGATTTTAGCTTTATTAAGGGGTTAAAAAGAGGGAAAAAAAAGTCAGCTTGTGGTATCTAATGGAAAGAAGGGAGACAGTGTACAAAGAAACCACCACAACAGTTTCAGTCGGCTCCAGAAAAGACAGACTTTCCAGCTTGTTGATACTGCAGCAGCGCTTGGAGCACCTTTACTCCAAAGGCTTCTGCAACCAGTTACTAGATACCTATAGGCACTGGAGGACAGGATACCCTATTACAGTACTCAGAGTGTGGTGTCAGATACCTAACATAAATATTAGAACAACATTTTAAGAAACTGCCCTTTTCTAGTGCATTTTTGTAGACCTCAGTCCTGATTACAACACTCCTATAGGGGTACTGTGGCCTCAAATAACTGGTCCAGGTTAAAGAGGCTACATAATCATAATTTTTCAAGCCATGTCTTAATAGCAAAATATGCACAAAGACAGGGCTAGTAGTTTTTATGAAAGAAAACTCCTAAGACCCTTCACCAAATGTAGTTTTAAGGCATTAATGAAAATCTCAACAGAAGAGTTTAACCCCTGCTTCAGGCTATATATATATTACTAGAGGCCCAGTGCATGACATTCGTGCTGGGGGGCGGGGGGGGGGAGGCATGTTCCTCAGTCGGGCCTGTGCCTGCTCCCCATGGATCTAAGCCAGGGGTGGGCAAACTTTTTGACTCGAGGGCCACAATGGGTTCTTAAACTGGACCGGAGGGCCGGAACAAAAGCATGGATGGAGTGTTTGTGTGAACTAATATAAATTCAAAGTAAACATCATTACATAAAAGGGTACAGCCTTTTTTTTTTTTTTTTTAGTTTTATTCATTTCAAACGGGCCGTAGTTTGCCCACGGCTGATCTAAGCGCTGCCAGCTGCCATGGAGGTGGGCCAGTGGGCTCACCAGCAGTCCGCCTGGCATGTGGCTGAGCTGTGCTCCCCCCATGGGAGAGCACTGACCACCAGGGGGCAGCTCCAGCATTGAGCGTCTGCCCCCTGGTGATCAGTGTGTGTCATAGTGACTGGTCATTCCGCCATTCAGTTGATTTGCATATTACCCTTTTATATAGGATATCTTACCTAGTAAGACCCAACATGTAAGAAACCTTAATACTGATTTTTACCATATCTTTTAAAGGACATTCTTTGCTGATATACTCAAAGAAAGAATTACTTCAGGATACCATAAGGAGAGAATTGTATGCTTTTATTTGACCCTGGGGCCACATTTATAATCACTGTTCACCAAAGGGTGTACTACAGGAGCTTGTGCTGCTTGGAGTCCAGGGCTTATTTCAGTATATCGATTATGTAAGCCAGGGGTCCTCAAACTACGGCCCGCGGGCCACATGCAAATACAAATATTGTATTTGTTCCCGTTTTGTTTTTTTACTTCAAAATAAGATATGTGCAGTGTGCATAGGAATTTGTTCATAGTTTTTTTTTAAACTATAGTCCAGCCCTCCAACGGTCTGAGGGACAGTGAACTGGCCCCCTGTTTAAAAAGTTTGAGGACCCCTGATGTAAGCCCTAAAGAGTCCTGCCTCTGGTCATTGTGGTTTTAACTATGTAGATGCAATATTTGTGTTGCTGATAGTATAAATACTTTATATGCACAAAGCAGTAAGCACAGATTAAAGCTTTAATTACAAACTCAGATAACTACACTCACTACATTTTACTATTTTCAGGCTTTTTGTGTGTGTGTTTTTTTTATCCTTACCTGAGGATATGTTTTTCTTGATTTTAGAGAGAAAAGAAGGGAAAGAGAGAGAAACACTGATGTGAGAGGGGAAACATCAATTAGTTGCCTCCCACGTGAGCCCTGACCAGGATCAAACCTGCAACCTTTTGGTGTACAGGACAACACTCCAACTAACTGAACCACCCAGCCAGGGTTATTTTCAGTTTTTTAAAAATAATTTCTATAATAAAATTGGTTTCCTTTCATGTAAACACTTATTTCAGTAGTTTATCCCTTCAATTGTGCTTTTCTGAACAATGTAAACATTAAGGCATTTTAAATGACCAACTATAGACTGTAATACTCTTAAGTAGCTACCACAACTAGGACGCTATAAACAGAAAGTAGAGTAACAAATGAAAAGTCATAATTTTAAATTGTAGTTTGAAAAAAACATCTGTAAGAGAAAGTTTTTCTGACAGGCTAAATTATGACATTCAATTTTTATTTTTACTTAAGTGGGAGTATTATAAGCATCTAATAAAACATGATTTTTGAAATTAAAATATCCTTTTGCCAATGATATTGTTTTATACACCAGGTTTTTAATTTATTATAGCAAAGAAATGATGACTTCATTGAGTTAGACTACACCATTCTACTTCATGACATTGCATCTCAGGTAAAGTACCATTTATTTACTTTTATTTGATGCCACTTTGAAAATTGAGACCTGTTTTATAACCACAGTATGCTGTATTAATTTTGACTCTAAATCACAATTCATATAAATTCAATAGGCACCAAGTTGAAGTATACTTGCAATTTAACTTGTTTTGTGCTCTTCTTTATGAGGACTATTTTGTTTCTAACAAGACATAAACCCAACTCTGTTTTCTTAAGGGTTTTCTGAATTTTATTCTAGCATTAGTTTCCTTTATTTGCAGGAGATTATTCCTTGGCAAATGCAAGTTCTCTGGCATCCACAATATGGCACTAAAGTAAAACATAATAGCCGTCTGCCAAAGGAAGCACAACTGGAATGAAAGAAGACCCCCAACATTGGATGAAGTGTCAGTATGCTTACTAATGATGTGTATGTCAACCTTCACTGATATCGAGCTGAAGGGGCCAAACAAATCCCTAACGTCACTCTGTATAAATGTCTTAGCTACAGCACAGAACTGTATAGCTTCCAAAATAAAGAGTGTCATGATGTAAAAGTGTCTTAGTAACAGTAGTAGTACTATGTATATCCCACAATAAAAAGCTTCAATTCCAGCCTCATAATAGGTTTGACTGTGTTGCATACTTACGGGACAGGGGCAGTAATGGTCTCTCTGAAAGCAACTTTTGGCTTTCCTGTGACACAAGGGCAGCCATATTCTCTTTCCATCCTCTAAAAATAGCAGGAGAAATAATTTCTTTGGTATATTTAAATTTAAAAAATAAGCAGAAGAAAAATCCTAAGAATCTTAATTATTAGAAGCATTCATTTAAATACAATAGGTAAGCAAATGATCAATCTTAAATCATTTAAGTATCTTATAAGGATTACATACATGATATTAAAAAATACAAACTGCTATATAAGTGAATTCTAACTTAGACTGATTAATTTACACATACATCCTTAATATATCCACTAAAACTTCATTTTTGTTTCATCTTATTACATATTAACTGGAATAGTACATGAATCTGTTGTCAGAATTTTGTACTCTCTCAACTTCAAAGGTATGATAATAACCAGAATTTTTAATCTTAAATCATATATCTTGTTTTCATTCAGATATACAGATCTTTCCTAGGAAAGTACGTGTCCCATCTATCCATTCTTTTATCTACATTATGATCTCCAAGTACTGACTTAGAGAATAAAACAAACAAGAAATGTCCTGAAGAGTGGGAATTGGTGGGCCAACGTTCTCAGCAAGTTTCTTCCTATAGGTTGTCTTCCTAAGGCTGGGACCAGGATATATTTAACAGAACTAACCATTTCCTAGGGATGGATGGATGGTGTAATTGCAAGTCCCCTGCCCCTTGATTCTGGAAGTCTGCCATGTTTTACAAATAAAAAGATTTAGAGATCAAAAATAATTATTTTGTAATACTCGGCAGAGGAAGCAGTATACCACATCTGGATACAAACAAGAGTGAGCTTGAACAACCGCTATTAGTTATGGACATTAGAATTATTGACTTTTGTTCTTAACAAAGCACAGACATAAAGTGAACTTAATTTAACTTCCATGCTATTCATTACCTGAGCATAGATTTCCAGGTGTAATTCTCCCATTCCAGATACAATTGTCTCTTTGCTCTCAGTGTCAAAGTGGACTTTAAATGTGGGATCTTCTCTTGTAAACCTGCCAATACCTTTTGAAAATTTCTCCAGATCATTCTTAAAAAAAAGAAAGTCATTACGTATTTTACTAATTGTGATATGCAATGACACTGTTGAAAGAACTTTACTGAATGAAATTAAATACATATGTAGTGATGAAGTAAAGATACTCTACCATCTAGTTCCTAGGCCATACCCTCTGAATGTGTGAGCTTGGACACCACACAGCGAACAGAGAGGATATTGCTAGCTGATAGAATTTTCTTTCCATACAAGATACAAGAATCCAAGACTTAACTCTGTGTCCTTTCCTATTATATTGACAAAAACTGTCCCTTTGTGGAAAATTGCCCGTAGAGCAGAAAGTAGAATATGTGTTACTGTTACATAATCAAAGGAATCAGCATGTTTACCAAGATTCTATTGTAGACTCAAGAGGACAGTTAAGACCAACAGTAAGGCAAATGCTGCATTGAGACTTTCAAAACAATCTGCTTGGATGTGGTTTCATGCATCTTTATTCTCCTTAGATGTAATCTCCTCATGTGGTAAGCAGAATAATGGCCCTCTAAGGATATGCCCTAACCCCTCCCAAACCCGTGAATGCTACTTTACATGGTAAAGGGGACTTTGCAGATGTGATTGAGGTCACAGATATGAATAATTTGGGTGGGCCCAATGTAATCACATCGGCTTTTAAAAAAATGGAAGAGGAATGCAGAAGGGTAGGTGAAAGAGATGTGAAGAGGGAAAAAGGCAGGAAATATCTGAAGCACAAGAGGGACTCGTTTCACTGTTGCTGGCACTGAAGATAGGAGAAGGGGGCCAGTCTCTAGGAGCTAGGAACAGCCCTCAGGTAACAGCAAGGAATGGGAACCCCAGCCCTGCAACCACAAGGAGCTGAATTCTTCCCGCAGTCGGAGTAAACAAGGAAATAAATTGTCCCCTAGAGCCTGCAGAAAGGAACCCTGCCAATCAATATCTTGATTTTAGCCCATTAAGAACCGTATCAGATTTCTCACCTACACAACTATAAAATAATACATTTGTGATGTTTTAAGCCACTAAGTTTGTGGTAATTTTTTACAGCAGCAACAGAAAACTAACACACCCTTGAATCACCAGCATCAATAGCTATTACATGTGCCTGGAGCTGTGTGTCATGTATTTTGTATGTGTTACCTCAAATTCTAACCACAAAGCTGCAAGATAGAATTATCCACATTTTACAGGTGAGGAAACTAGGTACAGATAACTCAACTGACTTGCTCAAGGCTACACAGATAGTGCATGGCAAAGCTGAGAAGGAATCCTGGGTTGGTCTATCTCCAAAGTCCTTTTCCCTTCCCCCTGCACTCGCCTGCAGGCACTCTCAGCTTTCGGGATCATCCCTGCCTCCACTACTGAGGTTCACAGCTTTGTGCAGTGATTTCTTCATTTAACTTAATTTACTCCAGCAAGCAGATAATCCTGAGACACCAAAAAAGCCAACCAAACAAACCAAAACAACCTTTTGGATATTGATACATTTGATTTCCCTCCATTATTATAACTATCAAGACAAAAGTCTTACATAAGCTCTGAATTCAGGAATGAAGAGCATTATATCTTTACCTTCTAGCCCTGTATATTCTGAAGGGAAAAGCAAACAATTTAGCAAAGCACTCAGAACAAACTGTGGCATTAGGTATAAGACTTGCCTTTCCTCAGATTTCTGAGATGGAGTAATTTAATGTTTCTTGACACCTCAACATTCTCCTTTCTACAATGAAAAGGATCTGTAAAATCTCAAGTTCCTCAAAATAAAATAAGTAGAAGCTGTTAATGCATCCATAAGACAAACCAGAGTATGTTCTGTAAATGACATTTCCCAGATGACAAGAGGTCATAAATGTTCACTCAATGCATGAATGAGTTCATTTCAATACACCATATTAACATGCTTGCTATGAATGTCAAAACTAAGACATATCAAAATCATTCATTAAGAACTAAATGATTACAGTTCAAGATCAGAACTAATTCTAAGGGCAAGGTAATGGGAATACAGAACTTATTCAAGTAATCTTGGCTTTGTAAAAAGCTAAATGACATAAAATCCAATCATAAACTTGTTATGAAAGTGAGAAAAAACAGTCTTATTTGCAGGCTCTCCATATTATAATCACGCACTTATTTTATAACTACCACAAATTTAGAGATGTATTCTAATCCATGAGGCAGTTAATCTATGCAGTATTCTAAAGTACTTTAAAGTGAGGTTTTTCTACAATTTAGGACAAATGCCCATTTCCCCTCTTCCATCCCTTTATAAATCTAGGAAGTTAACTTACCATTCTGGAGCAAATATTATACCTTTACTTAGTAAAGTGTTATTAAGCACAGTCTGATGAACACTTTAGTACCATTAATTTCTTCAAAATACTGAGGAGTAATTACTAGTGACTGACTGGTAAATTTTATATAAAAGGTGATCTCAATACCAAAATGCCGGGGCTGACCAGCAGACCCTGAGCGACGGATGAATAGATTACTCTGACACTCATTTCTGTAAAAGAGAAGGCTAAGGGGCTTGTTCGACTTTAGGAACCAAAACAGCCCGATTGCCTGCCTCCTTAGGCTTTTTTGTAACAACAGCTTGAACTAAAATTAACCTCTAGATACAATCAGCAGGGTAAGTATCCTTGAGAAAGCACATGCTTCTACAACAGTGGTTCTCAACCTTCTGGCCCTTTAAATACAGTTCCTCATGTTGTGACCCCCAACCATAAAATTATTTTCGTTGCTATTTCATAACTGTAATTTTGCTACTGTTATGAATCGTAATGTAAATATCTGATATGCAGGATGGTCTTAGGCAACCCCTGTGAAAGGGTCGTTCGACCCCCAAAGGGGTCGCGACCCACAGGTTGAGAACCGCTGTTCTACAAAGTCAAGTCTTAAAGACTAAACATAGAGATTCCAGCAAAACACCCGGGGGCTCGGACATGTTTGGAAAAGTCAAGGGAGGGGCTGCCACCTTCAGCAAGGTCCCCCCAGAGGCCCTCGGTCTTTCAGAGAATCCTCCTTACAGCCTCTCTAACCAAGTCCCATGCTTCCCTACACCAAACGAGAAATAGAGACCCTAAGATTGCTGGTTACCACAAGGTACCATGTGCATTGTGGAGACAGATGAAAAAGAGCTCAAGTTTTATTGTGATATACTGAGTGTTAAATCAAAGTCCTACCTTGTTAGAAGGCTTCATTGCTATTGAAATGACAGGATCAGGAACATGAATTGACTCCTAAAATATTGTTTAAAAAAAGAGAAGAATTCAAATATAGCACTGTATGGGTCAGGGTCAGGGATGGATTAACTTTAACACATTAAGTGCTAAGCCTGTTTTGTCTTCCTTTCCGTTTAGCCCGCGATATCCGATTTCACCAGTGAGTGATGAGGTTTGGACGGAAAATACAGTGTCAGTCACCGGTGACTGACATGGTGCTTAACGTGTTAATGTTCTACTTATAAAGAACAAAAGCACTCAATATCTTTAGGCTAGACAATATATATATCTTGGTCTGTCTGCATTAAATAAATGAATATATTAATACAATATTTTAATAAAGGTGTCCACTTATATGATCTCCTCCCTCCCAAAACAATAAAGTATTTATTTATTTACTTAACTGTTTAAGACCCTTAAGTTTATTGACACTTTCAGTTTAACATAATCATTTAATAAATCCAAATGCTGAGATGTGGAATTCTTATCAGCTGGCAGCTACATTTATTGTTGGTATCTTCTGGTAAGTTATTTAATCAAATTTATTATGATCACTGATAAGAGAAACAGAGAAAGGGCACTAGACTCTTTATACGTGGTACCTCATTTAATCAACCACAACTCTGAAAGGCAGATATTATCTCCACTATACAAATAAAATCTTAAAGGCATGGAAAGAATATAAAGTAATGTGACTAAAGGCTAGTGCAGCCGTGGGCAAACTACGGCCCGCGGGCCGGATCCGGCCCGTTTGAAATGAATAAAACTAAAAAAAAAAAAGACCGTACCCTTTTATGTAATGATGTTTACTTTGAATTTATATTAGTTCACACAAACACTCCATCCATGCTTTTGTTCCGGCCCTCCGGTCCAGTTTAAGAACCCATTGTGGCCCTCGAGTCAAAAAGTTTGCCCACCCCTGGGCTAGTGGGTAATATAGTGCAGAGGTGAGACTCTAACCAGGGTCTACTTGCTTCAAAGCCTCAGTATTTTCCACAGCCTCCAGTCCCTTCATATTGCTCATGACAAGCCTGGAGAGAAAGCCTTATAATCATACTCATAAAGCATTCCTCTTATGTACAACCCCGAAAAGGCTGTACATATTTATGACTTTCGTAGTGTCTTAAATCAACATTAAACCAGACATTAGAGAATATTTTATGCAAAAACACTAGTTATAAAATTATGGATCTGTTATATGATCTAGGAAACATTATAGTGTGTGCCTGTTCTTACATAAATGGACCAGTTCTTACATAAATGACTCACTGTGAATTTGTTCACTGCAAGTTACCTACCCCTAAGTACTCATACTCTTTCTTTACTGAATTCAGTAGAGGGTCTTACTGTAGCACAGCCTGCTTTCCTAAAGGGGCACAAATGGAAAGTGAGGGAATTCAAAGGCAAGAACTGCCTAAGCATGTGTGGAGGAGAGACTATTCCATGATGTGACCTCTGTCTGGACCATGAGCTGAACTGGGCCAGAACGGAGATTGCTTGACCGCAAACCCCGCTTAGAGACTATCTGATGGTAATTAATGTTCACTCTGACATAAATAAGCAATGAGCTGGTTCCCGGAACAGGTTGTTGTCCTGACCTGGTCATGCATGTTAAGTAATTTCCACACCAGGTAACATTCATGTACTAGTAACTGTGACTATTTCCCCGTTTTTACCCCATATGATAATTTTCTGGCTCCTGTCAGGAGGATGGAGACTGTCCACTTCATCTTGCAGCTGCCCAGAAAGTGCCTCCTATGTAATTTTCCCTTAAGGAACTCTGTTAGTTGCCAGAATGGAGTGGCCTGCCTCTTTCTTCAGTTTTTCCCTGCTCTCCATTTACAGAGGTAGATTTTCAGGGTCAGGGCTTTTCTAGGGTCTACGTGTATTAAGAGCATGCTCTTCCCTTCAGGGTCCCTCAGTAATGAAAAGGGACCTATGAGTTCCATAGGGCAGGTTGTCACCAGTAAGTCAGACAGTCTAGTTGCATTTGGGGCCCTTCTGTTATGTGATCCCCAAGCCTGTCTAAATGTTAGTCTGGTCTTACAATTCTTGAGGGAAGGGTCTACTCTGGCCGCTGAGTTAGTAAGGAAGGAACATCCCATGGGGACCAGCCTGATGATGGTGATAGCAATTAGAGAGGTACCCACAATGGCAAAAAATCTCAGGGTAGAGTCAGAGCTAGTCAGGTGCATCTAAATGTTGAAGAATCATGGAATGACTTTACTAAAAAACACCCACACAGAACACCTGTCCACCTGACATTTAAAGAGCCACAACCAAGCTATACTTGATGCCTGCAGCACTACTCAGTGAAAACTTGTGGTTGTTTTTCTGAAATGTTAAATGTATCACATAAAAACACACTTTTGAGACACAAGTGAAACACAGCTTTGAAATTAAATGACTTACCATAGAAAGTCCACTATTATCTTTGTTTGTGAATGTGTCTCCACTAGCACAGTCAATGCCAAATAATGCACAGATGTCTCCAGCAAATACTTCCTCAACATCCTAAATAAAGAAATAACACAAAAATGACACTTACAAGTAATACCAATCAGAACAGAGTGACTAAAGAGTACTTGCACAATAAGCACATTGCACATAAATAAATATGGCAGAATCTTACCATGGATTTTATAAAGAATTAGCTAAACCAATGCAACATCAACAATCAACCACAGCAAGCCAGACCTTAAACTGGGCCCTTATTTAAGCCACCTCTCAATAGACAAAATTTTACTTTAAACGGAAACTCAGAGTTATGGCATCATTTTGGAGTATCTGCAGTATGGATAAAACAGAGTCTCATAGTTCTAAAGTTATTTCTATGGAATTAAAAAGCATGTACTATAGCCCAACTAGTGTGGCTCAGTGGTGGAGCATTGACCTATGAACCAGGAGATGATGGTTTGATTCCTGGTCAGGGCACATGCCCAGGTTGCAGGCTCAATCCTCAGTTGGGGGCATGCAGGAGACAGCCGATAAATGACTCTCTCTCATCATTGATGTTTCTCTCTCCCTCTCCCTTCCTCTCTGAAATAATAAAAAATATGTATTTTTTAAAAAGCATGTACTATATGTTGCCACAGTCCAATAATCAGATGTGTATGACAAAGGTGTACAAGAAAAACCTACAAAGGAAGTTTTGAAAACAAAGGCAGGAGAATGGAGCCCACTTTACTTAAAATAATCTTAATTTCTCACAGATTCAAGCAGTTAAAAAAACAGGAAATCGAAGAACAAAGCATTGTGCCTCTAAACTTCCTTGTTTTTGTCCTTTTATATGGACAGTTCATTCATAACAGCTGTGGCTGTGAATGAGCAAGTATGTGTGTGTCATACTTCAATAGTTATAAAGCTGTACAATTCTCCTAGCTTCTGGTCCATGTAACAGCTGTGACAATCTCTAATCCCTCTGGCTGCCCCTGCTGCCTATCTCTTAAAACAGTAATTCTGTCCAATTTTGAAAGACTGCCTATTCATCTTCTAGGAGATACAAAGGTTATGGACACCAAAAATTACTGAACATACGAAGATTCTGCTCAGATTAATAAATTTCTCCAGGAATACAGAGCTGAATTGGGAAAGGGTGAGAGTAGGAGACAACCTTGCACACTCAGTATTCCTACCAAGGCCTAATCACCCTATGGACCACAGAAAGCTAGGGCAGATTCAGAGCCAATTCAAGAATTCAAGAGAAATTTATCTCCCAGACCACACTTTGAGAGGTTTTAAATCTTCAGATAGAGTCTAACACCATTATGGCCCTTCTTGGGGTTGGTTCTACAAATATAAAGCTTTAGTGTTAAACAGAACTTTCAGACCTGCCATATTTTAGAAAGTAAATTCACTGAACAATGTGTGAAATTATATGTGAGTTTACTACTCTCACTTACCTTTGAGAAGCACAGTTCCATTGTCCAGAAACCTATTATCCTCTTTGTAATGATGGCTCTTGAGGAAAATGTTGAATTTGTGGTTCTGAGTCATAGGGAACTAATTGCCCCTTCTCCTTAACCTTGGCCATTGAGGAAATACAGCTAACTCACAAATAGTGGTATAAACTGTGTTCTTAACATCTACTAATTTAGCCTATACTAAAATGCTACATCAAAACTGCAGCACACCTAACTAAAAAGGAAGAAGCTAGGAAAACATTCAACTGGAAGTGATTTTCTTGTGGGGCTCAGAATACCAAGAAGACAGATCTATTTCACCTGCACTAGAGAATTTCTGACCTCTCAGTGACCAGGCACTTGCCTCCATCATGTCAGCATGCATGCGAACCAGCCGTTGCACCCGCACTTTCTTTCCTGTTCTCGTGTTGTAGATGGTGTCCCCCTTCTTCAACTCTCCTTGATAATTGCGAATATAAGTTAGTTGTCCAAATCGACCTGCCTAGAAGTCAAGATTGGGTAAGGGCAGAAAGAAAAAAAAGAAACATAAGAATCAAAATCAGGAGGAAAACTTCACAACTATCTCCAAATATTCCCTTATCAATTTTAGTAGTTTTCAACACAGGTAAATTAAATGATTGTGTTATTCTTTTCGGCATCACAATCCATGATACTACTTGTGCTTCCTCTGAAATAAAAGTTATTAGAAAAAATTTTTAAATTACTTATGTAAGGAATTATCCTTTTGTCTTATAATATTATTTTGTAAGTTCAGTTTAACATAGATATAAAAATAAGGTATAATGATTGTAAAGACAACAAAAACATCATTAGAAATAGCAAGACATTTAAAATACTTTGATAGTCACCTGGAAAGTTATACAATAAGAGTTCTGTAAAGTGACTGAATATAAAATGAATGATTAAGGATCAATTTCTCCTGAATAACAACTAGGTATGTATTTAAAGGTTGCCAATGCTTCCCATATTAATTTAACACAACAGCAATCAAAATTCCAAGATAAAATTTTAAACATTTAATTAGTCATTTTAAAAGTCACTTAGAAGAATGGATAAAAATAAAAAGTTTTGAAAAACTATGGTAATGAGAAGAAACTAAGACTAATATAAAAACATATTAAATATTCCAAAATTTAAAAAGTATAGAACTAGCACAAATTAGACTGAACAACCCACAAGTATATAGTACAAATGTCTAAAATGTTTAATTCATTTATCAATAATGATAAAGAAAGCATGACAGTCAATGGAAAAGTACAACATTGTTCAAAACTGGTAACTGGACAACTGTTCTTGGATTGGAGAAACATTTGGATCCTGCTTCATAGCACACAGCAAATCAAATTCCAATTAGATTAACAATAAAAAAAATCCCACCATAAAAAAGTAGAAAAAGAAATATTTATTAAATATATTCAAAGAAGAGGGTTTCTAAGGTTAAGAATGACTAAGGACAAAGACTGATAGATTTGACTATATAAATTTTAAAGTACTAATTGTTTTTAACAAATCATCTTTATTAGAGAAAGTTTGTACAAATAAGTAAGATACTTTGATCCTCATTTTAGAAAAAGAAATAAAGACAATTACAAAAGAGAAAATACAACTGCATAATAAAAACAGTATATGAAAAAAATATTCTTTATCATTAGGAATTAAGATGAAATATTAAAATATTTTCATTTATGAATTCAGTAATAATTTTTAATAAATAATATTCATTGCTAATAAAGATTCACTGAAATAATCCAATACATTAATTCTGAGTGTATGAAAACAATTTGGCAATACAAACCACCAGATGTTAATATGTTCCATACCTTTAATTCTATAATTGCTATTCTAGGGATCCTAAGAATATATTCCTAAACACATTTTTAAAAGCTTTATGCAAAAAATTGGCACTGCAATGTTACTTCTACTTTTTAATTTAAAATTACTTTTTCCTCATTTTAGAGGTAATAAGAAGTATATTGTAAAGTTTTAAAAATAAAAATCTAGGGAAAAGCCCCCAAAATATAATTCCATCTATACCACTGTTAATACTTCCAACTTATCTACCTTTCTTCTCACATTAAAATATTATGAACAGAAGCAACAATACCCCAACAAAAAGCACACCCAGTGATCAAATCTTGGTTTATAAAACCATTTTCTCTTAAAAGAAACCAGGACCCCTAAAGAAGTGGCTGATTCTCAGGCTGGGGCAGGGAATATATCAGATAAGCCTGGAGCATCCTGTAGTGCCAGCAAGTGAGAAAGTAGTCAGAAAGCAAACACTGGAGAATCAGAGACTCAGGAGCCAACTGCAAGAGCTGCAATGGCCAAATCAGTCAATCTAGGCACCAAAATAAGTAACATACTACTCAACTGTAACTCAAAGTACAAAATAAATACCCATAAGTTCATACTGATATAAATAAATAAATGGGGGTGAAAAGACAACTCTCCCATACAGAGAATCCTATCTAATAATAGACAAACATGGTAATTAACCGTAACTTCGCTACCTTCCCATTGGCTAATCAGGGTGATATGCAAATTAACTGCCAACAAAGATGGCGGCTAATTTGCATACGTAGGCTCAATGATGGGAGGGGAAAGGGGAAGGACGGAGGAACGGTGATCGGAAACCCAGGCGGCAGGCAAGAGCCAGGTGGCAGGGTAAAGGCACTTTGCCCTGCCCCCCGTCCTGGATCCAAGAACCCGGGCAAAGGCCCACACCCCAGCTGGTGATAAGAGAAGCCGGGCGGGGCAGAGAAGAGGCTGCCAGTGTCTGCCTCTTCCCTGCCCCCCACCCCGGTGGTGATCAGTGACCCCTCGAGGCAGGGAGGGACCCAGAACACGTGGAAGCCATCCTGCCTGGCCGCAGGGGACCTGATCGCATCCCCGGCGACGAGGCAGGGAGGGACCCAGAACATGCGGAAGCCAGGTCTTTTTTTTTTTTTTTTTTAGATTGTGTAATTATTTATTACAAATAAACGGTGGTTTCACATCTGTCAAAAACGGGTCCTCTTTTTATATGTGTGTGCAGGTTCTGATGTACAAGAAAGGGTCATGTGCTTAGTTCATCCATGCAAAGCTCACAGGTACATCACTAAATACTTTAAAATAGAATGATCTCTTTTTGAACCAATCTGTTTAGATTCAGGATTAGTAAAACAGTATGGAACTAATGAAATACAGTGATAGGAATTAGGAAGTGTGACACTGATGGTTCTGGGCATGTGAAGGGTGAGGGACAGAAGGGTACACGCGGTCTTCCCTTCAGTTCTGCTGGAGAGATGAGCTCTGAGGGCCGGAGCTGCTCCATGCCCAGAGGAGGTGGGTGTGGTCAGTGGCTCTGTTACAGAACTTCTTGCCAAGCAGAGACCTTACCCGACCCACAGGAACCTTTTTACTCCAGAAAACAGAAACAGCCAGTTCCCAATGTGCATGGGAAAACCAGTGT
>NW_005356905.1:974759-977706 GCF_000412655.1 Myotis brandtii | reverse complement strand
TGCACTGACCACCAGGGGGCAGACGCTCCGACTGGTAGGTTAGCTTGCTGCTGGGGTCTGGCCAATCAGGACTGAGCGAGATGGGCCAGACACGCCCTGGAGCCCCCACTTGGGCCCTCCCCAGCTGGCCCACCTTCCGCATCCCTCCCCGGCCCTGATCGTGCACCGGTGGGATCCCTCAGCGTGGCCTGCGCCCTCTCGCAATCCAGGACCCCTTGGGGGGGGTTGGAGAGTCAGTTTCAGCCCAATCCTGCAGGCCAGGCCGAAGGTCCCCACTGGTGCACGAATTAGTGCACTGGGCCTCTAGTATCAAATAAGGAGATACTGCTCCCTCAAGGAGGTAGAGCGTAATTCCCTACTCAAGTATGAGATGTGCATAGTAACTTCCTTCTAAAAAGTCAGTATAGAAAGGGGGAAAAAAAGAGTAATAGTGGAGAAACTTATAGCCAAATCTGTCAGAAGAGTCACTTAGCAATAGGAATAAAAGCCTAAAAGAAGATTTCTATATATAGCAGTTAAGTACATTAGCAAGCAACTTACCTCCAGTTTAAAAGCCAGGCCTACAAATGAGTGGGAATTGTCTCTGTTGGAGTTCATTAAGATTTTGGTTTTTTCTTTTGAGTCACTTAAAATAAAAGAAATATAACTGTGAGATGCAACAACTGATATTTCTTTTATATCAATTTGTTTCATCAGAGTATTATCTGAGAAAAAGCACATCAGTTACTACATTGTGATAAGATCAGAGGAAATGAGGGAAAAACCGCATAGAAATGGTCTTGTAGAGAATTTTCTAAAGATTTAAATCTTGAGGGATAATATATCACACTTCTAACTCACAAATAAAATATAATATGGGAAATGGGATAATAAATATTTTTTGTATATGCCCAAATTGTTACCCAAATAGAAATGGTGATTGTTTTTGTAAAGTATGAAAAATAACACAAATACAACATAACTAGAAAAATCATTCTTACATTCTTTCATAGTGCACAAATGTTAAAAGTCAGTATAGAAAGGGGGAAAAAAAGAGTAATAGTGGAGAAACTATTTCTGCATAAACTAAGAATCAATTTCCAAGACTTACTCCTCCTGGTTGAGCATAGCATAATTCTGGACTTCAGATGGATTTGGGAGGTAGTCTAAAACAGCATCTAAAAGAGGCTGAACTCCTTTGTTCCTCAAGGCACTTCCCAAAAAGACAGGAGTAAATGACCTACTTAAAGTAGCTCTGCGGATTGCAAGCTACAAAAGGAAAAAAAAAAAGTAATGATTAGTCAATCTTAAAAATTACATCTGTGTTTCAGATCAATTACAAACCAACAAATAAATGAATTAATACTCTTTGGAGTACTGGCTCTAGGAGACTAGGATCATGTAGGCCCTCTATAACTTAAGGTCAAAATTCAAAACAAAGGAGAGAAAAAAAACAAAAAACAGTTCCTTTTTCAGGCCTAGGAAGCTGCTTTAACACTCTTGAAATGTCACTCATTTTTAATTTGGTAAAAAAATATATATACAACGCTGGCTGGTGTGGCTTGGGGCTGAGCATCAACCCATGCACTGAAAGGTCACTGGGTTGGAATTCCGGTTAGGGCACATATTCCGGTTGCGGGTTTGATCTCTAGTTGGGGTGCATGCGGTCAAGGGCATGTACCTCGGTTGCAGGCTCAATTCCTGGCCCTGGTAAGGGCGCCTGCAGGAGGCACAAATCAATGTGTCTCCCTCACATCCGATGTTTCTCTGTCTCTCCCCATCCCTTCCACTCTCTCTAAAAATCAATGGAAAAATATTGAGTGAGGACTTATTTTGAAAGTACTTGCCTTTAAATCAGAAATTGAGGGGATCTTTTCTTCCAGGAACATCTCACCAAGCTGCTCGTCTGAATTAGCAACACTTTCAATCAGCTCCTGGCGGTGGTCAGCTGCCGCAGCCCTGAATTCCGCTGGAATTTCCCCATAGCGAACAATCTGACTAAGAAATGTTTATATTGGTACTTTAAGGATGTACAATCAAATATATAAAGCACCAATGAAAATGTTAAACTAATAGCTAAAATATCTTCTTAGATGAGAAAGAGCTCTGATATATTTGTATTAATATGGCAAATAATACTAATGCATATCTTTAAAATTCAGACAGATAATGGGCAAAACAGGCAAAGCAAATTGCTCCAGATTGAACTATTAGTAAACGGAAGAGCCAAGATGCAAAGCCAACCTGGCTCCATGTGAGCACCTGAAAATTCTATTAACCAAATTATTCCAAACATCAGTCTCTTAACAGGCAGGATTAGAGACCCAATTATTCCTTCCCAAAGTAACAAACCCAATCACACAATTTTAACACAGAATACTCCATTTTGTAGTAAAAAAAGTTTACTAATATTTGACAAAGCAGGCAACAACATACAATGGAGTCAAGACAGTCTCTTCAATAAATGGTGTTGGGAAAATTGGACAGATAAATGCAAAAACATGAAACTAGACCACCAACTTACATCATACACAAAAATAAACTCAAAATGGATAAAGGACTTAAACATAAGACGGGAAACCATAAAAATATTAGAGGAACCCACAAGCAGCAAAATCTCAGACATATGCCGAAGCAGTATCTTCACCAATACAGCTCCTAGGGCATTGGAAACTAAAGAGAAAATAAACAAATGGGACTATATCAAAATAAAAAGCTTCTGCACAACAAAAGAAACCATCAACAAAACAACAAGAAAGCCCACTGCATGGGAGAACATATTTGCCAATGTTATCACCGATAAGGGTTTAATCGCCAACATTTACAGGGAACTCATACAACTTAACAAAAGGAAGATAAACAATCCAATCAAAAAAATGGGCAAAGGACCTAAATAGACACTTTTCGAAAGAGGACATTCAGAAAGCCAAGAGACATATGAAAACATGCTCAAAGTCACTAATCATCC
>NW_005356905.1:967874-974126 GCF_000412655.1 Myotis brandtii | reverse complement strand
GGACACATATGTAATACCTTAATCAATAAAGGAAAAAAATACGGAAAAAAAAGTTTACTAAAAACGACAGACTCTTCAACCTTAGCCCATTCTCCATTCCTTAGTAGAGGCCAAATAGGTAAGAGACACAGATAAAATATATACAACCAAGAAGTGAATATACTTGATATTTAGAAATATTAGTACGAAAGTTTTCAAAGTATCTTTAAAATGGAAACTAATGTCAAAAAAAATAATAATCTTTTCAGAAAACATGTACCTAAATAAAAAAGCAAAAGCCAATTGCAAATACTTCTAAAGAATGTTCTTCATAGTCTTTAGAACTTAATTTCTTCCTTTCTGTTAAGCTCTTTAGTGCTTAGACTTTTATGTCAGAATCAAAATATACAAATCCAGTGGTCCAGGCTGGGAAAGGGGGCAGGTATATTAAGAAGTGCCATCTCTGGTTCTGATGTGCAACAAGTTTAAAAGCCTCTAATTTAGAAGACAGAAACATGTGCCCTGGTAATTCTGGGGAAGTGGATTTATTTGTTTATTTACAAACATTTTTTGAGTCCCTATTATGTACCAGACACCTCTAGGGCTGGGGAAAATAGCAATGAATAAAGTTGATAAAAAATCCCTGTCCTCTTGGGCCTTACATTGTAAGGAATAATAGACAAACTTGTTGTCATTACTCAGTTGTAACACAAGAGGTGTGAGAAACACTTCATCTGCTGGACAGCTCCCATCTTTTTCCTGCCCACAAGATGGCTGATCAAGATAAATTCTGTTTAACTGATCACGACACCCTTTACCTACCCGCCAGACCAGCAATCCTAGTTCCATAGCAAAGGAAGGAAACCCCTCAAGAAGTACCTTTGGAAAAACTGCCAGGCTGCTGAGGCCACTACTCAGAACAAAGGGTCATTTATGATTCCCCCACATTGTCTAGATTAGTGGCACTCAAAGTGTGGTCTGTAGACCTGCAACATCAGCGTCTTTGAGAGCTTTCCAGAATGCACATTCCAGGCCCCACCCTAAGAGCTACTGAATCAGAATCTCTGGAGGTGGTCACACGAATATGTGTTTGTTAAAGTTCTCCAGGTGATTTTCCTGAATGCCATGGTTTGATAATCACTGAGAAACCATAGTGATTTACATGCAAAAGTCACTCAAAAGTTGATTGATGAACCAAATACCATGTCATTTACCAATTTGCTTCTTGTATTGCCTAAACCACATCTGTACAATCTTTAATTGCTTTTTACATAGTAGTCTTTTTATCTTTGCAATACCATGAAGTAGGTAGAGGGAATATTTATGATGCGTATTTTCTTTCCAGTTTTTATCACAATATCCAGGATGTAGCTGCCCCCCCTAAAAGTTCGCAGACTGAATGAATGAATGCAACATTACATTACTAGCTCAGGCTGAAGGCCTCCTTCCACCATACCATGCAGGTCATAATACAATTCAAATATATTACCCAACAAGTAACGTACTCTCCCTTGGAATGAATACTAGGCAAAATGGGAAGCAACTAGGATTAAAGGCAGTAAAACAAAATCATCATAGAGGATATTCTTCCAGCCATATTTCAAAAGTTGTTTGTTTAAATAACTCATCCTTTTCCTTCTCTTCAATATCTTTTAAAATGTAAGAGTTATTTAACAGTATATTTTTAATACTTACCCAAAGTCTCCATCAAAATAGATGGCTCGTTCCTCAATAAGATCTATAATACCTTTAAAGTCACCCTCCAAACCAATGGGTATCTGCACAAATGCTGCATTATGATTTAGTTTAGACCTGAAAAATAAAAACACACATTCTTACCTCCTTTTTTCTCCCCAAATCCCTTTGAAATTAAAAAAAAAAATGTAATGGTAGATGCTATTTACTTTGGGAGGGGGTGTCATCAGCAGTCAGAACAGAAGATATAAAGCAGTTGAGAACAGACTGACAGCCAAACTCATCATGCTCACGAAGCTACAACCCTATTTAGGCAATAAAAAGAACTCTAAAAGGATAGTAAGATAACTACGTCCACATCTCATTCTTGAACAGCTGACTCTAGCGAAACAGAATACAGCTATCTGAAGGGAAGTTCTTGGGGGAAAACTCTCAGAGCAGGTGTTAAAGTCAGACCCTTATTATCAGCCTATAACTCCATCAGGCACATCTACTGAATAAAACCTACACTCACAGACAGGGATTCTCACTTAAGGAGAAATATGTTCTAGCTACCTAGATTCTAGGTGCCCATCTATGATTACGGCTAGATAACTAGGAATCAACAAATAATTGAAGGAAATCAATAGCTTGAAAGAGAGGTCTGAGCTCAAGAAATAGTACTAACCTCCAAGGAGAGAGATACTAGAAGAAAATAAAATGTAAAGGTCTGAGAAGTAATTATCTCTATTAATAAAAATATTGCAATAAAAGAGAAAGTGTATGGAAATTAACTATATATAATTGCTGAAATTAAAAAGAACAAACAGGCTAAATAACTGAAGGGATGCGGCTGAATAGCAGATTAGTGAACTAGAAGACTGACCTCAAGAATTAGTCATTGCCCAGTCCAAAACAGAGACAGAAAGTATGGCACAGAGACCAGATGCAGAAATTAAAACACAGAGACCAAATGAAGTTTCAAAATCTGTTTAAAGGGAGTTACAAAATGAGAAAACAGGTAAAAAGGGAGTGGAGTACACCAAATTAGTCAAATAGATGCAAAAAGAGAATACTCCTAAAATTCAGAAAAAGACTTAGTAGAAAGAGTCCCTATATTGCCAACCACAATTAAAATATAGTCATAAAGATGAAAAGTAAAAATGTTTCATTTTCCCAAGAAAATTTTACAAGTATCCAATAAAGGACAAATTTTACTCTCATATTCTCAAATATATCACTTTTATCAAAGTGCATACAGCAATACAGTCACTTAAAGTTCCTCAACACTGGATTTTTTGTCATCAGACACATCACTCTCAGTCTTTCCATTATCATGAACTTTGCTGCCTATGTCTTTCTTGTGTCTATCAGCTCTCTCTTGTGAAATGAGCTCCACTTACACATCTACAAAAGGTGAAAAGTGAGACTGACTCTTTTCAAAGGCTATCTGAAAATATATAGAATTGTGCAATGCAACACGCTATAAATACCACTGGGTTATCCCTGGCACAGAGCGGAAGTGTTCCTGTTGTCTTAGCAGGTATTTGACCATGAGAGCAAGAAAATACAGCATACTACTTCAGGGCATTAATTAAATTCTTCAAGTAAAGGTTAAACTAAAGGGGATCCTCTAGATTTGTCTAAATAAACACAAAGTACTTTTAGAATCTACTTTAGATTATAACTTCTCTAATTATAGCAAAACAGCATAAATTGCCAGATTACTTTCTGACTTCACCTTCAGCATCCCTACAATTCAAGTAGTATTTTCCCCATTTTACAGAGAAGGCAGTTGATGAGGTCACACCATAATCCAAAACCAAACTACTGACTTCAATGCACCATTTACTAAATCACTCAATAAATTTTAAAAAAGAGGGGGGGGATGTAAGGATAAAGCTTAATGACACTGAATTAATTGTTCTGGATATAAAGTTTATCATGCAGATCATCACACCCCTGTTCTTCTAAGGATCAGTACCTCAATTGCTGCAGCGCCCTGGCGGGGTTGGAGCCCATTCGGTCCAGTTTGTTAATGAAAGTGAGAAACGGAACATTGTAGCGCTTCATCTGCCGATTCACAGTCATGGTCTGGCACTGCACCCCTCCGACTGCACAGACAACAAGGATCGCGCCGTCCAGCACTCTCAGGGCCCTTTCAACTTCTATTGTGAAGTCCACATGCCCTAAATGAGACAAGTGTGTGAGGGTCTTAGAGAGCAGCCTGAAGTTTTATAACATGCACATTTAAAAGTTTCAGTATCTCTGCTCATCACATAAGGCTTCTAATTAGAATGTAAATTTTAAAAATCACCAATACCATTCACTCAGCATAAGGTCCAGGGGCCCAACAAGATCACTTCGAAAAGATACATGGGCATGGGAACCTCTGGAATCAGCTGCAACATGCAAAAGGCACGAACCTTCCTACTCACAAGTGATTAGCACTGTTTTTCAGGGAAACCACAAAAGGATGAGGCGCTCTAGGTCCCACGTCAAACTTCTCTGATAGAGACTCAGTCACGCTTTTGAGTATTATTTGATACACAAATATAAGCTGTGGCACAGTAGAGGAAAGAGCTCACTGTGCTGCTGCCCAAACAAGCTGCAATAAAGCAGAAACCTCACCAGGAGTATCTATGATGTTGATGTTGACATCTTTCCACATGGTATAGGTGGCCGCTGACTGAATAGTGATTCCTCTTTGTCTCTCTAGTTCCATGGAGTCCATGACAGCACCAACTCCATCTTTACCTTTCACCTAAACACAAGTACAGCAATTCAGAGTTCTCTGTCCCTGCATTCTAAGAAGCAAAGACATTTTTACAGAGATGGAACCAGAGCGCAGGTAGTTAAATGATGCAATTAGCAGGGAAGTCTCATTTGTCAAACCGTATCATCTCATGACATAGAAAGCTGATTACAGATTCTGCCCTCCGTTACCTGCCTAACCCTTTTTTCATCCGTTCTCAGCAACTACTGCCATAGAGCAGTCACCCAGTCTTAGAACCATCCCTGCCCCTTCGGCACTGCTCCTGCCCGCCAGCCCTCTGCTGGTCTGTGAGGAGCTGTTCAGAGAACAGCTTCTGCCTGCTCAGCTATATGTGGATTTCGAGGCCCGGGAGGGGAGGATTCAGCTTTTAAAGTATGCGATTTAAAACGATGATCTTCATCTGAAGGAATATTTTTAAATGGAGAGTTAAGTTACTCATTGATATATAATTTCTTCAGGAGAGTTTCGAGATTTTCTTAAAAGTTTTTTTCCTGATACCTATTTTTTTTTAACTATTAAGCTCATACTATGCATTATTTTTAATCTTTTTTTCCACTTAACATTATAAATATCTCTCCATAACATTAAAAAAATTATGTAAATACCTATTTTAATGGCTGCTTAAGGATACATCACATTACGTAATTTAACATTCTCAAAAGACCACCTACTCAGTATACCTACAATGATGATCACTAGATCGATTCCTCAGAGCAATATTTCAAGCCTACTTGAGCTATCCACTGTGTAATATGATTTTGATTAAAGATCCACTGCTACCATTCTTTAAACCTTTCAGGTTTTGTAAAGTTTATTAAATCATAGCCACAAAACAATTAAAACCAAGCTCTAACTAATCGGGATCAACACAAACCATCTACCTCGTGCATCTTTGCAATTCTGCCAGTATAGTAAAGCACTCGTTCTGTTAATGTCGTTTTCCCAGAATCAATGTGAGCTGAGATTCCAATATTTCTTATCCTCTCATTAGGAATCTTCCCTGATGAACACCATCTGCAGACCTTCCAATTAACCTGGGGGGGAGAAAAAAAAGCTCAACTTATTGCACATTTTACAAGGTAACAACAGGCAACTAAAATGGGTTGGTGGACATCTTTCCTCCAAGGAATCTCAACGAACACAAAACGTCATCTGAGATCATCTGGAAAGGAAGAGTAAATGTCTCAACCTGCAACTCTTGTAATCAAAGGAGAGACTGCAAGAGAGGACAGTAAGCCCTAACCGGTTTGGCTCAGTGGATAGAGCGTCGGCCTGCGGACTGAAAGGTCCCAGGTTCGATTCCGGTCAAGGGCATGTACCTTGGCTGTGGGCACATCGATGTTTTTAACTCTCTATCCCCCCCCCTTCTTCTCTGTAAAAAATCAATAAAATATATTTAAAAAAAAAAAGAGAGGACAGTAAATATATATTCTTAAAAAGAATTAAATAAAAAGATATCTATACTAATAAAAGCATAATATGCTAATTAGACTGGACGTCCTCCCCGACTTCCTTCCAGACGACCTTCTGATGAAGCTGGGGCTGTGAGGGAAGCCCAGATCCCAGGTACCCAGGGAAGCCAGTGCCAGCAGCCAGGGGAAGGAAGGCCTACTCCTGCACAAATTTCGTGCATCGGGCCTCTAGTATTAAAATAAATTGATTAAACAAAAGGAGCAGACACTTTTGGGGAATGTTACAGGTTTATGAAAATATACACTGGGGCTGATAAAATCAGAAAGACAGCTCCCAACAGCTACTTGACTAGGAAATAGCTTTTAGTTTAAATTTTACGCTGATTCCCCCCCCCCCCCCCCCCCCCCCCC
>NW_005356905.1:966768-967845 GCF_000412655.1 Myotis brandtii | reverse complement strand
CCACACACACACCTTTATTGTGGTTCACAGCGAGCAAGAATGTCTGAAGCCTCATGTGCTCTATGCACTGGTGCCAAGAGCTCCAAGGCAACCGACAAAAAAAAAGTTTCCAATTCCTTCTGCCCCAAAATAAGGACATTAAAAAAAACCCACACTTTCTATTAATCGGGGGAGGGGGCCAAATCTTGCATGTGTGGAATCAAGACACAATATACACCTCTTCCTATAGGACTGTACATCCAAAATGCACTGCGGCCACCTTGGGGAAAGGAAGGCCGAGGCCTTGGGAAAGGTGGGTAAAGTATTAAATGGAATCCGGGCGTCAGGTGCGTAGTTGAGCCAACCCCCGGGACACCAGCGAGCAAGGCGGCTGAGGTCTGCATGACAGGACCGGCTCCACTCCCACCGAACCCTGCTTCTCTGCGGCCCGGCAGAAGGCAGAAGCCAGACCACAGGAAAGCACCCGGGGTTCGCCGCCTCACCAAACCACCCAGTGCAGGCTGAGGGGGGGCAGTCGGACCAGCCACCCTCTAGAGCAGCGGTTCTCAACCTGCGGGTCGCGACCCTTTGGGGGTCGAACGACCCTTTCACAGGGGTCGCCTAAGACCATCAGAAAACATAAATAATTACATATTGTTTTTGTGATTAATCGCTATGCTTTAATTATGTTCACTTTGTAACAATGAAAATACATCCTGCATATCAGATATTTACATGACGATTCATAACAGTAGCAAAATTACAGTTATGAAGTAGCAACAAAAATAATTTTATGGTTGGGGGTCACCACAACATGAGGAGCTGTATTAAAGGGTCGCGGCATCAGGAAGGTTGAGAACCACTGCCCTAGAGGGAAAAGAGCACTTGATGAAGAGTCGGAGGCCCCGGGTTCGAGCCCCAGGCACACTCCGTGCTCAGCTGTCTTCATCTTCCCTCCAGTCACTCCGCCTTCAGGTGCAGCCAGAGGAAGAGGCTCCATCACACACCGCGGGCACGTCCAGCCTCCCGGGGCACCAGCAGCGGCGAGGGCACGAGGGGCTGGTCAGCACAGGCAGAGAGGAGGCGCTGGGAGGGGAG
>NW_005356905.1:942859-966706 GCF_000412655.1 Myotis brandtii | reverse complement strand
CAGCCTCATGGCAAACACAGAGCAAGTACGAAGGTCCCGCGGCTCCGGGTCCGCTCCGCAACCCGCACCGCAGCCCGAGCGTTCAAAGTCACGCCAGCGACCAGGGCCCGGGGAGCACTTCCGGGGCGAAGGACGCGACGGGGCACCGAAGGGAAAGAGGGAGGAGCTTCCGGTCGTCAGAGCAGAGCAGCGCCCTCCGCTGTCCGGGCGCCCTCTGCCGGCTCGGAAGAGAAAGTGCAATCGCTTTGAGGCTCTAATCAAGCTTTTGCATATTCCCAGAAAGATGCAAGCCTTTAAACGTGAAAGTATTCCCCACATAGCAATGTGGAGAAGTGTTTATTACAGAATTTAAGTGAAAAAGGTGCAAACTTTTAATCTATGCTATAACAAATATAAAAAATAATTATCTGAAGAACATGACCTGAAGAGAACAAGGAAAGATAAGAACTATCCATTATTTGTGCATTTTCTCATTTGGAGATGTTCCATCATTGTTTGTTGTTAATTAGACGTTATATGTCCAGTCCAAGGAACACAGTATCCTGGATGATTCCGCTTGAATCTCTTAGCGGCATCTCAAACTTAGCGTCCAAAACGGAGCTCCTGATCTTCCTCCCAAGCCCTTCCGCAGTCTTCATTGTATAAATGGAAACTCCGTTGAGTTGCCCATATCACAAACGTTCGTCACTTTGACACCCCTCTTTGACACCTTAATCTGTCAACATATGCTATAGGCACTGCCTTCAAAAATAGATCCGAAGCTGCCCCTTCTCCCCAGCTCTCCAGCACTGCCACCTCCACAGGAAAACTGCAGCAGATAGCTGCGTATTCTCAACACAGTGACTACGCCAGGTCCTGTCGTTCCCTGCTGCAGACCCTCCATCCAGGAATTCATCGTGGCTGTTATCTGTACTTTTGTGTAGATTTGAAATTTTTCATAAAGTGAAATGGCATCCCCTCCCTGTCAGAGGAAGCACCCAGGGCCCTGCTTGAGCAGCTAAGCCAATGCAGCTCTACTCCCCTTGCCCGGTTGCTCCAGCCACATTGGCCTCTTCGCTCACCCTCACGGGACCAGAGTCCTCAATCCTCCCCAGGCAGCAGCGTGCCTCTTCCCCTTACTTTCTTCGGTTCAAAGAGCCTCTAGCAGTGAGCTGCTCCCTGACCAACTCTTCTAAACAGCAAGTTCCTCCCTTTCCATTTCTCAGGCTGCTTCATTTGCCTGCAGAGCACTTCTTAGATATATCCAGGTATTTTACATACTTGTTCATTGTCTGACTGCCGATGGGAATATCAGTTCCATAAGGACAGTGATTGGGTTTTGTTCATTGCTGTAACCCTGTATGTACTAGATGTTCAATAAGTATTTGTTAAAATGAATGAATGAATAAGATCAATAGAAATAAATTACAAAGACAAAAAAATCAGACTCACTGATGAATTTTGAATCTTTTTGCATATCATCTATGTATTAATTTACAATAAAGGATTTGTAAGTTGCTTTGATAAATTCATTAAAATTGAATACATCTTTAAATAAACTTTTTCATTTATAGACTTTAAAAAATGTAGTCTTTATAAGCTTTTATATGTATTTGGCTAAAATATATGTTAAAATATATAATCATGTAAATGGTAATACAATTAAGGTTTTTACTTTAATTTTAAGATAATTATATCTTATCTAATAATAGACAAACATGTAAATTGACTGTCCTGCTGCTATGCTCACCAGCCAATCAGGAGAGTATGCAAATGAACCCAACAAAGATGGTGGCTAATTTGCATACACAGGCGCAGAGCGAAGACTGAAGGCTCCGGCCGGAGCAGCAAAGGCTGAAGGCTGAAGAGGCTTCGCTTCTCCGCTGTGGCCGGAGCAAAGGCCTGGGTCCCGGGTGCTGGAGGAAAACCGGTGCCGGCAGCCAGGGGAAGGAAGGCCCGTTGCACAAATCTCTTCGTGCAATGGGCACTGCCTTCAAAAATAGATCCGAAGCTGCCCCTTCTCCCCAGCTCTCCAGCACTGCCACCTCCACAGGAAAACTGCAGCAGATAGCTGCGTATTCTCAACACAGTGACTATGCCAGGTCCTGTCGTTCCCTGCTGCAGACCCTCCATCCAGGAATTCATCGTGGCTGTTATCTGTACTTTTGTGTAGATTTGAAATTTTTCATAAAGTGAAATGGCATCCCCTCCCTGTCAGAGGAAGCACCCAGGGCCCTGCTTGAGCAGCTAAGCCAATGCAGCTCTACTCCCCTTGCCGGGTTGCTCCGGCCACATTGGCCTCTTCGCTCACCCTCACCGGACCAGAGTCCTCGGTCCTCCCCAGGCAGCAGCGTGCCTCTTCCCCTTACTTTCTTCGGTTCAAAGAGCCTCTAGCAGTGAGCTGCTCCCTGACCAACTCTTCTAAACAGCAAGTTCCTCCCTTTCCATTTCTCAGGCTGCTTCATTTGCCTGCAGAGCACTTCTTAGATATATCCAGGTATTTTACATACTTGTTCATTGTCTGACTGCCGATGGGAATATCAGTTCCATAAGGACAGTGATTGGGTTTTGTTCATTGCTGTAACCCTGTATGTACTAGATGTTCAATAAGTATTTGTTAAAATGAATGAATGAATAAGATCAATAGAAATAAATTACAAAGACAAAAAAATCAGACTCACTGATGAATTTTGAATCTTTTTGCATATCATCTATGTATTAATTTACAATAAAGGATTTGTAAGTTGCTTTGATAAATTCATTAAAATTGAATACATCTTTAAATAAACTTTTTCATTTATAGACTTTAAAAAATGTAGTCTTTATAAGCTTTTATATGTATTTGGCTAAAATATATGTTAAAATATATAATCATGTAAATGGTAATACAATTAAGGTTTTTACTTTAATTTTAAGATAATTATATCTTATCTAATAATAGACAAACATGTAAATTGACTGTCCTGCTGCTATGCTCACCAGCCAATCAGGAGAGTATGCAAATGAACCCAACAAAGATGGTGGCTAATTTGCATACACAGGCGCAGAGCGAAGACTGAAGGCTCCGGCCGGAGCAGCAAAGGCTGAAGGCTGAAGAGGCTTCGCTTCTCCGCTGTGGCCGGAGCAAAGGCCTGGGTCCCGGGTGCTGGAGGAAAACCGGTGCCGGCAGCCAGGGGAAGGAAGGCCCGTTGCACAAATCTCTTCGTGCAATGGGCCTCTAGTATGTATATAAAAGGCTAATATGTTAAATGTCCGACCATCCAACTGGTTGCTATGACACTCACTAACCACCAGGGGGCAGATGCTCAACGCAGGAGCTGCCATGATGCGCACTGGCCATTTACAGACAAACGGCACCACAGACCGGGCGCCCACAAAGCAACACTCAGCTTCCTCCAAGTGCGACACAGGCCCTGCCACCACCCCAGAGTGACAGCCCACCAAGTTGCAGTGGATGCTGCTGAGACCCCATGGCGCAAAATGCGGCCCACAGCCCAGCCCAGCCCAGCCAAGCAACGGTCACTGTGGGCATTGGGTAATGATGTCACATAGCAACACCCAGCTTCCTCTCCCTAGCGACTATCCTTCTTGGAGTTTCTTCAGCCCAGGAACACAACTTGCTTAATAGCCAGGTGCAAACATTGTACACTTTAGCCAAATGTCTGTGAAGCGTTTTCCCATGCCTCATCTCATTTGATCTGCACAGAAGTCCTGGAGTAGGTAGATAGGAGACTCGGTGGAATCCTCTTTTCTTTTCATTAGCTGGAAAACGGAGATTTAGAAAGTTTAGAAACTTAACCCAACTGAAAAGAAGAAATGGTGGACCTTGAAAATGACTTCAGGTTTTCTCACTGCACAGAATATAGTCAAACACTGCTGCAGTTAAATATTTACCCTTTGTTCTCCCTGCGTGATCTACAATAATAATCTGCTTTGAGTTGATAGTTACTGCTGTGTTGCTGACAATTACCTGAAAGAGAAGTTGGGGTGCTTCACTGGGCTGGAAAAAGTTTAGCTAAATCAGAAAGCAGGTCTAATTAAGCAAGTTTATTCTATATCTATAAAAGGCTAAGATAACCCGCATGTGCGCAATACATATAAAGCTCTTGCTGGCGCCAATCGCATGTGTGTGTTTTGATCTGTTATTGTCAATTGTGAATTTGGTTGATACTTGTGTTATAAAGGGTGAATAGCAATATTAAAATAGATCTTCTAATTAATTTCCTTTCAATGTGCACGAATTCGTGTACTGGGCCACTAGTGTTAAATAAAAGTGTATCTATTACCACTTTAACAAAATTTCCTTCAGTAAAAACTCATACTCATTATCTTGTGTGTATATATATAATTTTCCTGTAATTAAACCAAGTATATTCTTTTTTAAAAAAATATATTTTATTGATTTTTTACAGAGAAGAAGGGAGAGGGACAGAGAGCCAGAAACATCAATGAGAGAGATCGATCAGCTGCCTCCTGCACGCCCCTCAGTGGGGATGTGCCCGCAACCAAGGTACATGCCCTTGACCGGAATCGAACCTGGGACCCCCGAGTCCGCAGGCCGATGTTCTATCCACTGAGCCAAACCGGTTCGGCATCCAAGTATATTCTTAATTATTTTATTAATACCACTTGTAGCCAAAGTAATCAACTTTGTTTTGTTTACATAGAAAACTGCAAGATAGAAAACCAAGCACTATTTAGCTCAATTTTTATGAGTACACATAATTGCCTCTGTTAAGTTTTAAAGTGGTATGTATGTGTGTATATATATGTATACATATACATATATACATATACATATATATACATATATAATCCAAACTATTTGAACATTGTGTTAATTCAGTCATTTTATAATGTATAAAAATAAAGATAAATTGAAACTAGCCAATGGGAAGGGTAGCGGTCGTACGCTAATTACCATGTTTCTCTTTTATTAGTGTAGATAAAAATAAAGATAAATTGAAACTCTCTTTAGTAGCCAAAACTTTGTATCACTTTTACTTAGAAATCGTCCAAATATCTAAAGATCAATTTAACATTTCTAAAGTTTTGAAAAGTTAAATGAGTATTTGAAAAACTAAAGTTCTAGCAAACATTTAGCTAGAGCCATCTGTACACTGTTAGAAGATAAACTGAGGCATAGCGAGAAGCTTGAGCAAAATCGGTTCCAATAGGGCAGCGTCACTCTGGAAGTGTTTCGGAGCGCTCCATCAGCTAGGGGGAAGGACTTAAAAGAGGAGGCTGAAGCAGAGCGAGGAGGTTCGGTGATTGGCTATAGCTTAAGCAGTTGTCTGATTGGGGAAAGCCTAACTGTGTTTAGGTTTCAATTTCTTAACCTTGAGGGCATTGCAGGCTCAGGTTTTGCTTTGCTCCCAGGGGCTACTAAGGCATTAAAACCGCCTCAAACGAATGGACTCCTTGTTTAATTAATTTAATAATACAAACAGGAAAGTATCCCTGTAAAAGGCGCATTGCCTTCCCTATTCAAGAAGAGAGGAGTTTAAATATAAGCCCTATCGTTAAAAAGCCCGGAAAATAAAAATGGGTGGCCTTCTATATAAATAACATGGTTTCTTTAGACAAATAACACCAAGGCTCTCCTCTTTGGGGTCTTGTCTTCTCAGGTGCCTCTCAAGTGAAAGTCTTCATCATGTCACAGTTCCCCAAAGTGGTTACTGCAGCTCCTTGCTAAAGGTATGCCAGAGGCAGTGCAAGTCTGTTAGCTGACAAGCCATGAAAAATGGCCTGATGTGCAATCAAATGTAAAGTATTCTGACGTCTGTCTCAGGCTGGTCACTGACCTGAGCATCATGTGGTTAGATGGCAACAGGGGTGGACAGAAGGATTCTCCCAAAGCAAACTTCTCATACAAAGGAAGACTCAGGTAAGTTTTCATGGACAAATAATATGAAATGGTGGGAAAACAGAGGATAAATGTGTTTATAGCCAAATTCACCAGAGGACACAAACGTCTCCTCAGAACCTCCAAACCCCAGCATGACATTAGGGCCAAAGAGATCATCAGAAGGCAGTTTACTGCAAAACCTATGTAATCAGGGTCAGAGGGGCCTTAAAAGGTCTCAGATATGTACATAGCTACCAAACTGAAGGTCCTATTCATTGCAGGAAGGGTCTACGTTGAGCCTTAGTAGAATCTCCACAAATGGTCCCAGCCTCATCAGCCTAAGACCACTATTCTAGTTCATCCAGCTGCTGAAACAAAAAGACCATAGACTGGTTGGCTTATAAACAATAGAAATTTCATGTAGGTCTGGAGGCTGGGAAGCCCAATGCAAGGACAGAAGATTCGGTTTCTGGTGAGAAAATACTCCCTCATTCAAAGGCAGTCAACATCACTCTGTGTTCACATGGAAGTAAGGGCAAGGAAGCTCTCTGGGTCTCCTATAAAGTCACTCATTCTATTCATGAGGGCCCCACCCCCATGACCTAATCACACCCAACAGCCCCATCTCCAATGACCATCACAATGCCGCTTGCAGGCACCATCTGACTCCAGTGTGCTCCAGCACTGCCCCGTGACAGTAACGGACGATGGAGTCGAGAAGGTAAGGAAAGCTTATCCCTGAGACTGCCAGCACCAGGGAGACCTCCAAAGTGGCTAGGAGCCTAACTATGCAACTTGGCCTTATTACCAAGGCCACACTCACCAATTGTTCATATCCTTACAACCCCCTAAGACCCAGGGTTCCAGAAAGATCAATGTTGTCCGTTAAGAAAAAATCATATGTGAGCTACAGGCTACAGAGAGCCTTCTTTTTTATACTGGTTGACGTCAGCATTATGGTAAAAATAAATTCTGAAAAACCTCATTTTCAGCATCATGTGAACATAAAGATTTGTCTAGTGGCCCCTTAGGAAGTACTCTGGGATAAGAAATAGGTATATTTAATTTCGTTTTTTCTTAATTTCCATGATAAATTAGGAGGAAAAAAGTGTCCATGAATTATCTAATGCCTATATGATGCACAGAAGTTATACTGTTTTAAGAACAATTATTTATAAAGTGTTTTCATATTTGAATATAGTGATTCCAGTTATCAGTATAATGATTTAGGCAAAAGGAGAATAATGACAGTACCTACTCTTGAGATTTTGCTCTAACAAGTGAATTTATGCAAAAGTGTTCTTTAAAATTTATGCCTTTTGATAACTACTAAATATGTTATATTATGTTATTAGTACACTAAAGTATATGGAAAAGAAAAATTTTACCATCTTTAACTAATACATGCTAAATCACTTTCCATTATAAAAATTAATTGATACATATGCATCTTATCTTAGTGACTCATTAAAGGCATGAAACAACAACTAGTAAAATTAACAGGATATGATATAGAAAACTACAAGAGTATAAGCACAATCATGTAATTCTACTTCCCAAGTTAAAAAAGGAAGACAGTGGATTTTTTTGTCCTATTTTTCCCCTTGAAACAACAAAGACTTAAGAGATAAGATTTTATATTCTAATAGAGTTCAAACCTAACTTTTATAAAAATGAATTAATGCTTTAATTCTAGAATAAAAATGCTAGAGATGATTTTTTAAATGGTATAATTAAAAAGGGACCAATTGACTTAGTAAGTCAAACACACACATCACCTATCTAAGAAATTTTGAGACAATCAATCACTCAGGTTTGCAGAATACCAAATGCATTTTTCTAAATGTCACAGAAAGGCTGAGCAGAGTTTCTCCAAGGACACTCCAACTTCAGAATGTTAACCGTGGAGACAGATTAAGTGTTTGTAGGAAAGGAGAGTAGAAATACGCTATCTTAAGACGATACACAGAAAGGTCAGTGTAAAGTCTGATAAATGTTAAGAATGCAATATAGAACGAAAAATATACTGTATAAAGACACTACAAGAAGAAAACTCATGTATATTAGCAGTTTAAAATACTTTGAAAATGAACTATTTGATTGCTCTTTATTTTATCAAAATGATAACAAATTTATCACAAGCCAGTACTAATATAGTTCTGCTTTATTTTTAAAAAATCTTTAAGCTAGCTGGCTACATAACACATTGTAAAATTTGAAGTAAATGATTTTAACCTCATTAACATGACCCTCAAGTAGTGTTAAATGAAAATTGAGACAATTTTTTAAACATTTAACTTTCTTAAAACTAATTATATAGAACTAGCGCCACATTCAATCTTGTATAAAAGAATACACAGCCAACAGGAAAATAACCGGGAAAGCAAAATCAGCACGCGAGCTTTGAAAATTAGTATGTTTTAAAGTGAAGAGTTTGATTAAATATTTAACAACTTTTCGACATTGCTGAAAATCAAAGTTTTATTTCTAAAGTAGGGACAACACAATGCTTGGCCTTCCACGAACATTGAGATATCAGAAGAAAGTTGCTAAGTACAGTACTGATTTAACAACAGGAGATTGGTCTTATGTGTATTACCCAGCACCATTACTTTCTCTGTAAAACAACCTAAACTGAACACATCAAATGCAAGGCTGTTTATTTTTTGTTGTTTTTCACAGGTGATCCTTTGATGTTGAGTTTGTCCACGAAAACATTTGATCTTCTTCCACGTTCAATGCCTGGATATTGACGAGATTTCTCCCTGAGAAATATACATATAAAAATTAATACTATTTTTTTAAATGGTCAACGGTTTACAAATCAATACAAACATGTTAAAAAAGCACTGTGATTTAAGCAAGGTTTTATCTTAACAATTTCTCAATAGCTTTGAAAAACATGTCATTTCCCTTGACATTTAAGAAAGCCGCCGCTGCTTTCCTGAGATAGATTTAACTATGCCTGGTTTAACCATGCTGCCCAACATGGCAGCCACTAGAAATGTCATTTATATTTTAATAAAATTCAGTTCCTCAGTTGCACCAGCCACTGAGGATGTGTGATTCCATAGCTACATGTGACTAGTGGCTACATTTTTGGACAGTACAGATATAGAACATTTTCATCACTGCGGAAAATCACTTCAGAAGGTCCTATCACATGGTTCTAGTTTACAGAAAATGCCCGATAGGACCATAAATTATAGGTCATTTATAAAGAACATGCTTTCTTTCACTGGGACCTGGATTTCATAGTCACTCTTACCACTGTTAGGCTTTTATCAATAAACTTTTCAAAGTGAGACAAATACTATCTAAAATTAATATGGGAGATTTCCTACAGAAAATATTAGTGCTCTAAACTCTAAACAGGTATTTTAAAAATAAAAGATGCTAGCACATGAAATTCTGCACAAGGCTTCTGACATACATTAAAATCTGTTTCACATGAATAATTATGTTATAGCACGTTCCTTATAGGAGGATATAGCCCTTATCTTCTGAAGCATAATTTGCTAGTGAGTTACTAACCATGTAATCCTGAAATATTATTGTTTTTTAGGTATAAAATTAAACTGGTGTGGAATACTCAGATATAATGTAAATGACATCTTTCACAAAAACTGTTGATGAAAACAACTTGGATGTTAATGAGAACTTCTTGATAACAGAGATAAAATTAGGTAACTTTTTTCCTAACTATTCTTTGAACACCACAATTTATTTTAGAAATAACTCTTACCTTCTTTTAAGTTCTCGCGCTCCTGAATTCTCATGCCCAACTCTTCGCATCCTGGTGTTTTCCAGATTGCACCACTGTCTCCCTTGTTTGTACTTTAAAATCTCATTTTGCCACTCATCATCAAAAGCATGAGCATCACCTACATTAAATATCGAAACAAAGGAGTAAGATTAAGGTATCAGTCGGTGAGTAAATGTCTTGCTCCTTACAAACTTCATTCTAATCTAGCCCGATGTTTCCATCAATCTAACCTCAAGATAGAGGCAGGAAACTGCTTCAAATACAAAGGCTTTTGGCTCAGGGTGATATTTCCTTTTCTGTTTGTTCCTCTCCTATTCCTATTGATAATTTTGTCATTGATGATCTGCTTTTTCACACACCTGCCTGGATATCACATCATTCTACCCAATGGACCCCTTGACCCAATTATACCGACATTCAGTCTTTCTTCCTGGGTCTTCCTGTAATGATCGTCCTTTTTCTCTGTAGTTGGGCACTCCTCCTGTGGCTAGCACTCCTATGACCCTCACCATCTTCCTATGTAATTTGGCCTCACAAGCTTCTGTTGTCCATTTCCTAAGACAGGTCACTCATTTTGACTGTCAACTTATGTTGTTATGAAGTAGGAAACCTCACTGCCATAATAACAACAGATAGATGGCAATACTGGTTCTTTCAGACTGCCTTTACAATAATGCATTCCTTCACTAAATCTTTCTTTAGTATATTAATTATATTTCAACTAGAGGCCCGGTGCATGAAAATTCATGCACTGGAGGGGAGGGGCCCTCAGCCCGTCCGGCTCCCTCTCACAGTCCGGGAGCCCTCAGGGGCGGGAGGCGACCCAGTTATCAGGGGAAGGCGACGCCCCCATCACACCTCTGCTGCTGCCACTGTCGGCAGTGCAAGCCTCAGCTGGCCCTGGTTACCTGAGTCTCGGGCAGCCCTGGGCGGCTGGGGGGCTGAGGGGACTGGGAGACTCTGGAGGCAGGTGTGTGGCAAGGCTGGATGCCTGCTGCCCCAGGGGGGCTGAGAGGACTGGGCGCTACCATCTTGTGGCTGTGGGCACCACCATATTTGAGGGTGTGGCAGTCAATTAGCATATTCCCTCCCTATTGGCTATGGGCACCGCCATCTTTGAGGGCGTGGCAGTCAATTAGTATATTCCCTCCTTATTGGCTGTGGGTGCCGCCATATTTGAGGGGGGGGCAGTCAATTAGCATATTCCCTCCTTATTAGCTGTGGACGCCACCATCTTTGCAGTGGTGTGAGGGTCAATTAGTATATTCCCTCTTTATTAGATAGGATATGACAAAATTATAAAGGTTAAAAGTAAAGAAAGGTTAAGATGTTGTGGCTTCCATTTCATTGCATAAGAATAAGTTTATCAAACTCCAACCTTAAGAGAAATTCTCTTTCTAAAATTATATAATAATTCAAACCCTTTATGGTATTAAAATATTTTTGTTCAGGATACTTTCTGAAAATAGGAGATGAATATAACTTTAAAACTACAACCAGAGCCCTGACTGGTCTGGCTCAGTGGATAGAGCGTCGGCCTGTGGACTGAAAGGTCCCAGGTTCGATTCCGGTCAAGGGCATGTACCTTGGTTGCAGGCACATCCCCAGTAGGAGGTGTGCAGGAGGCAGCTGATCGATGTTTCTCTCTCATCGATGTTTCTAACTCTCTATCTCTCTCCCTTCCTCTCTGTAAAAAAATCAATAAAATATATTTAAAAAAACAAACAAAAAAAAAAACTACAACCAGAAGAATTAGGATATGGGAAAGACAAATTCACTTAAAAATGAATGTAAAATCTAGAAAATAAAAAAAAATTATTTGATACATACATGATATGTTATATATTACATTATATCTATTTCTAACAATACCAAAAATTAAAATCTTATTGATATAAAAGCCTAAATATCCAAAAATACCAAATCATTCAAATAAATTATGGCTTATTCATGATGAAACTTTTAGGTAACCATTTAAAATGTTTTGGAAAATATCATAGGTGACTGTTCACAATTATAATGGAGAATTAAAATAAGCACTATATAAATTATATAAACACTAAAATATTAACTTTGAAAAAAGTATATATGTTGATATATACATAACATTATTAGGAATAAATACACTAAAACATTAATAGTAGTTATTTTGGGTTGAAATTATAGATAATTTTCCTCTTTATACTTTTTACATTTTTCAAATGTACTTCTTTGAAAATCAGAACTCATTTCGCCTACTGAATCTACTAAATAACAATTCAAAATATTCCATTTCCCAAATAGAATATAGTACCACATAAAATGGTACTCAGCATTACCAAAATTACTATAAAAACAGATCTACTATGAAATTATGAAACCACAACGTATTACTTTGATAAGGTATTTCCTACACATTCATAAACTACCTCTAAACGACTTCTTATGAAATGTTTCTACAAAAAATATTCAAGTTCCACCAGTGCAGGTGCTATTTTAACGTTACTAGGAAGAATGCTATTTTCTGGAAACACTTACTTTCATTCATATTGATGAACTCCTGGTTGACCTCTTCATCTCCAGTCTTGTTGTTCTTTGATTTTTTGATAACATGAGCTCGGTCATGGAGATGATGACCAACAGCCATTTTTTCTAGTCCACTTTCAGAATCTCTCAATGCTTTCCTAGTTTCCTTTATCTGTAAAAGTAAAGGAAATAAAAATGAGCTATTATTTAAATACTAGAGACCTAGTGCACAAAATTCGTGCATGGGTAGGGTCCCTAGGCCTGGCTGGCAATCAAGGCTGATCAGGTTCCCCACCTCCCTGGCTTCTCCTTCCCTCGCTGCCTGCACGCCGCCATGGCATGGTTCCCCCCGCCTCCACGCCTCCTCCTTCCCTCGCCACCCACGTGCTGCCACCACACGGTTTCCCCTGCCTCCCCGCCTCCTCCTTCTCTCACTCCCTCAGCGCTCTGCCGCCACCACTGGTCCCCTGCCATGTTCTGTGCCGATCCCTGGTGGAAAGTGCACATCATAGCGAGCAATCAAACTACCGTTCTCCTGGTCGAACTCCCGAGGGGACACTTCGCATATTAGCCTTTTATATATATAGATACATAGAATGGTTCTAATTCTAAACTCCTCAGGCCCTGTTTACTACAGAGATTAGACCATCAATCTACTGTTCTAAAAACAATGGGCACTCAGTTCCACTACCAACTTGCAGTAAAATTATGGTAATAATTCTCTGATATTTCCTGAACTGCGTGAAATTAAAATGTCTAGGACAAATAGGACCAATACAAATTTTTTCAAAATTGTATTCAAATGTTAAAACAAAGAATAACTTAATTTTAGAAAACTTAGTGCCTTTGACACTGCCCTTGACAATGTAATAGTAATACATGCTAGCATTCCTATAAATAAGGGCAGCTAATTATTCAGCAGTCATGTTGATGAGACTGAATCTCATGACTCCTACCTATGAATTCTATGGGTTATTAGACTATCTATGATAGCCAAAGCTATTAACATGGTTCTCTAAGGGACATCTACATTTATATTCTGTTTATGTTTATGATGCATGTAATTTACAGCAAGTTAAAATTAAAATGTCAGAGGTGAATTAGCTGCACTATTGCAAAAGCATCATTAAAAGATATAACTAATATGTAAGAACTAAAGAAATTAACCACTCACACCCATTAGATAGGCAAACCTAACTCTTTTACTATAATTACTAACAAAGAAATGGAGAAATGTGAACTCTTATACCAGAGTTTGTGGAAGCTGACTGTTTCAATCACTGTGTGATAGTAACTTGGTAATTTCTAATGAAAAGTGATACATACCTCCTACACCCAGCCAATGCCATTCCTAGATCTTTTGCACAAGGAGATTTTTGTAAATATGAATAAATGAAAAATTAGAAATACTCAAATGTTTATCAGTAGAAAAACAGATTTAAAAACTGCTATTTAATCATATTTGGGATACTATTAAGAAGATAAAGAAACCAGAGCTACATACATATCAACTTGAATAAATCTGAGGCATATTATTGAGCAAAGTCAAGTTGCAGAGGACACATGCAAAATGACACCATTTACATAAAGTTTAGAAACTTGAAAATAATTCATTATATTATTTATGAAGCATATATAAGTAACAAAATTATAAATACATGCATGAGAATGATAAATTCCAGATATAGGAAAATGGTGCTCTTTGGGGGAGGGAGAAAAGGAAAAGGGGCCAAGGAGGCAGGAAGGCATTGGAAGCTTTAACTGCATCTGCAAAGTTTTTTGCTTAAAAAGAAAACAAAACAAGAGACAACTTAAATAGAGAAAAATGCTGTGATTTAAGACATATGAATATTAATAATATTCTTTTTTTACATATTCAGCATTTTTATTTAAATTTTTAACAATTTACATATCTCTCCACCCTTTCTTTTAAGTTAGTGTGACAATTTCCATAATAAACTACTAAAAGAGAAGCTTTGGTCAAAAATGGAATGAAATAGCAAAAACCAAAACCAAAAAAACAAACAAAAAACCAACATACAAACAAAACTCAATCACTGCTGCTTTTAAAAATCCAACACTTTCACCAATGATATTCAAACAGAACCACACAAACAACATTTGCGCGATATGTGTCTTCAGAGTTTCCTTGCGGCTGGCTCTCCTCACCATCATGCACACGGTGGAGCTGCCGTGGGGCAGTCTGTCAGTCTGTCAGTCTGTCGTGCTGGATCTGGGAGGCTCACTCAGCTTCACATTATCCCGAGGCCCCGGATGGAAAACTCTAAGGTCTTGAAATCCCAAATTGTCATGGCTCCATCGATGCCAGTAGTGCAAAATTTGTGACAGTCTTGCTTGTCCACCTCATAAATACTAGATACTTGAGTGATGCTATTCTGGTGCAGAGTCTCCGAGGCTGTATTGCGGTCCTAGGTTGCGGCCCTCTTGCTCATGTTGCAGAAGCGTTCCATGGCAGACATGTTGCGCTGGATGCTCTGTTTTGGAATGTCTAGCTGGGAGGTAAAAGTCAAGCAGCCGCGGTCATCATAGCTAAAGAGCATTGGGCAGCAGTCATGGCGGGCGGCTACAACACTATTCTCCGAGGCAAATGACACACTCAGGAGGGACAGGAACTCTGTTTTCAGGCTTGAGACCTGCACTCTTTTTGAGGCATCGGCAACAGACACGGTGCTGTCGTGGCTGACCCAGGCCAGTTGACTCCCACTGGCGGAGAAGCTGACACCATGCACCCAGCCACCAGTACCACAGCCACCAGTACCACTGCCACCAGTACCACCGCCACCAAACTCTGACATCAGCTGACCAAAAGGCATCTTCCACCAGTATCACTGCCACCAGTACCACCGCCACCAGTACCACTGCCACCAGTACCACCGCCACCAGTACCACCGCCACCAAACTCTGACATCAGCTGACCAAAAGGCATCTTGCTGCCCCAGGGTGTACTGGCTGGTTTTCCATCTCCTTCTTTAATGTATGCAGAAAACACCCTGCATTTGAAATCACATGATCCTGAAGCCAGCAAAACATTGTTGGGATGCCAGTCCAAGCTGAGGACCGTGGAGCGAATTGGCTTTTTATAATGTTCTTGCTTACCCACTGGTCATTTTCAGACTCAAAGTAACAAACAGAAATGAGTCTTGCTCCACTTCCCACAGCAAATTTGTTCTCTAGTGGGGACCACTTGACAAAAGTGGCTGCACGGTTAATTCTCAGGATCACCAGGGTTGGCTTCCAGACACCATCTTTCTGACTCCAGACACAGGCATTGCGGTCTGCCCCGCAAGTGATGACGCGGTCGCTCTTGGGAGTCCAGTCGATACCTGTGATGTGTCCGTTGTGCTCCTTGAGTTCGTGAGCTTTCACCCACTGGCTCCCGTTCTTTTTATAGATGTGGGCTTCATGATTATTGGGGCTAAGGGCAATCTGGGTACGATCCCTGTTCCAGGCATGACAGGTGATTGGCTCTAGTAAAAATTGATGCAGGGACATTATTCTCAGTGGTTTCAAAGGATAGAAAGCTGGGGTCGAGGCAGTCCGGACCGGCTTGGAGCGGAGAATTCGCGGACTCTGGTCAGTCGACGCGAACAGGCTCCGGCGGGCGCTGGCAGAGGACCCTATATTATTCTTTATATCCTTTCTGTATACTTGAAATATTCCATGAGTTAAAAAATTCATTTACTTCAAATATAAGTTAAAAGTAGACATTTGTTTCATGAGACAAAGATTTCTTTTTTTTATTTCTTTGACAAAGATTTCTTTTAGTGTCTATGTATCTGTCAACATGTAAAGTTGATAAACATCAACAGATATTCACATAAATAAAGGTTGGGTGGGGAGACAAAAAATGCTTTATTGTTTTTCATAGTGGCAGGGGTCTTCTCTCCTCCACATCCCCCCCACAGAACCAGGTCAAGTTTGAATAATTAACCTTTGATAGAGCCAATCATTCCACAACTCTATAAAGCTCTAACACTGCTTAGAAAATACTTACTCCGCCTGGAGCCCGACGGGTTTGAGTTGAGGCCTGGAAAATCCTTGGCGGTTCATCTCCTACTTTGGAATAAGTCATAACTGAGGAAGAAGTAAACGAATGTCCATTTGGATCCATTGAAAGGTTACCCTACAAATATAAATGGTAAATTCAGAAAGTTTAGTCAAATATGCAGAACTAATGTCAGAGAACTCAAATAAGTAATAACACAACCAGAAGTTCTACTAAGGATACTATGCTATCGGTATGGTATATCCAAATGGCACTACCAGGAAGGTCCTAACTTCCTTCCTTTTTAGCCACCAATTCCCACCTCCTAGTGAGAAATACAAGCGCGTCACTCAAAGATCCTTAAGTCTTTGGGATCAAAGACCTATGGCTTAGACTTAAATATAGATGCTGTGATACTTTTAGTCAGTGGTTGACGCTTATGTGCTAGTTTGCCAAGGTTGAGCCAATTAACCATACACCAAGAGTTTTATACCTCCTGTGGGTACCAGATTGCTAATTACTAAAATCATTCTGAAATGATCCTTAGATTTCAAATTAGAAGATTAAAATAACATGGGCCTTCTTCAGATTGAATCAAGTTATTGTTTTGATGTGAATATTGAGTAGAAAAGTAAGAATGGTAGGACTAGTATTTGGATGACATGGATCTAATTCAGTGTCTAAACATCATTCCAAAATTTTCAGAATTTTTTAAACACTAAAACTTAATTACTTAGATGATACAATTGCTTTTAAGTAGACAAGTTATAAAATAATTTAAAAATCTAAATTCTTTTAAAATGTTCATTTACAATAGTGACCTTCAGCAGAACAAATGCTTTTGAGGTTGAATTTTTTTAATTTTGAAAGTTAATTCATGCTATTTTTCTCAAACTTGTTGGTTGTGGAATCAATTTTGTGGGTTGTGACCAGGATTTTTTAAAATCTGAAATAAAATAGAATATATCAGCACATATTGTAAATAGTATGATCATTTTCTTAAACTTTTTCCAGGTATATTTTTTTTAGCACACAAGTATTGTGTACTGTATCATGACATAGGACATATATATATATATTTTTGGTGAAAGTGTCATTTTATCATATCACTATCAAAGGCAGATGCTATGAATAAGATATATTTTTAACTACTGTGTATCATGGTTTAAAAGATTTTGAAAGCCACTATAATATCGGGTACCAATAACTGAAAATAATGTTCTCATCAATGTTTTAGTACTTACAAAGTTTCTTTGTAATTCCTGCATACTGTTTCGCATATTTAACATCATTCGGTCCATTGCCTGAAAAGGGCTGACATCTGTATGCTACAGGATATTAGGAAGTATGTTATTAACTATAAGTATAACAGGATGGAAACAAATCACCCATTCCAAAACAGCTGAAACTTTTTTTCTCAATTTATGCAGTGGGATCTCATGCAGTAATTGACCAAGCAAAGATAATTTAAAGACTATACAATGAAAATGATTTGTCAAAGAATATAATTAAAGCATACACAGAAATCCCAAATAGCCAACATATAAATGATTAGGGAGCCATAACACTATAAATACATGCATACATACATGTATGTACACACACACAAACACACAGATACAGAGGGTGGGGCAATAGTAGGTTTATAGTTGTGAGTATGCAAAACACAGAGTTCATTCTTGTATTATTATTTATTAACTAGAGGCCCGGTGCATGGATTGGTGCACCAGTGGAGTCCCTCAGCCTGGCCTGTGCCCTCTTGCAATCCGGGACCCCTTGGGGGATGTCGGAGAGCCAGTTTCGGTCTAATCCCCGCAGGCCAAGCTGAGGGACCCCACTGGTATATGAATCCGTGCACCGGGCCTCTAGTATGCATATAAGACCTTTGGTTAATCTCTTCCCACCCTCTCCATGTCTGTTCCATGTTTCCATATCTGTAGTTTCCGCTCCTGCGTTGAGCATCTGCCCCCTGGTGGTCAGTGTGCATCATAGCTACTGGCCAGTTGGCTGGCCGGCCAACCGGTCGCTTAGGCTTTTATATATATATAGATTATTGTATTATTTTCCATATGAACAACTGTAAACCTACTTTTGCCCCACCCTGTATGTGCAAGAACATATAAATATATACACAGTATCATTCGTCAACTTTCTTAAAACATATTTAGCTAATATATAAACACTGATGTATTCTGGGCTGGGACAGGTCTAGCATAGACTAGTCTTCAAATCTTTCCTTCGTCCCTCTCTTAATACCCCACCACGAAAATAAATAAAACTTGGGCATAAGATACCTGTGTCACCCCCACCAGGACCACAGGGCTGACAGAAGTTGAGCCGGCCCTTCTTTTCATCATTGTGGGGTCCAGGTGATAGAGGTTCGCTCACTCTACTAATTTGCCGCCTACCACTGAAGGCTCAGAGGGCACACCCTTGACGCCTGACGCATGCTCCATTAGGAGGAGAGCTGAGAATTCCTCTAGAACACTGGTCCTCAACCAAGAGAGACTGACTCCAGGGGGGTTATCCAGGAAAATACTCAGTTTTGTTTGTCAAGACTGAGGAGGCTGTATGACTGGCATATAGTGCGTAGAGGCCAGGAATACCACTAAACATCTTACAAAGCATAGGGCAGCCCCCAGCCTGGAGAGCATTGTGCTACACTAAATAAAGCCAGTCAGAGAAAGATAAGTATCACATGATCTCACTCATATGTGGAATCTAATGAACAACATAAACCGATGAACAAAAAACAGACCCAGAGACATAGAAGCATCGAACAGACTGAAAAACCTCAGAGGGAAGGCAGGGGAGCGTGGGTGGGTGGGAAGAGATCAACCAATGAACTCATATGTATATATGCATAACCCATGGACACAGACAATAGGGTGGTGAAGGCCTGGGTCGAGGGGCAGGGCAGGGTGAGAGAGGTCAATGAGGGAAAAAGGGGACCTATGTAATACTTTCAACGATAAGGAGTAAAAAACACACTGACTTTATAATTATTAAAACACAAAGTGTCAGCAGCGTCACATCTGAAAAACTGCTCTAGAAAAATCTATAATAATTTTAGGTTTTATCACTGGAATATTCACCAGAAATTAAAAAGTAAAGCACACATTCTAATGTGCCACCCAATGCACTGTCTACTACTATTAAACAGAGAGAAAGTTTGGTTCAAGTCACTCAAGCAGGAGGAGTCTTTCGAGTCCTGTTAGGCACTGTGATTCATGCTAACATTTCAGTCCTGCTGGAGGTCCTTTTGCTGTGTGCCAAGCTAGGACTCACCAAAAAATTATCATAGGCCTATTTATGGTTTTGCCTGCTGCTGGGTTTTTATTGCTAGTAAAAAAAAAATGGATGGGAAAACCATATTCCCATAATTTTGTTCATATTTAGAACACGCACTTAACACAGTCCAGAACACAAATGCACATTGAGGAGCTACTGATACATCCTTGGGCTGCAATATAATTAATCTGCATTTCAGAGATTCAGGAAACATTCTAAATAACCAGGCTGCAGGAGAGACACAATTCTTAAAGAGCTGAAAGGGAGCTGGCCCAAGGAAGAGGAGGAGAAGAGGGAGAAGGAAGAAAAGAAGATCGGATGTTTGGGTATATTCTGCCCTATGCTCAATTCACTGTCAAATCAGCCATCAAGAGATGTATTTGTACCTTCTCTGGGTGGCCCAGCACCTTGGAGTGACAAAAGTCGGAGTACAAAGTACAGCTGAGAGTCCAGTGGGCTCGCAAGGCCTTCAGGAACTTTGTACACATGCTCTCCTCTCTGCCCAGAACGCTTTCCCCTGACTCAGCATAGGTACTTTCTGCCCAGCATTCGAGTGCCACCTTCTTAGAAAGGCCCCTTATCTAAACTAATCTCTGCTCACCTCCCTCACTGTATCATTCCCCTGCGTCATCTCCTTCAGAGTACTTGGGAGTACTTGGACGACCTGAAATCGTGCAGTTGTTTCCCACTCGATAAAAAGAACCTCTGAGAAGGCAGGGCTGTCTTATTCACTACTATAATCCCAATACTTTAGAAACACTTCCTGGCATATAGGAAGGCTCAATAAATATTTGCTGAATGAATAAACAAATTCTCTGTAGCTCAGCTCAAACCCCTATATCCAACTATTTACGAGATGGGTAAATCTACCCAGGCAACCCACAAATGCCTCAAATACAAAAGGCCCCAAAGTGAAATGATCCTTTTGGCCATTCCTGCCCTCTTATCTACAGCATATCAATGCTCTGTTTCTTATCTCAGTGGAATTCTCTTTCTCTACTGCTCTCGTAACCCTATCAATCACCAAGTTCTATCCATTCACCTCTTTAATTCTCTCAATGAGATTATTTCTCATGATCAGCACAGCCATCACCCAAGTAGCAGTGATCCTGAATACTACTCACACTTTAACAGCCTCATGACCGCCCTGCCTCCACTGCGGTCCTTTCTAATTTCTCCCTCCCCTTCATGCACAATGACTTGTTTAAGTGAGAACCTGACTATTACTATTTTGATGAAAATTGATCAACTGCTTCCTCTGCTCTTATGATAATGTCCACAGTCCTTACCAGGCTGAAAGAAGTCCTCGGTTACCTCTCCATCCTCCTCTACATCGACTCTTCAACTCATACTCTGGGGCCAAGTGATCCTAAATGTTCTTGCGCTCCTTAGCCTCCAGGTCTTTGCAGGTGCTGCTTCCTCTGTGTTGAGGACTCTTCTGCCCTCCCTGTCTTTCCTGGCTAACTCCTAATCCTTAAGGTTTGTGGAGTCTTCTCTGATTGACCTCTATCCCCCACCCCCAAAGGGTTACAGGCTTTTTCCTATCTGTGCTCCCACAGCATGTCAAACTCCCTATCATTTTACTGATAACTCTGTTATAAATGCTTCTTTTCTTTGTCCCACTGAAAACTCTGATCAGGAAGGTTAAACTTTAAGGAGACAAATAGTTGTAGTCGGGCACAAGAGAATTAAAAAAAACTTTTTCATGAGAGTGTAGATGCATCCACAGGAAATGTTCCAAAGTCATGCTATTCTCTGCTACTCCTCAGACTGCCTTCCAATGTGTTAGAAAGTAGCATTACAGAAAATAGGACACGAGCCCAAAGAAACAAGGTGGGAGAAAAGCTGGGTGCAGCGCAGGCACATCTGGACGTGGGGAAGACAAAGCAGCACAAGCTGCCAGTAGAGACAGAGAGAAAGCAACCGATCTGAGCTTTGCCGAACGTGCTTGTCCACCTAAGGCAGTGATGGCGAACCTTTTGAGCTCGGCTTGTCAGCATTTTGAAAAACCCTAACTTAACTCTGGTGCCGTGTCACATATAGAAATTTTTTGATATTTGCAACCATAGTAAAACAAAGACTTATATTTTTGATATTTATTTTATATATTTAAATGCCATTTAACAAAGAAAACTCAACCAAAAAAATGAGTTCGCGTGTCACCTCTGACACGTGTGTCATAGGTTCACCATCACTGACCTAAGGGCTGGTGTTGTTCACCTGCTGGAAAGTCATCATAAGCACGTCTCCAACTTGTAATCCCTTTCGGAAATCAAGTGAACGCTCATTCATCTATTAAAATGTACTTTTTATTTTTGAGGATTGATTTTATATATGTGGATAGGACTTACTTCAGAAAACACATGCTAACACACTCTAAAATAAACTTAATACATGAAACAGGTTTTCAGTACAAATACTAAAAAGCCACTACTATAAAAGTAAAGCTGCATGCCAATTCAATTTGCTTGAGTTAATGAAAAATAAATATGTTAGGAAATAGTGCTAAAATGGTTTGTGTCTCATGATACGAACCATACCACCAAAACTGCCAAAAGGCACAAGAGAATTCACTGCCTAGAAAAAAATCCAATTAATTTGGTTATGATATTTATTATATGATAATCCCGGGAAAAGAAAGAAATGCACTATATACTCACCTAGTTCAGTGCTAGTAAAATTATGGAACCTTTTAATCAAACAGAACTCAGCATATATTTTTAAAATTCCCTGCTTATTATTCATTGTACAGCCTGACAGGAGCCTGGCAGGCAAATAGGAGACACCATATATCACTTTTAAATATGACTACTCTAGTATTTATTAAAGGCAGTTAAAAAGTATTTGCTATGGCTTAATACTCACATATCTCAAAGGAAAAGCAAATTCACACCAAAATTAATTAAAACATAATGTACAATGATTAAGATTATATCATCTTTCCTTTGCTCAGCTATTCCATATTTTTAAAAGATCAGTTAATCTTGCCTGTAACTGATTAAAAGTAAAAATCTATCTACATTAATAACATCTCAAAAGATTAGTAGAGATATTGGACAAAAATTTTAATAAATACCTCCTAAGAACTAATTTATGAAATAAAAAATACAGACTTCAGAAAGGATCACACACATAGATGTAAAAGTATTTAAGGTCTTCAATAGGAAAAATAATGTTGTGTAATAGATGGAATAATAAAAATTTATAGTTCAAAAATTATATTCCTCAATAGGTAAAGATGAAAAAAAACTTTAGACACATGTATACAAATAAAAAACTTTCATTACTTGAGAGTTTCAAATGTTGAAAATAAATTTTGAATTTCTGGGTAAAAATTTTATATATATATATAAAATTCAGTGATAATTTTTTTCCTGTGTAACTTATGTTGAAAAATAGAAAAAACTGTGTTTACATTAAAAATTGTATATCAAATGATATATACTTATTACTGTATATCTACAACAGTAATCTCCAAAGTGTCTTGGATGCACCAATAAAATTCTTCTTATTTCTTGTCACTGAAAGAAAAATAATACCTCTTTTTATTTCTTTTTATTGATTCTGGTACCAACACTCAATCTAAATGTCAGATGCTCACATGTCACATCTTGAATGATAAATTGCCTAATTAAATACATTTAAAGATTAAATTATCTAATTTTAAATAAAATTAATCTTCTCAAAATGGACAACTGGCTTAAAAATAGCCCCATAAAGAAATCATGAACTGAAGAAAATGCTAACAACACAAACCCAAGGAAATGGCATAGCTGATGCTTCTCCGACTTTTGTAGGAATCTCTGTTTTCCCTCATAATATGGCTGGTGAAGATGACAAATGTCAAGAAATGGCCCCCCAAAAGAAGAAAAACAAGTTCAAGGTGTCTATTTAAAAACATCAGCATAACGGCTTACTGCTCCACCAAAACACTCATTTTGAAACATAACTTCACAAAAAGAGAGAAACTTTGTATTAATAGGTCAGTTAGCATGCTCAAAAAGCCTATTGTTGTTTTGGCTGTGTTCTTTCAAACTTAGCACTACTCTCTTTCATTGTCTGCAGTCAATTTCTAATTTTTGTTTTAAGCACAAGTACCCAGGAAAGAAAGATTAGGTTCCATTTCCAGTGAATGACCAGCAGCTTACAGCTGATGTGGCCAGGCAGCCTCAGTAAGAACTTTATAGCTGAATTACAAACAGATCTACGTAGTATACTTACTTACAAGGGAATAAAATTGTCACTTCTTGCTTCTTTCACAAAAGCTATGAGTTGCTCATTTAGGACATAAATACAAAGCACTATATAAAGCTCTATTCTTTCCTTGCTCTGGTTATAGCAGATATACAAAATATTTCAATGGTCATGTGAAAGATAAAATTTTAGAAAGTCACATTTGATTTTTCTGCCCTCTTTGATAATTTATCCTTTGATTTTAATATTAGACTTTTA
>NW_005356905.1:940104-942826 GCF_000412655.1 Myotis brandtii | reverse complement strand
TGGTAAATGTAATTCTATCCATTAAACTTCTTAGAAGTATTTAAAATATTTTGCTCTATTTAAGATTATTGAAAACAGAAAATATGAAAAGATGTTTCTGTTTTTTTTTCCTGGAAGATTCTGGAAGTTTTCTAATTGATCAATTTAATGTTCACTGAGTTCCAAATATCTACATTCCAATTGCAGAGATTCATCTTTATAGAAACTTCTATGGATTTGTTACTCTAGAACTGCCATTCCTAAGGCTGAAAAAGCAATAGAAATAAACAGAAAGGAAAATAGTCAAGATATATTAAATACCCTGAGATTTTTTTAAAATTTGTTTTTATTTATTTCAGAGAAAGGAAGGGAGAGGGAGAGAAACATCAATGATGAGAGAGAATCATGGATTGGCTGCCTTCCGCAGGCCTCCCACTGGGTATTGGGCCCACAACCCAGGCATGTGCCCTGAACAGGAATCGAACTGCGACCTCCTGGATCATGGGTCAATGCTCAACCACTGAGCCATACCGGCCGGGCCTGACATATTTGTTGTTGCTATTGAGTATGTTTGCAACTTAGCTTTGCTCTCAGATAAGACTTATGAAAATATACTGCAATTATGCAAGACTTTTGAATACAGTTAAAAGTTAATATAAATTTTGAAGATCTAAAACTTTAGATTGGCTTTGAAGAAGTCAATTGACTATGAAGAAGATTGGCTCTTCCTGGTCCAATAGTGATAATTATGCTATAGTTTTGGCTGCTATTTTGAAGTAGAAAAGAAAGTATTATATGGGACAGGAAATATATGTCCTTGCCTATTCTAATTTAAGATATAGGAGGCATTTCTAAGGTGAGAACAAATCATACATATGCATATGAAAAACAATGCTTTAAGTTTGGCTTATAATATATAACCATATGATACTAAAAGTTTAGGTAGCATAGTGAAATGCTATATAGCTAACAGTTCATTGTTAAAGGGTTAAGGTTTCCAACAAGTCCCTCCCTTTATAGAGTAGTTATTTCCATAACATAAGTATTAGTCATATCCTATCATGATAGATACATTTTTCTATTATACCTTTCTTCAAATTCCCACTAACTTTAAAATAAAGAACTTACAGTCAAAAAATTTTCCCCATCATCACGTCCTGAACGATTATGAGCTCTTCTTCTACCATCAGAGATGCTAAGCAAGTCTCTTCCAAAAGGTTCAGAAAAACTTCTCATCATCTGTCGCATACTTTCTCGGTGTGCATGAAAAGAATCACTGTTGAAAATCATGTAAAAATAAGTGTTGGAATTTAAATAAGTAATAGGCAGATAAGTACAACAATGAAGTATTCTGAGCTAAGATGTTTGTTAAACTGACAAAAGAACACTTTAGAATAGAATCCTATTCAATAAAAGCCTAATATGCAAATCGACCAAATGGTGGGACGACAGGCGGAACGACCAGTCACTATGACACGCACAGACCACCAAGGGGCAGGTGGGTGCCAGCAGGGCTCCCCCCCCCACCCCCCGATTGCTTCACTGGTCGCCTCGCAGAGGAGGTGACCGGCGGTGGTGGGGGGCCGGGGCTGGTGAGTGGGCGGTGCCACGCCAACCAAGGTGGGTGCCAGTGGGGGCCTCCCGATCGCCTTGCCGGTCACCCCATAGATTGGCCCTGATCGCTGACCAAGCCTAGGGACCCTACCCATGCACGAAGTCCATGCACTGGGCCTCTAGTTATATCATAAAAACCTACTGTCTACGCCCTAACCGGTTTGGCTCAGTGGATAGAGCGTCGGCCTGTGGACTCAAGGGTCCCAGGTTCGATTCTGGTCGGGGGCATGTACCTTGGTTGCGGGCACATCCCCAGTGGGGGGCGTGCAGGAGGCAGCTGATTGATGTTTCTCTCTCATCGATGTTTCTAGCTCTCTGTCCCGCTCCCTTCCTCTCTGTGAAGAATCAATAAAATATATTTAAAAAAAAAAACAACAAAAAAAACACCTACTATCCATAAATACAATTTATAGATAATCGATATCTCATAAAGACCTACTATGCACAAATACAGACTGTTCTTTTTATTCACTATAATCCACTTATGAATAATAATAAAAATATCTTTATTTATCCTTTATGATATAAAAATGTTAAACACAAAGTAACACATCTCTGAAAATAAAGTGTTTTCTATAGAAATATGCAATTTAGTGAGTCTTGTTTTTCTGATTGCATTACATACAATTGGGTTAGAAATTTAGCAACTAAATGTGGCTAATTTAAAATGTTGCCCAGGGTTCTCTTTATTTAAATAGGAGTAGGTATATTTATATGTAGGGCAAATGCTAAAAAAGAAATCTTTATTTTTTGAGTGACATGAACAAAAGGCGGCCTGTTGGAAAAAGCATTAAGATGAAAGTGGGCTTGCAGCCTGGATATTGCACCTGTCGGGACCACTCAGGAAGAAATCTGGCTGGACCCTGAAGTGAGTGCAACTCACGTCTACCCAGAACAGCAACTGCTTGCAAATAAGACTTCAAGATTTCTCTTGTTCAAGCCTGAATTCTTTTTCATCAACGCTAAAAATCTCTTGCAGTAGTCACCAACTGTTTTAACGTGTTTTTAAATTAACCTCCTACAGAGTTTATCAGGTGAGAAGTTAATAGTTTTTATATATTTCTATCTATTCATATTGTTCTCCTTTGAAATTAATGTTTCTTTCTTTCAGGAAAACTTTATTATTTAT
>NW_005356905.1:928434-940057 GCF_000412655.1 Myotis brandtii | reverse complement strand
TATTTTATTTATTATGACGGCCATACTGCCTCTTTCAAGATCACTGACACAAACCACAACCACACATAGTGACATTTGGTACTAAATGTACTTTTTCTACTCCATGTTATTAATCTATCACAAGCTAGGAAAAATAAATTGTTACCCCCATCCCATCAAATTTTAACTCTTAAATTGATTCTGGGCCTGTTTGGAATAATTTCAACATAAACTTTTTTTAAAACTTAATTTTTTTTTTTTTTTTTTTTTAGAGCTAGAAGAAGAGAGAAGGAAAGAGCAACATTGATGCGAGAGCCAAGCATAGATTGATTGCCTCCTGAACACCCCCTACAAGGGATCAAGCCCGCAACCCCCACATATGCCCGGACTGGGAATCAAACCAGTAACTGTTTGGTGCACAGGATGACGCCCAACTAATTGAGCCACACTGGCCAGGGCATGAAAGTTGGATTTTTTTTTTTTTTAAGGGCTGGTATAGTTTCACTTCAGAATAAGTCCTGCTTTTAAGGCTCAAATACAAATATACATATGTATATATCCACACGCACATATATATTTGGGGGCACAGCTTCTAATTTTATTTAGTCTGTATAAGAATATAGATATTTATACTTATAAACAAAACCATTACATTATTTATTACATAAGGGTCTCAGATTGATATGGCAGTCCCATTCATCAAAGGAAATTCCTCCCTCCCTCCCTCCCTCCCTCCCTTCCTTCCTTCCTTCCTTCCTTCCTTCCACTATACATACTAGTAGCAAAAGCTTGCTTAGCCAGCAGATTGTTATGATTCTCATAATAATAAAAAAATGTTCCCTAGTTTCAATGAGGTGTATGGGTACATAAAAAAAATACATCAGGCGATCCAAATTTTAAAGCTAGAAATAATACATGTAACATTCAAGAAAATCTTGAGGGCATGGACCATAACTTCTACAAATTTATGTTAGAGTCCACAGGGCTGAGCATATAGTAGAAACTTAAGAAATACGTGGAGAATGAATTACATAGCTACAGGCCATCTATTTTCCCAATAATTAGAAGCACAGTTTAAAATGGTAGTATGGCATAAACCTTTGATACTGAGTTGTAGGAATGACTATGATCCCTCCCATCCTATAAGTACTCCCCTACTTTTGCATGAATATTTATAACTAGTGGCCTGGTGCACGAAATTCATGCAGGGGGTGGGAGGTGGAGTGTCCCTCAGCCCGGCCTGCACCCTCTCCTCGGGGGATGCCCGACTGCTGGTTTAGGGCTGATCCCACTTCTGCCTGCCAGCCTGATCGCCCCCTAACCGCTACCCTGCCAGTCCAATCGCCCCCAACTGCCCTCCCCTGCTGGCCCAATGGCCCCCAACTGCCCTCGCCTGCCAGCCCGATTGCTCACAACTGCCCTCTCCTGCTGCGACCTGCCTCCTCCACTGCGACCCGCCTCCTCCACGCGAGGTGGCGAAGACGCCACGACCGGCCTCCTCCGCACTGCATGGAGCTGCGGGACTCCCAGGCCTCACTGCATGAAGTGGCTGCCGGGCCCCACCTCCGCTGTGCGCATGGCCATCTTGTGATGATGTCGCACGTGAGGGCCACCTAGGCTTTTATTAGTATAGATGTTTACTTTTATTTTTAAATACTAGAGGTCTGATGCACAAAATTAGTGCAAGAGTAGGCCTTCCTTCCCCGGCTGCCAGCATGGGCTTCCCTCTGGCACCTGGAACTCGGACTTCCCACACAGCCCTGGCTTCGTCTGGAAGGTCATCCAGAAGGACTTCCAGTCTAATTAGCATATTATGCTTTTATTATCATAGATGTATTTTTTAATTGATTTTGGAGAGGAAGGGCAATGGATAGAGAGATAGAAACATCAATAATGAGGATCATTGATCAGCTGCCTCCTGCAGGTCTTCTACTGGGGATTGAGCTGCAAGCCTGGCATGTGCCCTGACTGGGAATCAAATCATGAACTCCTGGTTCATAGGTTCATGCTCAACCATTAAGCCACACTAGCCGGGCTATAATGTTTATTGATAGAACTAAGCATTAAGATATGATTAGATGCTATCAAATGGCATTTCTTGACCCAGCCAACTATGTCATAAATGTGTTGTACTCCTTAACTACCCAATGAACCAAAAAATGCACCAAATCAAGTATACTTTAAAAATTCTTTCAGCCGAAACCGGTTTGGCTCAGTGGATAGAGCGTCGGCCTGCGGACTGAAAGGTCCCGGGTTCGATTCCGGTCAAGGGCATGTACCTGGGTTGTGGGCACATCCCCAGTAGGAGATGTGCAGGAGGCAGCTGATCGATGTTTCTCTCTCATCGATGTTTCTGACTCTCTATCTCTCTCCCTTCCTCTCTGTAAGAAATCAATAAAATATATTAAAAAAAATAAAATAAAAATTCTTTCAGTGTAGGGTTTATAGTACCTCATTCTATAAATATGATATCCTAAAATATGTATAATTAAATTATAAGAAATATCCTTATAAAAGTATTTCTGAGAACATAAATTTTTAAGTGCTAAAACTCAAAGTAGCTGTTAGGAGTCTTAAAATGGGACCCTGAAAATGAAAACTTTAAATTTTAGCTGAGTACTCTAAAGCTAACTTTATTAAATGATTAGAATTAGAATACTATTTAGCACCAAACTACATCATCTTAATGAAGACCTTACCTCAAACTATATGTCTGAAAACAAATATGTAAGTAACCTCAAACATTGTTCACAAAAGTTTATCTAGTAAGGTACTTTTTATTTCCTGCTATGACAATATTCTCAATCAAGAAAATATCAGTCAAGCCCGCCAGTGTGGCTCAGTGGTTGAGCGTTGACCCATGAACCAAGAGGTCACGGTTTGATTCCCTGTCAGGGCAAATGCTTGGGCTGTGGGCTTGATCCCCAGTAGGAGGCAGCCAATTGATAATGTTTCTCTCTCATCACTGTTTCTATCTCTCTATCCCTTTCCCTCTCTTTCTAAAAAATCAATAAGAACATATTAAGAAAAGAAAATATCAGTCTATATCTTTCTTGTATATGAAATACATTTACTTTCAACTCAGTCAATGAATATGCCAAAAGAAGTGTCCTCCAATTATCTCCAAATTGCAAAATGAAATTTTAAAAAATTTAAGTAGAGATTATAAAAATGTAAATTTTAGCTTCTGTGAAGATCTTAAGGAGATGGAAAAACAACATCCTATGAACATATGCAGTTCTTTGACCAAAGACACATATGGTGCCCATATGAAGAGTTGGGTGCCTTAAGGAAATGCTAACAATTTATGATTAAAAATAAGGCTGATAGATATGTCAACCTGCTTCTGAGCCTTGAATATTTAATAGCTTAAATATTCAGACTTGCACGATCAGAATTCCATTTCTGTAGCTCAGAAGAGCATGTTTCTGTACAAAGTAGAAATTTTTAGATTGTAACATATGCAAACTTTTATAGTAAACTAGAGGCCCATTGCACGAAGAAATTTGTGCAATAGGCCTTCCTTCCCCTGGTTGCCAGCACCGGTTTTCCTCGGGCACCCGGGACCCAGGCCTTCACTCCGGCTGCAGCGGAGAAGCTAAGCCTCTTCAGTCTTCAGTTGTCTTCAGTCGTATTCAGTCTTCACTCTGCGTCTGCATATGCAAATTAACTACCATCTTTGTTGGGTTGATTTGCATACTCATCCTGATTGGCTGGTGGGAGTAGCAGAGTGACACCAATTGGCATTTTTCTCTTTTATTAGTGTAGATAATCAACTCTGTTAGGGTATAGGATAGATACCAAAATAACTTTAACCTCAAATTAGTTTTCCTGCCCAAATATACACATATTTTTATTTCTTCTTTAGCAAATACAAATGGGAGGGGAAAGTAGCATCTTTGAGAGAAAACTGCATGCCAGGAAGTACCACCCATTGTTTTTTTAGCCTTTGTGTTTTTAACCAAATTACAAGTATTATTTATTTACAAGGTATATATGAAGGTATGCCATAAGTCGATTTTCATTGAAATAACTTCAGCTCAGCAACATAAGAAGATACCAATATAAAAAATCCCAAATATATAAAACAAACTAACATATCACTTTTAAAGTTTCCCTTTAATTTTCGGTTGAAATTTAATATGTGCTATTATGTGAAGGTAAACATTTAAAATGAATATATTTGAACTTAAAACCACATATTTTAACTGTGTTTTTACTCAGATATTTTAAGCATTTGACAATTTGACCACAGTATTTTACCAGTCCCAAACTATTTAATAATTATAATTTTATATCCAAGAAGTATATATTTTTAATCTTCTCACTTTTAAATAATTAGTAAAGTAACAAAGTGTGCTTATATTGATATCCTTGATTCCGAACTGATGGATTATTTAGGAAATGGTACTGTTCAAATTAGAAAGTGCCACATCAATAAGGGCATCTGTTGAATGCAAATAATTGCTTTCAGCAATAAATACCAGAACAACGACAAGACAAAAAATCAAGGACACCAGATTATCATTACACAATATTTATTGAAAACTTTCTACATGTCAGACATTAAACTACCCACAGGGAACCCAGTGACCAGACACATAATGTTAGCAATAGGGATAATGCTTATATAAAGATGGCATGAATTCCTTATGTTCGACTTATTTTAATTAATGGATATTCATTTCATTTGAGTTTGGGTTAAAATGGGCAGGTCAAATGACGTTACCTGAAATATACATAAACTCACAGGGTTTTTTTTATTTTCCTCTAACCTCTTCAAAGTGTGTTTACTCTCTATATAGTTAGTTGTGGAGCAAAGAAATTACAAGCATGAATCAGTTTTATAAAGTTAATGACAATAATTTTATCTTACATTTTTATGATACAGCTTCCTACATTTAAAGAAGGGATGACTGAACTGATGTTACACGGGCATGTCACTGATGGTCTTTTCCACCCTAAGCACAGGGAAGCGTGTTCTTTGAGGCATGCCTACTATTTGTGGTCTGTTACTATTTCTGACCCTGACCCTTGGGTTCATTGCCTTTGCTCAAAAGAGTCACCCAAGAGTTTAAATTACACTTTTGCTAGACAGCTTAAAGAAGGTACTAATTATACATTCACAGTTTAGTTAAGGCCATTGCTCTTTTTGATACGATCAAGGACATAATACAACAGAAAAGCTGTGTATCATAATCTTCTTAACCCACTGTACTGAGGTCACAATTTCATAAGAACCACTTCAACAACTCCACTAATCTATGGATATATTTAGTCTCTACTCTCAGAGGCTTTTCAAAGAGCAGATCATAATACAAACTTTGAAATCTGTTAAAATGGCACTGGTTGTAAATGTCCCGATAGCTTCTAAATAAGTGAACTAAAACAGCACAATGAGTTTGCTGTTTAATGAATAACCTTCAGAAGAGTTGGTACAACTGAGCTTTCTCGGTCACACTAGAAATTAAAGTCTCCTGAAGGTATTAATTACATTTTCTATAGTCCTCTTTGTTTCATTAGCTTTGGTTCCTTAAATGTGGGTGTAGCTATTCCACTGTTAATTATTCTCTCAATTATTACTTTGATGTTATATGGTTTTAAACATTTAAGTCAATATGTTCCTTTAAGAAAATCTACATGGCAGGTAAACTGTTCACATTTTAACCTTGAAAAAACAGGGTCCCTAAGTTGCCTAGAGAAATAATTTAATTAAAAGAAAGATCTAATTAAATTAAGGACACCAAGTCAAAATTCAAACTGGCAAAACACTTGGGCAAAATCGGATCACAAATCTTCCTGTTCTAGGGACGCAATTACATTAGATCATTACTTTTCTATAATCACCAAAAGAAGAATTTTTTTTAAAACCAGAAAGCTAGATCATAATGGAACAACTAATTCATTTCTGGATGTCATCCTCCTAAGGCATCACATTAATTTCACTTGGACCGGTCCACGGGTTGGCACCTGCTACCTGGGGTGTTAAATGCTCCCTCTCCCTGCTTCCCTGCCCTCTCGCACTGCTGACCGAGGCAGCGTCCCTTCCCGAACAAGGCCAGCTTTGCAACAAAGCGAGCAAGGAAAACAAACATTGCACATGGCAACTCCCACGCCCCTGGAGGTGAGAGGCAGCACACCTCTCCAACTTCGTGGTGCGCTCAGAAACACGATTAAAAGTGCTGTTTGAGAGAATGTTTCCCTTTTCAAAGAACTGCCCTCCTACAAGGCACTCCGCAGCCCTCATTTGGAGTTGACACAGGGGTGGGGAGGTCCTGAGAGCCTGCATCCTTCTCGCCATCAGTTCCACGGGGGATGGCCGTTACCCAGAGGCAGTTACGGCCCCTGCAAAGCCCCTGCAGCGGGGAAGCCGCACTCCCGAGGAGGAAAGCCAAGGGCGGGGTGCGGGCACCGAAGTCTGGCCAAGTGAGAGCAGCTCTCACCCCGGGTGCGGGGTGCAGGGGAGGGCTGCTCAGATCTGGGCTCTCCTCACGCCCCCAATCCTCCTCTCCTTCCCGCCCCCCAAGTCCTTTCCCATCCCAGCTCCCCAACTCTTCTCACTTCACCTCACCGACCCAAACTCTCTTGCTTCTCTCTACGCCCCCCAAACCTCCTCTCCCCTCCCTCGTTCACCCCTAAGTCCTCTTTTCCCTTCTTTCTCACGCCCCCCCCCAAGTCCTCCTCTTCCTCAAACTGCCTCCCTTTCGCCCTCTCAAACTTGCTCTTTACCTTAAAATAGTTCCCTAGAAAAATCCCTTAATTGCCGCGCGATGGCGGGGACACTCACGAGAAGAAGGGGTCATCCTCAAACCCGCTGTTCAGCATCCGGAACATGCTGGCGGTCGGGGCCGCGGCGGAGCGGACAGGTCGGAGGACGGTGTAATTCGCCGCAGCCACGGCTGGACCCTGTCGGCCCCGCACAGTCCAGGCTTCTAGCTGGGCTCCGTCGGTGGTGGCCGCCCGGAAAGGCGGAGCCGGACGCGGCGCTGATTTCCCATTGGACGCTGGTTCCCCGACGTCACAGAGACGAGGCGGGGACAATGCGCCGCTGCCATGACAACTGGGATCAACATCGAGGTACGAGTTCGGCCTGGTGCCAGCCAGGCAACCCATCTTCAGCCTCCCCCGGGGACGAGGTAGTTTGTTCTGAGGCCCGCCCGCACACAAAAATTAGACCGCCCTCTGCGTGACCTTGGGCACATCGCCCTTGGCCTCGAACTCCAAGTCTCTTTCCAGGAAAGTGGAGATGGGTCAAGATTTGGGCCAGATAGTATCCAAAGACCCATCCGCGGGCCACATTGGGTGACCCACAGGAGAGTGTCTTATAACTGACGTTATCTGTGGTAGTTGGTCCAAGCTGTGCACAAATAATGAGAAAAAAAAATGTGCGCCCTAACCGGTTTGGCTCAGTGGATAGAGCATCGGCCTGCGGACTGAAGGGTCCCAGGTTCGATTCTGGTCAAGGGCATGTAACTTGGTTGCGGGCACATCCCCAGTAGGAGGTGTGCAGGAGGCAGCTGATAGATGTTTCTCTCTCATGGATGTTTCTAACTCTCTATCCCTCTCCCTTCCTCTCTGTAAAAAATCAATAAAAAAATATTTTTTTAAAAAAATGTGCAAATGTTTTTGGGTCCAGTTAGTAAATAGTGTTCTCAGTGCTTGAAGGTAGCAGGATGGATGGGGCCTATCAAATTTCAACAAACGTATTTGCCTTTTGTAAGTCTAAAACCCAAAGCAGTATCTAGCAAAGTGGGAAATGCCTAAATTATAAGTACACATGGTATTTAAAATGAGAAAGAAAAAAGTTGCTTTCTTTTTGATCCTCTTTCCAGTCTCTATTTTAAGGAACAAGTGTCACTTTGTTGATGGCAGGTCTTCAACATTGCTCCACCATTCCTTAACCTAACAGCAGGACTCAGGCACGAAGCTTGCAGCAAGCAACTCTATCCAACTGAAATTCCATTATATACATTTTTATTTTAATTATATTATACTAGAGGCCGGGTGCTCGAATTCGTGCAACAGTGGGGTCCCTTGGCCTGGCCTGCAGGATCGGACCAAAACCGACTCTCTGACATCCCCCAAGGGGTCCTGGATTGTGAGAGGGCACAGGCCAGGCCGAAGGACCCCACGGGAGCACGATTGGGGTAGGGGAAGGACGCGGGAGGTTGGCCAGCTGGGGAGGGACCACAGGAGGGCTCCAGGGCATTTCCAGCCCTTCTTTTGATTGGTTGAACGAACGACTGGTAAACCAGACACTTAGCATATTAGGCTTTTATTATATAGGATGGGAGTGTTTTTTTTAAGGCAAGTGACACTGGTTTTAAATTTAAAGCACACATTTGCCTGGGGGCAGAGAGAGGAGTGAGGGATGGAGGGGAAAAACGGGAGACATCTGAAATACTTTCAACAATAAAGATAAATTTAAAAAATAATTAAAAATAGATTTAAAGCACGCATTAATAGCTGGTCTTTAACAGTTTAAGTGAAAAGTGAGATAATTTAAAGAAACAGAACGGTTGGAATTTGAACATGGTGGGAGAGACAGCATGACAATGGTACTCATTGAGTTTTGCAAAACACTGTCCTGAGGTCTTCCAGGAACCTAGAGGCAGGTGGAGGAGAATATAGAAGAGAGGACATTAAAGAAAGAATGATAAGACTGTAAGAAGATGGAAAAATGCACCTTGCACATCCACCTTTAGTTTACTGGACTCCCCAACCTCTCCAGGGTGATTTTCTGTGGATTTAGAGGGCCATCTATGGCTCCACAGGGCTTCCTGGGATGGAGCCAGAGAAGTGGCACTCAGCCAGCGTGCAGAAGCGTGCAGAGCCTGATTTGGAGGTGGCAGGAGTACTCAGGGGTTATTTTGGGAGCCGGAAATTTAATCCTTTGGACTTTTTACCTCTCCACCTTTAGCCAAGTTCTCTGGTAGCCTCCCAAGTGACACTGGTTTTAAATTTAAAGCACACATTTGCTGGGGGCAGAGAGAGGGGTGAGGGATGGAGGGGAAAAACGGGGAACATCTGAAATATAGACAGGTGGCATGAGGTAGGGCAGACTTCACAGCCCACGAGAAGATAGTGTAGCTCTTCTCCTCTGGCCTCAGAAGAGAAGGGAGGCATATACATATTGGGACATTTCTAAATTAGTTTCAAGGCAAAAAATAAATGTTTTAGAAGACCTGATTTACTTTCTCTTTAAAATAATATGACCCAAGATGTTAAGGAGGCCATACTTGGGACAAAAAAAACTTAAATGAGATGGGGTAAGTTATTTATGATGAATGACAATATTAAAATAGTTCTGGATTAAGGTCAAATAAAGCAACTTGTGAGAAAATTTCCCCTGTTGTTCCCATGGTGATTTTTCTTAGACTCACATCGTTAAACAGTGAAAGCTTTAGTGGCACATGTTAGTCAGAGAGTTACCTGGAACTTCTAAAAGCAGTTTTGGCCTAATGACAAATGCTTAAAAAAAAGTTAGTGGAGGAAATAGAGTTGAAGCTAAAGAGACCTCAATCATTTCAGATCTGATGGGTAAGAAGTGGGAAAGAAAAGAAGGGGTCAGTCGGGAGAGGATGAGTAAGCAGGGGAGAATAGAGATGCAGAGCAAGACTAAAGGGGAGAGGATCCAGACTTGTCTGTAAATAGAATCACAATAGCTAATATTTATTGAATGTGTGCCAGGCACTGTTGTAGGCACTTCAGGTGTGTTAATTCATCGAATCCTTACAAGATATGTATGGAGTAGAGATGGTGTTTATCCCCAGTTATAGATGATGCAACCAACACACAGAGGGGCTAAGTAAATTGCCACGGTTCACACAGATAGTGACTGAACTGGGCTGGGTGCCTGGAGTTCTCCCTAGTGTGGACTGTTTGCTGGGAATGGGGATGATGGGCCACACTTACAGATTCAGTATGAAAGCAGGTAATCAGTTCTCAAAATCATGCTGACAAACTAAATAATGAGACCAAACTAAAAAGTATGAAATTCAGTGAGAATATATTCAAATCTATTCAATTTTACAAATATTGAGTGCCTAACCTATTCAGGCACTGATCTAGTTACTACGGTATTGGTGAACAAAACAAACAAAAATCCCTGTTCCTGTAGTTTATATTCTTGTGAGGGCAGAATGAAAATAAAGGACATGAAAAGCAGTGTGTTAAAAGGAGAAAAATCTGAGCAGGTTAAGGCAGATGGAGGTGTGCAATTATAATCAGGGAGTTTTGTGTAGGCCTCATTAAGAAGGTGAATTTGAGCAAACTTCCTAGAAGGAAGTGGACATCTATCAGAAGAGCATTCCAAGCCAGTGCAAAGGCCCTGAGATAGCATATAGTTGGTGTATTTCATGTGCAGTCCATTCATATGTTTTGAACCTTACCTTCAGATAAATGAGATAAACCAAGTAAAGAGAAAATTATGTATTAGGATGATAGCTCCTGCTTATACTTCCTTGTTCCAGGCATTGCATTAAGTTCTCTACATATATTTTCTCATGAAATCCTTGTCACAACCCTGTATATTATAATATGTTTACTCCAACATTATGTGTGAAAAAACGGAGACCCAGAGAAATTTGGTGATTGTCCATTCAAATTCAAAAGTCAGTTCAAATCCAAATTAGTCCTATTCCAATATGTATATTCTTTCCACCATCCAACTTTGCTGTCCTCGAAAAATTAACCATTTCCTGAGCACCTCTATGTACTAGGTACTTTTAGATATATAAGCTATAACTACACTAGTACTTATGGTTTACTTGGAACATTATTGACCAAGTTGAGAGAACAGAGAAAAGGATGAAACCCAAGCCAACCCTACAACTCTACTAAAAACACTAAGAGTTCCAAATGTCAATGAGTCCTTTTTTCTTTATTCATTAACTCACCAAATATTTCTTAAGGCCCAATTATTTCCCAGGCATGATTGTAGGCATCGAGGATATAAAACTCTCTGGCCTCTTGGAGCTTACATTCTAGTGGCTAGCTCTTTCACCAGCCAATTCTGCGATCACCCTTGTTATAGCACTTTGGAATTTTCCAAATGCTTTTAAAGACATTATCTCAAGTGCCCAAGAAGAAATAAACAGGCTCTTGAGTGCTGGACTTTCAGACTTAATTATAGCTCTATAAGCCATGGGTGTTAGCCCATTATAAACACCTTTACTTCAGTTAATTTCAATGTGTCTGTGTCTGGGGTTTCATTGTCCTAGTCCCTTTGTCTTAAACTATGAACAGAGGTGGTCTGGAAGTGAGACATCATAGCGAATTCACAGGGGGTGCCATGGGGCATTTAAAATTTTTGTGAGAAACAGAAACTTGACATTTGTTGGACATTGTACAAACTACTAGCTTGACATAGTTCACATATTTTAATATTAGGTTGTGCTACATTCCTTTAGATGATGTCATCTTTGAAAAGCTAGTTTTTAAAAAGTTTTTATGAGGACCTGGCCTGGAAGTTCAGTTGGTTAGAGCATCGTCTGGATATGCCCAGGTTGTGGGTTCACTTCCCTGTCAGGTCATATACTAGAACAAGCATATCAAACTCGTGGCCCGCGGGCCACATGTGGCCCACAATGACTATTTTTGTAGCCCAGTCAATATAATGGTATGTAAGAAACATTTTATTTTA
>NW_005356905.1:927850-928142 GCF_000412655.1 Myotis brandtii | reverse complement strand
CAGCAGGGGAGGAGTTAGGGGCGATTAGGCAGGCAGGCAGAGGTGGTTAGGGGTGATCAGGCAGGCAGGCAGAGGAGTTAGGGGCAATCAGGAAGGCAAGCAGGCGAGCAGGCAGGAGCCAGCAGTCCTGGATTGAGAGAGGCAGTCAGACATCCCCCGAGGGGTCCCAGATTGGGAGGGTGCAGGCCGGGCTGAGGGACTCCCTGCCCTGTGCATGAATTTTGTGCACTGGGGCTCTAGTTATTAATAACGAACTACAATGTTCACTAATGACTGATTACTATAATTGTGT
>NW_005356905.1:861151-926815 GCF_000412655.1 Myotis brandtii | reverse complement strand
CAGTGCACGAATTCCGTGCACCGGGCCTCTAGTCTATACTAATAAAAGGGTAATATGCTAATTAGACCAGATGTCTTCCAGACAACCTTCCGGACATCCTTCCTGACAAAGCCGGGTGGGGCAAAGCCACCCGCCCCATGATCCCGGGCACCAGTGCCTGTGGCTACGGCCCGGGAAACAGAGTCCCAGAGTCCCAGGCACCTGTGGCCGGCCAGAGGGAGGGAAGCCCAGGTCCTGGGTGCCTGCAGCTGGCCAGAGGAGGGAATCCTGGGTCCTGGGTGTGGGGCCAAGGCAGAGGTGGTTAGGGGTGATCAGGCCAGCAGGGGAGCAGTTAGGGGCAATTAGGCAGGCAGGCAGAGGTGGTTAGGGGTGATCAGGCAGGCAGGCAGAGGGGTTAAGGGCAATCAGGCAGGCAGGCAGGCGAGCAGTTAGGAGCCAGCAGTTCCGGATTGAGAGAGGCAGTCGGACATCCCCCTGAGGGGTCCTGGATTGGAGACAGTGCAGGCCAGGCTGAGGGACCCCCTGCCCTGTGCATGAATTTCATGCACTGGGGCTCTAGTTATTAATAACGAACTACAATGTTCACTAATGACTGATTACTATAATTGTGTTGCATTCATTTCTCTTACGTGCCTTACGTGCAGGTGCACTATTTGTCTCCACTAATACTAGTAGCAAATATTTTAGCAGCCAATTGCCATGTCATTGGTTTTGGGCTGACTTGTGAGCAACAGGAAATATTTCGCTTTTGGAGAACAAGAAAAATAGGTTTATTTGCATTTGCTTATTAATTTGTGCAGCTTTTCAGTGTCTGGTAAGTTAATGTTCAAGAAAAAATATTAATTTTTATTAAAATGTTCTATTATTTTATGTTAACGATTACTCATTTATTTCAGCCCTTTGTATTCAGCATGTCTCTATTGAAATAAACCTATGTTTCTATGAAAATTGAAGCTTTTGTCTTTTTGTGACCCACATAAACATAAACCTTGTTTATTTGGCCCATGTTAGCCTTTGAGTTTGACATGTTTGTACTAGAATCAACCAATGAATGCTTAAATAACAACAAATTGGTGTTTTCTCTTTCCCTCTCTAAAATCAATTTTTTAAAAAGTTGACATGATGAAAAGGAAGTACCTGTGGAAATCAACGTGGAACAGGAAACGCTGGTGGCAGAGTTCAGTCTGTTTCCAAAGTCTGAGAAGTTGAGCTGTGCTAGACCAGCACACATCCGTTAGTAAGTGTGATTATTGAAGAATGATATAAATTTTTTCCCTTTTGACTTATGTGTATTATTTTCTATACGGCTACTGAGTACTTAGAACATAAATACTTAAGTTTGTTTGGACTTCCCTACATAATAAACAGAACTATTTGGTGTTTCTTTGGCCCTATGGGGCACCGTGAAAATATTACCAAGGCACTTACAGTTTGGGGACCCTGTCTAACCCCACAACCTTTCTCATTTTCAAATTTATTTTTTAAAATTTAAAGTTTTATTATGAATTCATTTTCTCTAAAAGGTATGATTTTTCTTTTTAGTGTTTACCTTCTTTCCAGCCAGCTCTTACCAGTCCTCTAACAGAGTTGCATCATTTCCTTATGAAAGATGGGGAATGTTGCATAGCAATTAAATGACTTAACTAGTAAGAGCATAGGTCCCAAGGTCTTCATACTCCCCATCAGGACTGCCTGTAGGCCATATGGCATCTTTGTTCAACTAGGAACAGGTGCCTTTTATTATGGGAAAAATTGTTTAATAAGTATACAAATCAATAAGGTGTTTGATATGACGGGGGCCCTCTTAGGTATTGCACACTTGTCCATGGCAGCCCCACTCCCAAGCCTGAGACCTTTTCACTAACAGGAGTGTATGAGTGCCAAACTCCATCCACAAACTCATGTGCAAAAAATGTAGTTTTATTTTTCTGCAAATAAACTTAATATAAATTAAGTTTACTCCCATTCCATGGGGAGTGACACCCCATTTCCTCAAGGAGAAAATGTCAATGTGTAGTTAGTTGCCTGTATTTTGGAAATGCTTTATAGTTTCAACTGCTATATTTCCCTCACTGGGTGGAGCCAACGATGCTGAGCATCTCACAGTGTGGGGCGCAGGCGGGTACAATGAAGAATCCTCTTGTCCTAAATGCCAACAACCCTTCTCCCCCTTGAGAAGCACACTCTCCAGAGCACGGTTTTCCTCCAGGGAAGTAAAAATCCAAAGCAAATTTGAGTTCACCAAGGGAATTTTCCCAATGTTAAATCTCCTTTTTGGTGCCTGCTGTAGAGGTGAGATCCAGGAGTCTTGTTCACACCAAACTGTGAACAAGCAGTGGACTTTTTCAGTTGTGTTAACTTTTACAGCTCATTTTCTCTAAGGATGTCTATATTCATGGCTGGGAGTTTATTCTGCATACATTCTAACTGGGTCATATTTTATTGCCCCAACTCCCCAATCAGCCCTGCTCTGAGCCTGACCAGGGGCTGCACCTAGGGATTGGGCCTGCCCTCTGCCACCCGGGAGCAGGCCTAAGCCAGCAGGTCATTATCTCCTGAGGGGTCCCAGACTGCGAGAGGGCACAGGATGGGCTGAGGGACCCCCTCTCCCCGCCGAGTGCACAAATTTTTGTGCACCGGGCCTCTAGTTGTTTAATAAGCATACAAATCAATAAGGTTTTGATATGCACACTTGTCCATGGCAGCCCCACTCCAAAGCCTGAGACCTTTTCACTAACAGGAGTGTATGAGTGCCAAACTCCATCCACAAACTCATGTGCAAAAAATGTAGTTTTATTTTTCTGCAAATAAACTTAATATAAATTAAGTTTACTCCCATTCCATGGGGAGTGACACCCCCTTTCTTCAAGGAGAAAATGTCAACGTGTAGTTAGTTGGCTGTATGTTGGAAATGCTTTATAGTTTCAACTGCTATATTTTCCTCACTGGGTGTAGCCAACGATGCTGAGCATCTCACAGTGTGGGGCGCAGGCGGGTACAATGAAGAATCCTCTTGTCCTAAATGCCAACAGCACCCTTCTCCCTTGAGAAGCACACTCTCCAGAGCACGGTTCTCCAGGGAGGAAGTAAAAATCCAAAGCAAATTTGAGTTCACCAAGGGAATTTTCCCAATGTTAAATCTCCTTTTTGGTGCCTGCTGTAGAGGTGAGATCCAGGAGTCTTGTTCACACCAAACTGAACAAGCAGTGGACTTTTTCAGTTGTGTTAACTTTTACAGCTCATTTTCTCTAAGGATGTCTATATTCATGGCTGGGAGTTTATTCTGCATACATTCTAACTGGGTCATATTTTATTTGGAAAAAGATCAGAAAATGTCGCCTTCAGGGGTGTCGGTAACAAGAGATATGCCTATGTGGAAAGATGCTCTAGGCAGCCTCTTGGGGCAGAAGCTGAGGCCTCAGTCCCTGGGGTGGGGTCCTAAGGTTCAGGTGGCAGAGAGGGAGTTGGTAGGAGAGAAGCCACAGAATCTTCTTTTCTAGTGATGGGAGGCCAGAGAGGATGGAGATGCTAGGAAATCCTGGGAAGGGTGTGAGGACCCACAGTCGGGACAGGGCTGAGCCAAAGATTCTATTATTGTTGATAACATGGGCAAAAGTTTTGGCCTTTTCTACATTTCTTAAATGTAAATCTTTGAGGCTTGGCTACTTTGGAGCATATCATAATCTTTTTAAAATAAAGACATAAAAAAGTGTTCACTTCCATTTAGCACTAGTTTCCATTTCAAAAGTGTCTACCAAGATTTTTACAAACGTCATCCCAACTAATCCTCTCAATAACCCCACGAGGGAGGCATCATCTCCATCTTGCAGGTGAGAGCACAGAGATGGAGCAATTTGGTCACCAGGTTCCTCTAGTTGGCAACTGGTAGAACAGGGTTTCGGATCCAGGTATGACCACGTCAAAGCCATTTTTGTCTCACTACACCCAGAGTAAGCTGCTATAATGAAAAATGATTCGATGGTGTGAAATTACATAGACCTGAAATTGTCAGGCTGTCCAAATTTTGACATAGATTGTTGGGTTTAATTACATAAGGTTTTTGAATCTTCCTGATAAACGAACAACAAAATGTTCTTTAATTAATAAAATCAAGGCTATTACTCTAAAGACAAAGAATTTGAATGACAATGTAAAATACAAATATGTTACACTAACTTTTCATTAAGCAACAAAACTCAAACTTTCCACAGAGCCCATAATGGAGCCATGTGTGGTTGATGAATATCCACAGCTAAAACCTGGTTAATTTTTAAAATTCATTTTTAAACTGGGGTATGACTTATAAATGGGTAAGTCCACTAATCTTAAGTGTACAGCTCAATACATTTTTACAGACAAATAAACTTAGGCCAGCGCCACCCACTTGCAGTTATTAAGCATTTCCAAGATCCCCCGGAAAATCCCCTCGCGCCCCCTCTCAGTCGGTGTCTTTCAAAGGTGACCAGTATTCTGAGACTTGCTTCTTATGCTTAAATTATGCCTGCAAAATTAATTCATGTTGTTGTATTTAGCGGTAGTTTACTCTTTTTTGTTTCTGTGTAGTACTTTATTGTATGAGTTTACCACAAGTAATTTGCCCATCTACTATTGATAGATTTTTGGATGATTTTCTTTTTTGCTTTTAAGACCAAAGCTCTATGACCATTCTTGTGCATGTCTTGATTAGTTTTTAAAGTCAATCTAACATTCAGCTATTTTAAAATCTTTATTGTCAGTGAGATTCGAAAACCTTTTTTTCTGCAGACAATTTCAGGAGGATTTTCTTATTGAGTCAACACTTTGATGTTTGTGACTGTCTCTATTTCTTTTGTATATGGAATAGAAGAAATACTTTGTTGCTTCTTTAAGAAAATGAGTAATTTTAGAACCATAGAGCCTAAAACAAGTTGAATAGTAGAAAGCATTCTTTAAGAAATACTGTTGAGGTCATCTACCTCAGGAACTGTTTGATGTGACTGTCTAAAGCATTATTTTAAGAGTTATTTTTAAGTCTCTGATAAGATTTGGAAAGAATTCAAACTGTGGGTGGATGTCCCACTGAGAAGGCAATCATTTGAGAAGTCTGTCTAGGGAACGAGAAAATTATTTTGGAAAACACCAAGAACTTTGAATGCCTTCATCCCTTTGTCATTATGCTTAGATGCTTTTACTATTTGAAATGGTAGGGGGAAAATCTGCTTCCATTTTAGAAGAGTTGTTCTTAATTTCAAGGGCATGCAAGTTTTAATACAGTCTGGGGTGTATATTTTAAGGTGACAAAATAAAGGGGCAACAGAGAAAAAATAATGAGTGGCTCCAAGCTTTACCTGCTTTCCTTCTAATTCATTTCTCCTTTGGATCTGGAAACCCCCTGGGGACACAGCCTCGACCCAGGCTCATACTGCTGAACGGAGCTGGCAGCCTGTTGGGGGAAACTGAGGCAGTCAGGCCTGAGGTTGCTGGTTGGCAGGAAAATGCTGTGTCCTGCTGTGAGTTCTTAATAATAAAAGCTAAAGTGTGCTATGTGCTAGGCACACTGATTCAAACAGTTCCATTACTATGACACAGAGGTAAACCCAGGCTTTAAAGAGTTAAATAATTTGTCTAAGGACATACTGTTAGGAAGTGGAAGAGTTGGGATTGGAAACCAGGCTGTCTGGCTATAGAATCTGGGCTCTTAATTAATACCCCAGTATCACCCTGCTGCCCCACTGAGCACAGACTAAATGTCTCCTCTCCCTCCCATTGAGGGTGAGGTTTTACTTAGAGCTGGAGTAAAAAACATAAACACCAGTGAGAGGCACACAAGAAATAAAGGTGAAAGAAATGGGATAGGTAAGATGATAAGAATTAATAATCATCAGAATAAAAACAAACATGTATTGAGTTTCCGTGTGACAGGCATTGCTCCAAGTGCTTTGTGTTTTAATTACCTTAATCCCCCCAAACAATCTAAGGAGATACACAGTATAATTATGTCCATTTGACAAGAGAGGAAGTTAAGTTCAGAGAAGAGACCTTGCTCAAGGTCAAACCTCCTGGAGTCAGACCAAGAGCCTGCTCTGACCCCATGTGCTGTCTGTACAGCCAGGGGCACCTGGAGGGGTGGGGACCAAGAGGCACTGGAGGGGGCTTGATCTCAGCTATTCAGCTCCAGGTGGTTGTCCTGCAGAAATTCATGCCCGCTGGTAATATGGAATTTCACATGGCAACTCGCAATATTTTAGTTAGCAATTACTTAAAAACAAAATACCAGAGCAGGCCAAACAAAACCAGCTCCTGGGCTGAATCTGGCCCACGGGCTTTGAGCCTGTGATCCAGTTACTGAGAGTGTGTTTTCATGGCCTGGAAGGACACCTGAACCCAGTAACAGCCACGATGGGCTTCTGAGTGTAATTCAAAACCGTGTTGATGGAGAACCCTGTGTTGTGAGAGTTGGGAGGTGCCCCGACTCCTAGCAGAAGCTTTTGTGAGTGGACACCAGGCACTACCTCATCGCTGGCTGTCCATATCTTAAAATATCAGGTCCAATAGGCAGTAGTTTCACTTTTGCAGGATATTTAGATGACAAACTATTGTTTTCATCTGATCGGCAGAAGTGTAGCACAAGTTTATCCGGTTCTGCGTATTACATTACCTTTCTAATTCTGTTCTGTCTTAAAGTGGATCTGAAATCATCTTGCCTATGCTCTAAAATGCTTGCACCCCCATTTTGTATTTGTTGAACACTGTCCTCCCTGTATAGCTTTGGAGATATTAGCCTCTAATGTATGCAATAAAGCCTGTTCATCCATATACAAACAATGTTAAACTAAATGTTACTGGATGCTTCCCAGATTGTTTATTCCCTCTTACTATTAGACACATGTTTACTTGCTACTCATTTTGTCACCAGCCAGCATGTACAGGAGAGCCATAGGTTTTAAATAAAAAGTTACAAGGCAACGTTTTTAGAATTTCATTTCTTTTCCTTCACTGTTTCCCCTTCAAACCTTTATATTTATCCTGGGTAGGTTCTTAGGAAAATTAAGTGTCATATTAGTTTCTTAAGGCTGTCATAACAGCACCACAACTGGGTGGCTTTAACAGCAGAAACTTATTCTATCACATTTCTGGAGGTTAGAAGTCAAGCTGTGGCCCTAACCAGTTTGGCTCAGTGGATAGAGCATTGGCCTGGGGACTGAAGTGTTCCAGGTTCGATTCCAGTCCAGGGCATGTACCTCGGTTGTGGGCACATCCCCAGTAGGTGGTGTGCAGGAGGCAGCTGATCGATGTTTCAAACTCTCTATCCCTCTCCCTTCCTCTCTGTAAAAAATCAATAAACTATATTTAAAAAAAAAAAAAAAGTCAGGGCCACGCTTCCACTGAAGGCTCCAGGGAAGAATTCGTCCTTGCCTCTTCCTAGCCGACAAGCTTCGGTGTTCATTGGCTTGTCCCTCTATCTCTCCAGTCTCTGCCTCTGTTATCAGTCATCAAGTGGCTTTCTCCGATGTATGTCTGAATCCAAATCTCCCTCTCTTATAAAGACACTAGTCCCTGGATTTGGGGCCACTCTAATCCAGTATGATCTCATCTTAACTAGATTACGTCTGTAAGGTCCTTTCAAATACGGTCACATTCCCAGGTTCCTGGGAGGTATGGGACTGCATTATTCAACGCAGTGCATACATCTTTTAGTAACTTACTAGAGGCCCAGTGCACAAATTTGTGCACGGGTGGGGTCCCTTGGCCTGGCTGGCAATCAAGGCCTATCGGGAGGCCAGCCGACTTGGGGGAAGGGCCATGGTGGGGGCAGGGGCCATGGAGGTTAGCCGGCCAGGCGTGGGGAGGTGCCGTGGGAAGTTGGCTTTGGGAGTGCACTGACCACCAGGGGGCAGCTCCTGCATTGAGCGTCTGTCCCCTGGTGGTCAGTGCATGTCATAGCGACTGGTCGACCAGTCGTTCCTGTCGTTCGTAATGGTTGCTTAAGCTTTTATATATATAGATACACAAATAATAATAGGGACACTATTAAAAGCTGTTTCTATACGTTACATGTAACAGACCTGGTAAATAATTGTTCAGTCTTTGTTTGACAAACCATGCATATAAGTTTAAGTGAAATCAGCAAAAAGGAAATAGGTGTATGATTTTGGGATTAATCTTAAAAGAATTTTTGTTTTTTATTATTTTGCATTTAGTACTGTTTGAGAGACTTCAATAAAAATTTAAATTTTTCTTCAATTAAAAAAATGTAAATAAAATGTGGATTATGTCCTCAAAAAAAAAAAAAATAAAGAACAGGGACAGAACAAAACCTTCTAAATGAATCATCATATAAGTCAGCAATCAGATGTCAAGCTAGAAAGTGTGTTAACTTTACAGAATTTCATTACTTTACAGTATGCACTTTGGATATTAACCTCATTCCTTGTAACTTCAGGAATTCCTACCTTTTCCACGCTCATTCTCTCCTTTGCCCTATTTTCTTCACTGACTTGTTGAAATGCCCTTTATTTGATCATATTCTATGAATATGTGTTTATAAAACACTCGATATGTTTCTGGAACAAAGACTGGTAGAAATAAGTAAACCAATAAAATATCACTGTTAATTTGACGGTAGTGTTGAGATGTTGGCCTCCATTTGAGACCAAACTCATTATGAGATGTTTCCTAACATGATAAAATGCCAGCGTGGATCTCAGAGTGATGTCTCTAATTGCCTGAACCTTTTTACATGAGGTATCTGCATGAGTTATAACTCTTTTGTGAAGATAAAAAGGCCGCAGCAAGAATCGCACCAGTGCTGCGAGGGCTGTCAGACCGGAGGGCATCTCACATGAGATTAATGATGTCTGCCTTAATATAAGAAAAGATTTAGCATGGCCAAGATTACGGATTCCACAGAAACCTGCCAGCACTCATTTATTTGGAATAAATATTATTTTTAATTAAAGTCCTAAGGTGGGTTATTCCTGAGCTAATGAGATCTACAGTGATTTCCTTTAGGAATTAATTTTCTTTCTTAATTCTGTCATTTTGACGATTACAGCTCATTCAATCTCACTCACGGCAGTCAGCTCTATAGGACATGCCGATTTCGAGCTAAAGGCGCTAAATAGCCCTGTATTTGTTTTTACACCGTGCTCTCATTTTTCTAATTATATCTATCATTTAACCCAAACACTTTTATAGATTTGTCTGTCGAACTTATCTGCATTTGGTGAGTTGGTTTTATAAAATAAGATCACTGACAAGAGTGTAATTTTAATTCTAAGTGAAATGACAGGAAATGTAAAATCCAGAAATTATAGCTTTACTGTTTTTAAGTTTAAAAAAAAACTGATTCTGGTTCTTTGCTAGGCACTATGCTGAGTGTTTTATGCACATCAACTCTAATCCACAAAGGACCTCTGCAAGAGAAGGATTCCTGTTCCTGTTTACTAGGTCATGGAACAGAGGTCAGGAGGTCAACTCTATAGCTCATATTAACAGCATAATGTCATGCAGCCTCTCTACCAGCGGTGGCAATCACCCAGTTTTCAGCAGAACTCCAATAAACATCAGTGTTTATCAGTATGTGGTTTAAACAGGTTTCCAGTGACTCAACAGGGTTGGTGTTCTGGTCACTATTGCTGTGCAATAAAGCACCCAAAACTTTGTGGTATAAAAGAACCACTTGAGCCCTAGTCAGTTTGCCTCAGTGGATAGAGCATCAGTCCATGGACTGAAGGGACCTGGGTTCGATTCCAGTAAAGGGCACGTACTTTGGTTCAAGGCTCAATCCCCGGCCCTGGTCGGGGCACGTGCCAGAGGCAACAAATTGATGTGTCTCTCTCACTTTGATGTTTCTCTCTCTGTCTCTCTCCCTCCCTTGTACTCTCTCTAAAAATCAGTGGAAAAATATCCTGGGGGTGAGGATTAATGATAATAATAAAAAGAACCATTTGATTATGCTCATAGGTTCACAGGGAAATGAAGATGGCGTGTCTCTAAGGGCCTCAGCTTGGGAGACTCTGGCTGGAGGAGTCTTCACTCACAGGCTGGTTGTTAACTGGAACCTCAGTTGGGACTGTCAGCCAGAACACCAATGTGCAGACTCTCCACAGTGCCTTGGTTTTCTTACAATTGGGCAGCCGCTTAGTTGTCATCTTACATGGCAGCTTAGGGCTCCAGGGGTGGCTATCTCTGAACTAGCCTTGGAAGTTATGATGTGCCACTGGTGAATTCTGTTGGTTACAAGCAAGTCACTAAGAATATTCCAGATTCAAGGGAGGGGACATAGACCCCACTTCTCAATGAGAGAAGTATCAAAGAATTTGCAGACATGTTTTAAAGCCATCCCAATGGGTAACTTCATATCGCTACTTGTGGCTTATATGTTGGAGTTGGGGTTCTTATTTATGTCCCTTGTTGGACCCTGCCCCTTCCTGCCAGCTCACTTGCTTTCCAGAAATATAAGCATGCTCCAGGCAAATGTGCCTCTATTACTAGTGGGGGCGATTGCTCTTAATTTCTAGCTGATCTGTTACCTTGACAAATTGGCCTTTTCAACCTTTTCTTCCAGAGCCAGAGAGAGCCAGAATTTGCCTGTCACTCACCTGAGATGCTTTCTCTTGGCTTTTCAGGAGCAAGAGCAGGCTGAAAAAATGCAAATGCATCGCGTCACTGACGTGAAATCATGCACTTGGTTAAATCAATCTTTAGTAAATGAAAATACTTGCTGACAGGAAGACCCTGCTGGTGGAGACAGAAATCATTGATCAAAGGCTGGTTGACAAATGTAGAATTAGAATGGAATTGAGCATTTTCCATGTGCTTACAATATAAGATCAATGAACGGTGGTTTTTAAAAAACCTCTAACGGATGAAACATTGAATAAAGACATGGAAACTACTTAAATGAAAGAGAAGATGAGGCACTGGAGTTAAATTGATGACTTGTTGCCTCTTTTCCCCTGGACCCTTACCCCAAGGCATCATACCTTTATGACTTAAAGACAAGCTGAAACATTCATGCTAGATCTCTCTAAGTTATATATAGTAGTATTTAGGGTCAGAGAACCACTCTTAATTGATAAGTATGGGCCTGGAACAGAGAGCTGAGCAGCAATGGTGATTAGGATTCTGAGGGTCTAAATGACACTTACTCCACCTGAAATGTGTGCACACACAGCCATTGTTCCTGCTTAATATAACCTCATGCGAAGGTGCTTGTCTAGTAGCCGCTGGGAGCCGAGAGAGGGAATATGCCACCCAGCACCATAGCTTTCAGAATTAATGAATATTTGAATGGGTAGATATGCTATATAGCTAGGTTTCTTCAGGATTTTGCTTTATTTTTTAAAGGAAATATTATCTTATGATTCATAATTATCAGCATGTTTTCTGTTACAATGAGCTGAAATACATTTTCCAATCTCTCTTGCAGCGGGGGGTGGGGGGGATATACATTTGACTAAGTTCTAGTTAATGAGGTATAGACTTCAAAGTACCCTTTAATTTTAATATGAGTCTTCTTTTTTAAAAAACACACATATTTTTATTGATTTCAGGGAGGAAGGGAGAGGGAGAGCGATAGAAACATCAATGATGAGAGAGAATCATTGAATCATTGATTGGCTGCCTTCTGCATGCCCCACACTGGGGATTGAGCCAGAAACCGGGACATGTGCCCTGAACAGAAATCAAACAATGACCTCCTGGTTCATAGGTCAATGCTCAACTACCAAACTACGCAGGCTGAGCAGAGTCTTCTTAAAAGGGAGTACACCCTTCATGCTGCCTGGAAGGCAGGCATGTGGAAGGTGAGCATGAGGGCTTCAGCCTCAGCAGCCACACTGCCCCAAGGGGTGGAAGCCACCTACTGAGAATGGCGGAACAGGAGCCTGGGTTCCGGATGTATGAACCCACCAGACCTGTCATTAAAGGACTTTTTCTTGAGAGAGAAATAAACATTTTTCTTATTTAAGCCACTGATCATTGCTGCTGCTTTTGTCACTGTTTAGGAAAAACTAATTGGTGTACTTAATTAATCCCAATTGATACACTACCCTGGAAGATAATTTTATCAGTGGCTGTCCTAGCAGTAAACAGATTACATACTCAAAAGGTTAATGAAGGCATTACATACAGGGCTGTGAGCAGGGCCAGGGGAACCAATCAGGGCTAGTAGCTACAGGAAACTGCCTCTAGATCTGAGGGGCAGAAGGAGGAGCTGCTACTACAACATGGTGAGAGCTGTGTTCCTGGGAGAGGGGCTGGCCTACCAGAGTTGTGGCCTTGGGAGAGCAGCCACAAGGGACATGTGGCCCCGCGGGGGTACAGATAACCATTTTCTCTCCTTCTTCCTTTGCTTTCCCACCAGCGCGTCCTATCAGCTGAACCTAACCAGAAGCAGAGGGCAAGGAAAACTGGGTGATGCCAACTTATAGGTCAGACTCCTGGAACACTGCAGAGAAAAAAAAAAGAGTGAGGAATGATTCTGAAGGGATGATGGAGAGAACTAGCTACATACAATATGCTCTAATCATAAAAAAAACTTTTTAGTTTTTAAGTAATTTGAAGAGATTGGTACAATTTTTTAAAATTAAGGTATTACAAATGTGTCCTTATTCCCCCCATTGCCCCCCCTTCCCCGTTTATGCCCTCATCCCACCCTGGTGTCTGTGTCCATTCGTTATGCTTATATGCATGCATACAAGTCCTTTGGTTGATCTCTCCCTCTTTTCCCCCCCCTCCCCTACCTTCCCTCTGAGGTTTGAGCATCTGATCAATGCTTCTCTGTCTCTGGATTCTGGATCTGTTGCATGAAATCACCTATTTGAAAGTTTACTTATGGTTGTTGCTATTGACTAGTTTATGTGCGAAAGGTACATATCCTGTAGCCCAGCACTTCCACTTTTAGGAATCTACTCAGCCATGAAAAAGAATAAAGCACCATTTGGAAAATTATCCAAGGCATATATTTAGGGAAAGAGTTCAAGGCAGACCAATGTGTTCTCCTGGTCTGAACAGAGAGCCATGTGTCACTATCTACAGAGATGTGGTTGTTTAAACAGGGAAAGGCTGGGAAGGACAGTGTCAATAGGCAAGAAGGACAAAGCAGCCACAGAACAGGAGGGGCAGGCATTTCTTCATGTTTACAAACTGGTTGCATATGAGAAATGTAACTTTCCTTCTGTGCTTTTAGTATTTTCCAATGAAAACATTAAACCCAAATGACAAACATGGAAACCATCATGTAAAAAGCTGAATTCTTGATGTAACATTTATTTTGTGTATTCTTTTATCAGGTTGCATGTATTTATTCGAGGTTAGCAAATGAGCAGATTTAATAAGTTATACATGACCATTTGCTGTCATGTTTAAATTATATAATTTTGAGAAAATATATAAATGAATATTGAAAACAGGTTGAAGTAATGAGCAGAAAGAGCATTAGTTTAGTAAAGTGGTGGTCATTTATATTTAATTTAAAAATTGCATATCTGAACTGGAATCCAATATTAAACCCCCCTGATATTTAAATTATATTGCCCTTTTTCACTCTAAAAGTAAGAATACATTTCAAATCCATGCTGCCTTTGTTAGTAAAAGAACAGATTTTTGTCATAGGTTGTGGGAATTATAACACAGGTTTTTCAAAAAATAAGAGAAAAAGCACAATATATATATATTTTAAAGCACAATATTTTTATAACTCCAAGTGTTCTAAGGTCTCTGTAAATGCCTTTCAAAAGGATTTAGAAATTAATGAACAATATCTCTTTGGAATTATAATGCACAGTTATTATAGCAAGATAAAAATCCTTAGAAAGTGGAAGGCTGAGTTAAGGACCTCAAATAGAAATCAAGTCTCTGGTATTTTCTAGGCTGTGGTGAATGCTAACCTATTTACCAATCACTTGTCACCTTCTCTTATTAATTATAAAGAAGGTGAGTTAAAAGTCTCTGAGCTCCTTTGCTGAAAACAGCCCACATGATCTTTGCAATGCAAGTGTGGTTGTTAAAGAACAACTGTTAATATTAAAATGGTTTTCTCATTGTAGGTTCAAGTGTTTTTGATCCAACAACTATTAAGTAACATATGACTTTGAATGCGAATTATGCTGTATGGTAGGGTATAAAATTTTTTAAAAATGAAATATTTCAATATGGAGAAAATTGTATTTATGAGAGATTATAATTTTGGATGGTGTTCTATTTTTACTTCATACACAGCTATTTGAAAAAAGCATTTTTTCAAACTATTAATAAATAAATTCTCATGAGTTATCTTCTCCAGGTCAATTAGACTTACTATAGTAGAAAGAGGAAAGAGAGAAGCCACATTGAGGCTAAATTATCCAGTTACAGAATTGCTTTAAAAAATCTACTCAATCTTTAATATAGTCATTCAATCTATTGTGCTGGTATTTGGAAAACATTTATCTCTCAAATATTTATGTTTTAAATTCTATTTTATGTTTATGACATAATTTTCGAGGAACATGCACAGGTAGATAGACTGTAGTTATGGATTTTGAAGACACGGGATTTTAGCTGTTCAAAGATTACAGAGGGAGCCTGCAGTATACTAGGTTTTTTACTCTGTGGGATTTAAACCTGAGGACCATGTTGCAAGATACAAATATGAGAGGGTCAATTCAGTTCATCATTCTGAGAACTGCAGCAGGATCATTTTGCCATTCCTTTTCTAGACCTAAAAATAAAATGGGACACTGTCGAGTTTAAGTGTTGTCTTATAGTATTGGTAGCCTTTATTCCTTGAAAACTGACCTGTAGCTTACATGGAGAGCAACCACAGGAGACAGTAGGGGGACCCTGAATGACCACATCCATATCATTTGAAGTTTTATTTACACAATAAAAAAATTAAACCAGAAAGTTTGGGCAAGGATAGGACAAGTAAGATTCTTGCTTACAGTCTAGCCTCCCGTTAGTCCCTATGTACTCTGTACCCCTCCAAAGGCCTCTGTTAGCTCAGAGGCATTTGGAGATATAAATCAGAGAAACCAAACTAATCCTATCTAATAAAAGACAAAAAGGGTATTTGACCATACCTTCGCTACGCTTCCCATTGGCTAATCAGCGCCGTATGCAAATTAGCCACCAACAAAGATGGTGGCTAATTTGCATACTGCAGGCAGGGCTGGCCAGTGCCAGACGCCATCCGGGCCCTGTGTGCAGCCCTAGGCAGCCGGGCTTAGGCAGCGCGATCTGGTCACCTAAGCCCCGCCCCAGCCAGGACCCCCCTGTGCCGCCTAAGCCCCCACCGCCTAAGCCCCGCCCTCAGCCAGGAACCCTGTGTGCCGCCTAAGCCCTGCGCCGCCTAAGCCCCGCTGCCAGCTGGGACCCCATGGCGATCCCAGAGCAGGAAAGTTCCCCACAGGCAGCACCCAGCAGGGCCTGCCCCTGGTCTCTGCAGTGATCCGGTGATCCATGAGCAGGAAAGCACAGCCTGCAGGCAGCACCCCACCCTGGCCTCAGCTCAAGAGAGAGAAAAACACGCAGTGGAGGCCAGGAGCCTGAGAGATCAACACAGAGGGGCGCCTGCTCCAAGCCTGCACGGTGTGGCTGGGGGCAGGCCCCCAGCAGACACACACACTCACACACACACACACACACACACATACACACACACACAGGACGCCTGCTCCGAGCCTCTGCTGCCAGACTGTGGCCGTCAGTAGGACATCCACTGAGGGCTCCCGGACTGTGAGAGGGGCAGGCTGGGCTGAGGGACCCCCACCCCCCAGTGCACGAATTTCATGCACCGGGCCTCTAGTCCTATATGATAAAAGCCTAATATGCTAAGTGTCCAGTCGACTGGTCGTCTGCTCAACCAATCAAAGCATAATATGCTAATGATATGCTAAGGCCACTCAACCGCTCACTATGACATGCACTGACCACCAGGGGGCAGACACTCTGACCAGTAGGTTAGTTTACTGCTGCTGGGGTCTGGCCGATTGGGACTGAGCAACATGGGCCAGACATGCCCTGGAGCCCTCCCGTGGTCCCTCTCTGGTTGGCCAACCTCCTGTGTCTCTCACACAGCCCTGATCCTGCACCAGTGGGATCCCTCGGCCTGGCCTGTGCCCTCTTGCAATCCAGACCCCTCAGGGGATGTTGGAGAGCCGGTTTTGGTTCGATCCCGCAGGCCAGGCTGAGGGACTCCCCCGCGCTGGTGCACGAATTTGTGCACCAGGCCTCTAGTTGGGTTATAAACCTCATCTATTTATTTATCTTATATACATGTATACATATTTACATATATTTATTGTGGTAAAATGCACATATAAGTTACCATCTTAACCATTTTTAAGTGTATAGTTCAGGGTTTTAAATACATTTACATTGTTGTGCAACCATCACCACCATCCATTCCCTTAACTGTTTTCATCTTGTAAAACTGAAACTTTATACTCATTAAACAATAATTCACCTTTTTCTTCATTATACTTTCACCATTATACTTTCTTTGTTTATGATTTTGACTACTTACTCTAAGAACCTTCTATAAGTAGAATCATAAAGTATCTGTCTTTTTGTAATTGGATTATTTCACTTGGCATAATGTAATTATTTTAGGTATATACCCAAACACCTATTTATTTTTGCACTGGCTCCGAATAGCTTGAGTAATTTAAATAACCAGACTGTTAATTAGACTGCCCATTTGACATGAACAAATCCACTCTTCTTTCATAAAAAAAACATGTATTGAAAGCTTTCTTTGGTGTCAGGCATGAACTAGCTTCTGGGGATATAATAGCAAAAATAACGTAGAAATATATTATAACAGAACACTTTCTTTGATTTAGAAAAAAAAACACAACAACCCACCAGAGCTGAATATATTGATCAATGTCCATCCCTGTGATAAAAGATGAAGATGATTTGAGAATTCAGTGTTCTTTCTTACCTCCACTTTTATTCCTGTTCTGCTGTCAGGACTCAGATCAAGATTATTTGTTTTTCCGTTATTCCATAAGGAAGTTCTAAAGGATGGCATTCAAACATTTTCTAAGTAATTCAAGCACAGTATCAATTGAGTAACGGCCAAGGGCTGATTTAAAATCTCTTCTGTAATAATACTCACAAGGAATTTTAGGGATGGGAAAAGGGGGAAAGGAGTAACATGGGTATAAGAATTCTAGATTAATTCATCCATAGTTTAGTGACCAAAAATTTTCCATGTCTTGATTCATTTCTAGGTTTTTTTCCCTATCTTATTTGCTCACTGAAAGATTTTTCACTTGTTGCCTAAACCAAAGGAAATTTGTGGAAGGATCTAACCACAGGCAAGTGAACTGTGTCTTTTACTTCAAACTGATGCTTTCTATAACATACAGTAGAAAGACAAAGAGTATCAGGGAGCACACAGTGATCCACATGGCCAAGCAAGGCCTTATTGGCAGATGTAATTCATTCTTAGAGGTAGTGAAAGTTTCCTTTCAGGTGCCATTGCACATCTCGGCTCATGTCATCTTGGCTGACAAGCAGTGGTGGGTGATGCAAGACTGCTGATGCTAGGGGCCAAATGAAGAGTAAGCTTATTCTCCACCAAGAGGAAGGAATGGCCAGAGAATGCCAGAGTGACCAGGAACCTAAAATTATGCCTGGATTTTTAATATGATTGAGAGGGAAGGGCCACTTGGGTCTTTCACAAAAGGGACTCTTCCCTGGGTTAGAGCTGCAGCAGTTCCCAGCCTTCTAGAGCAGCTATCAGAAGGAAGGAAGGGGATGGAGGTGAGTTCTTGTGGCTTCAGGAGCTTTCTTATCCTTTCAGATCTTCGCTCAGTTGTGAATTCTTCCATTAAGCCCTCCTTAATTCTGTAACTTGGAGTAATTTCTCTCTTCTTTGCAACCATGTCCTCTCCTCTGCTACTAAATATTGTATCTCTTATGCCATATACATGCTGGGCTTCACAACTAAGCCTTTGTATACTCAACTGCCCTTACTGTGCCTGGCCCAAGCTAGGTATTTAAAAACAGGTTTAAAAAGTGGGTAAATCTATGCTCTGGCTTCTCTTCAGACCGCATAAATCTTTCGCCTTTTACTAAAAAGTGGGTAAATCTGACCGAAGACCTACAATTCCTTAAGTCAGTTAGGTCACTAACAGTGCAGCAAGTATGGTTTCCTGTGGTCTTGGCAGGGAGGGAAATCTGGGAAAACTGGGGAGAGCTGGAATGGGGTCTATTGGCTATAGTAGTTCAAATACAAACTGAGGGAGTACACTACATTGAAATTAGGATGTAGCTTTTTAAATCATTATCCGTGCAACTATTTGCTCATTTCATTAAGATGGCTACCATGCCAAAATGTTCCATTGGCATAAATAGTAAACTTTTCCTATGAATGGATTTCTTTTAGGTAATTTTACTGAAAATAAATCACAGTAGGCAAGTCCACTATTGGTATCCTCATTTCACAGGCTCGGATGCCTGAAGTGTGTCCTGTCCTTATATCCTTATGTATCTTATTCTCTTAATTAGGGAGTGCCAGGAAAGTTCTCTTATTCATTTTCCCTAAGAATGTACTCACCTCAGAAATGAAAATCCAACTTGTATTATTAGTACTCATCATTTTACACAAAATCAACATTTCAAAAAACACTTTGAGGTCTCATGTAGGTCCAAATTGTTATCATTATTCAAGTGACATGAAAGGTACTGTTCTGTTTTAGACTTATTATGTTAGGATACTAAAGAAGGCCTGAGCTCGGTGATGTGTTTGATGGTGTTCTATGAGTCTTTTTCATTAAATTTGATTTGGCATGTGTGGTAATACTGTAGTCTTCAATAGGAACACAGATAAGCGCAGTTAATGCATTAAAATTAATCATACTGAAAATCAGCAAGAAGGGCAAATAGTCATTGAGTTCCTGCAGGGACTAAAGTTTAGTTAATTAATTAAAAAGATAACCAATTCTTTATTTCTATAAAAAAATGTACCTTTAAAATACAAATCTCTTGCAGTTCAAGTTTTTGTATTTGAACTACTTACCACAGAGGAACACTGGAGTTACATATAATTAGAGTGGATCATAATATTTTCACTATTTTATAGATGAGGAATGTTAGTCATACTGCGAAAAAAACACCTAGTTCAGGTTCTTTGGAGAATCACTGATAGGCCCAATGACAACCCATATTCTTGCCTGGACCACTACAGTATACTTTTCAGAAGGGTGAAAATACTTTTACAACTTACAAGTTATGCAAAGAATAAAATAAAAAAATATTTCAGAAACTGTAATCTTTTCTTAAAGTCACTAAAAATGTATATATCTAGATTAAAAACCATACAAACCTGAGTTCATACTGGGCACTAACAGCTAAAGAAAAAGAACACTAGCATTTATTTAGAATGTGAAAACATGTTTGTATAAAAACACGTATTTATCATCAGTCTCTTTTCCATACCTTTTGCAATTAAATGTAAGCTCTTTATAGTTTTTTGTCTTTTTTTTTTGGTTAATCCTCACCATAGGATATTTTTTCGATTGCTTTTCAGAGAGAGTGGACGGAGGGGAGAGAGAGAGAAAGGGGGTTTGTGGGGGGGGAGAGAGAGAGAGACAGAGAGACAGACAGACATTGATGTGAGAGACACATCAACTGGTTGCCTCCCACATGTGCCTTGAACCAGGGAGGGGGCAGGGAGCGAACCCACAACCCAGGTACATGGCCTTGACTGGTAATTGAACCCAAGATCCCCCAGTGCATGGGCCATCGCTCTACCCACTGAGAAATACCGGCCAGGGCTTTATATTTTTCATTTTTAACAAGGATTAAATTTTACTGGTTTCAGAAAAAAAATCATTAGATGTCCTATAAATTGGTAATTTTATCCCCAAAACTGTTCATGCTTATATTGTATTCTGAGGTACAGTCTTCATAGAGACTAAATTAGAGTGAGAGCAAACAACAGAACAAAATAGGGGAGGGAAGTATTTATTTCAGCTGTTGAAAACTAAAGGCAAGGACTAAAAGCCCTTATCTCTGGCATGTTCAGTATGGAATGCATAGTTGATTTTCATTCAGCCACTAGAGAAAGGTATTCTACAGTGACAGAGGCTTCTCAACATTACAACTAGTTGGCTTCCTCTACAGAGAACAGCAGATGGCTAAGTAAGACTGAAGCGAGAGCTCTTACCTGTTTCCTTGGAAATGACTTCCCTGTCATGGACATTTTGCCAAGTGGTTAGGTCTAGCATGAGCATGTGATTTCTAAAAGAACGAGTGGGATCTGCTAACATGTTTAAAAGGAACTTAGTAAAAGCTGATCTCTAAGCAATAAGACATCAATTTGATCTTTAAGAAATTTTTTCAATAAATATGTTGTTCTTTAAATATTAACATGCTCATTCTGCTTAGATTGTTAAGAATGCTTTTTATTGTTCCTAAAATTTCCCAGTAAGGTGAAATAAAAGATTCAAAGACATGGAAGATGAAATCTCATATTTATAGCATATAGTTTGATTCTCATATATGCATGATCAAATAGTGTCTTTAAATGACAGTTGATATTTTAAAAATTGTACTTAGAAATGATACTGTGTGCCATTTACTTTAACATTGATATTTTTAGGATTAGCTTTATTAACAGCAGGGATTTTCATGCATTCCTCAATTTTACACTAGTTTTAATATTCACAGTGTTTAAGTTCAAGTCAACAAATATTCAAGCCCACATGAGAAATGAATTAAATGAGATTACCTTTTTATATAATTGGGTCAATTCTTTATAAGAGTAAAAAGTTAAAATGGGATATAAAAACCTAAATTTCCAATGTTACTGTTAATTCAACCATATGTATTAATTAGGCCACAGGACTGCCCATTAGCCTTTCTTGTCGAAGAGCAATTAATCTCTTGAACCACTTCTCCTCAGCATCAGCTTTCTCAATAAATAACTGAAATAAAAAGGAAAAAGAAAAAATGTTATTGTGTACTAATCACTGGGGTTTGACCTTACATGATGCAAAGCACCTTTATGAAATACATCTTTCAGCACAAGATTTGAATACTGTTTAACTCTATGACTTCTTAACTGAAGATCATCTATTTGGAATTAATAATGATCAGATAGTTTTGGATTAAAAGGACTAATATCAACATCATTTGGTTAACAATTTTATACCCTACGAGTGGGGCTGGCGCCAGCAGTAGGTGTGAGCGCCAGGTGGGACCGCAGCATGCAGGAGCAAAGAATTTTTAGTAACGCACCAGAGGTTTGCCCCGATGACAGCGACTGGTGCCCCACCGTGGTCTGGCGCCCCTGCTCACCTGGCTCCACCATCCTGCCACGCCCAACACCTGTCATTTTCCACGCACACCCCCTGGTGGTCAGCACATGTCATAGCGACTGGTTGTTCAGTTGTTCCACCGTTTAGACTATTTGCATATTAGCCTTTTATTATATAGGATTTTGTGAAGTTTATTTCCTACAATCTTTCTGAGAGACCGAGTGAAATGACAGCATTTCACAGAAGACAGCAAAGTATGTCCATGACAAGTTCATAGTCAATGAACCATCTAAGCTGAGCCTGAATCTGATCTTTTAGTGCCAGATTAAAAACACAACAAAACTCCTCTTTCTGTCTATTTTTCTTAGTCATAGAAATACTTCTTCTAGAAGTCAGGCAACATGAGTTGGACATACCATAGTCAAATACATGTAACAGCTCCAAGGGCTGGGGGGTGGGGGGTCAGTTGCCTACTTTTAGCAAATTGGAACATATGAATCCATTTCCTTCAATGGTCGTCTTGTTGCCAACACAAAAGGGCAACAGTCTGAATTCATTTCAGTCAACTAGACTTCAACTGACAGTCTTAGGTTTAAGGATCTTACGTTCGGATGAGCCAGAGAATTGTCATCTTGGTACTTGATAGCAGTAGGGATGCTGCTCGGGTCTATTTCTTTTTCATTACTGGGTAGATCAGCAGCTACTGACACTGGTCCTGATGCTGCAGGTACATGCTTCACTTCACTGGCTTCCACCGACTGAGATAAAACACATATTATTAATTGCATCACAATATACAATTACAATTCTGCTTTAATAATATTTCTGATTTTGAATAATAATTGCTCAATAGTCTCTTTTGAGATGAAAGTCATCATGAAGAAGCCCTAGGTTATTAAAAAAAAATAATTATTCCCCAAACAAGCAAACAAATACAAAAACATTGGGAAAATGCTTATCATTTCTTATGATCAGCATAATTTTAAGAAATTGGTACTTGGAGTCCACACTATTAAAAAAAATATATTTCATATATGTAAATTCTATTACAAAACAAGGTTGCAACAAATCTCCAGCATTTAGTTGGCCTCTTTAAGTATAAAAAGCGAAGTCATAGGTTATTTATTTATTTATTTAAAATAACAGTCTTACTGAGATATAATTCACATATTGAAAATCATATAGCTTTTAGCATACCCAGAGAGTTTTGTAACCATCACCACAAGCAACTTTAAAACATTTCATCATCCTTTCCAAAACTCCATACCCATTAGAAGTCACTACTCTCCATTTCTTCCCAACCCTTGGCAACCACTAATCTGTCTGTCTTTATGGATTTGTCTATTCTGGACATTTCATATATAAGAAATCATACAATATGTGTTTTTTAGTGACTGGTTTCTTTCATTTAGCATAATGTTTTCAAGGCTCATCCATGTTATTCACATATCAGTACTTCATTCAGTTTTATTGCTGAATAATATAGGCACTGTGTTAAGGGCTGGGGACAAAAAGACTAATAAATCATCGTTCCTGCCAGGAAGGAGCCAGCAGTTTGGTGCTAACTCGGGATGGTTCCAATATTTCCTCCCCTAAGAAAGAAGAAAGCCAGGGAAGCAGTTATTAGCAGCAAGGTTTCAGGGATAATATGAAATGGATTAGATGAGAAGTTGAAATTAAAAATTAAAATAAAAAAATGAAGACAATTGGGAGATTAATTCAACTTCTTAGCTCCCTTTCTATACCTACTGGCTCTACACCTATTGTTTTTTCAATTTCCATTTTCTTTTTGACCTGTCTACTTCTGAACACTCACTTCTCTAAATGAAGGGCAAAACAGATTTCACTGAGAAAATCATATAGAAAAAAAATGAAATAGGCATGAATGAGTTAATCCTTTCTTAGAATAACTTACCTTAGAATTAAAAATCCATCTATTTAACCAGTATTTATTAAGTACTACTAACTGCTAAGCACTGAGTACACAAAGAGAATAAAATAGTTATGTTCCCTGTCCCAATTGGAGATTACATTTTCCTAATGGGACTGACAAATTACTAACAAATAATCCTATCTAATAAAGAGGGAATATGAATGGCGGTGCCCATAACCACAAGATGGCAGTGCCCAGTCCTCTCAGCCCCGCCGGGGGAGTAGCAGGCAGGCGGTGCAGCTGGACCCACCCCCAGGAGTCCTCCAGACCTTTCAGTCCCGCCGGGGGGCGAGCCGGCAAGTGGGTCCTGCAGAGAGCAGACAGCAGGGCCTGCTTGCGGGTCACCGCGGTGACCAGGCGAGCCGGCAAGTGGGCACCGCAGAGAGCAGACAGCAGGGCCTGCTTGCCCGTCACTGCGGCGTTGAGCAGGCAGGCCCTGCAGAGCGCAGAGAACCATGCGGAGCAGGCCTAAGCCGTCAGTAGAACATCCCCTGAGGACTCCCAGATTGGCGAGGGTACAGGTTGGGCTGAGGGAACCCCCTCCACGTGCACAAATTTCATGCACCGGGCCTCTAGTACATAATAATACATATATAAACACAAATTGTAACAAGCGACATAAGAAATATTTAAAGAAATATTTGTTAAATTTGAATTGAAAGTTCTATTCTTATATTTTGGAGCCAATACTTTTCCCCCCAAGGTCTCAAATATTTCTATGACTCCAACATACTGGGCCTATAAGATTCGCAATCCTTATTTAGAAGATATTATACTGACTCTTCATAAAACTGAAGACATAGATTAAACCCAATATTCTGCAAGGAGAAAAATGGGAGTATCCTAATCCAGTGAGGTCCAGGACATCACTGTTTGGTAGTCTATGTTGCTGTGCAGAGACTAGAAGAGCATGCCATTCTGCATATCTCGGCCGTTCTCTGATAGGGCTTAGTTAGGAGACTAGCTGTCTGTGTGCAACTGCCTTGAAAAATTGTGGTGTGCTGTTATTCTAATTGCCAAAAGTATGGCAGAGATAATATTTTATTATAAAAACTAAGTAACCGTATTCTATTTTTTACCTTCACTGTACATATTTCTTTGAGAAGTTCTTATGCAAACATAAGTGAAGTTCTCAGAGGTTTGAATCAGAACATGGAAGTTATTATATAATAATACATAATTAAAAATGTGTGAAAACAATCATTAATTGCTTCTTTATTTAAGTGAAGAAAATAAAATTTGATGATTAAAAAACCCTAAACATGGCCACTAACATCCGTCTTTGAACAGTACTGCCACCTGGTGGTTCAGTTTGGAAAAAATTGTTTTCAAATTGTACTTCAAGTTAAAGAACAAATTACCCTCTTTTTAAACAGAGGCGGATATCTGCCAGATATAACAATTTAAGGGATGAATAACTGGTCATATTATTATGGACAGCAGTCTGAAAACAAGCTGCATCTTGTTCCTGATGTTGATGATATACCGGGAGCTATTAGATTACTCACAAGAGAAACATGATTGCAGAGGGTGAAACTAGTCCAATCGATAAGTGTTGCAGACGACACTGTGTCTAGCATGTCATTAGTAACAGCCACTTTTCTGGTAACGGCTCCCTAGCTTAATTAGTGGAATTAACATTGCTAAAGACTCTACCAACTGAAAGGGTGGATAGTATAGAAAAGCCTTTTTTAGATATAAACTTTATACCAATGAGTGTAGAACTTTCCAGGAGAGAAAGATGTTGAAACTTGGGTCATGGGTAATTTAGTCCTCAAGAGAGTCTTTGCTATGCATCAGGGATACCCCATCACCTCTCCCATGATCTGGATTAAACAGTACTCAAGATAATTTACCTCCCTGTGCTAAGTAATCTCCTAATAAATAATTCAGCTTCGTGGGCATCCTGAATTCCTACCATATACTGGAGACACAGACATTTTAGAAACTAAAAACAGAATATCACTTTCTAAACTAAGATTGGTCCTGTTTTATATATAGTTGAATTGGAATTTATTCATTGTTGGCCCATCACTGCTTTTCTGATCATTTTGAAATGCAGTGACTAATAAAAGTCTAGTGTTGTATAGCTAATCCTATTGTACATTCACCAAGGTAAATGCCATCTTCTGAGGCTTTTTAGCATATTCCCCTGTTGGTGCCACTTACTATATTTCAATGCATGCTTTCTTTATATTACAACAGGGAAGGTTCATTGCGTTCACAATTACTAGACATTTAATAATAGGAAAAAGAGGCTCTGGAGTTGGACAAATTTGATTTAGATGCTGCTTCTTGTCATTTACTAGCAGTTTGACCATGGTTATAAAATTTGCTGAGCTTCAGCTTCCTTAGCTATAAATAACGGTTATTGGGATATTAGATAAATTATATATGTTAAATGTCTGCTATTAATGGCAGACATTTAAGTTAAATTTAAAAAGTGGGGCTAGGATACAACATTGTTTCTCATAATTTGCTCAGTGCTTTAATGTTTTCAAATTGCTGTGTTGAAACAAACTGGTCCAAAGCTGATGCCTATACAGGAAACCAGCAAATTTAAAGCTACATAAAGCTCTGAAGTAATTTTTAACTATTTTGCTGGTAATACAATAGGTCAAGGTATAGAAACCATAAAAAATTACAACAATCTCTGGTCCAACCACAATGGGAATCCTTGTACCTACAATTCCTCTTTAGGAAGCCATCGACAAATATATCCCTCAGTGTTCAGTAAGAGGAGGAGGTGGGGCAGGAGCAGGAGAAGAAGAGTAGTAAACAGCTTTCATTTCTGGAGTCTTCCTGTGTGCCAGGCACTTGGCTAACTGTTCTACGTACAGTATCTTGTTTATCTTTTAAAGACCTCTGCCATGGGTATTATCCCCATTTGAAGATAAGAAAGCCAAGGTTTAATAAGGTTATATAGTTTAAGGATGTAGATAGTAAATAGAATCAGAATGTGTTTCCAAGTCTGTCTGACTCTACATTTTATGCTTTTTGACCACTGCTTCCCAATTGCTAAACCCAAGATGTCTGCAAGTTGGTCTTGCTTTTGGAGGAAAGAAATAAAAATGTTGGTAAAATATTTTAACTAAATACATTTCTAACAGACTCAACTCACAGTGCTGAATTAATAACATTTCTAGGCTATTTTTGCTTCTCTGCCATACTTATCCAACCTAAAACTAGCTATTTGTAGGGTTTCCAGAATTGATTTTATTGCTTTTTATGATCATTGTGAAGAAAAAACTGTTTTAAAAATAGTTGAAACAGAAGATGGGCTTCCTTCACATAGATTTAAAAAGGTTCCTTATGGAGGCAGAGGCCCCTGCTCCATCTTGGTTCTCTCAGTCATTAACTTATGTATACATGTAGAATATTTTTGAGTAATTGGTAAGTATACCATGTCTTTGTCAGATGTGTTACTAAAGATTACATGTATTTTCATAGTAAAATGTCTTTTCCTACCAAAGGAACATATATTCCCAAAAGCAGCCTTAATTATGACTGAAAGCACACACAAAATATTCAACAGAAATAAAATGCTAATCAAAGCCCCTTTTACTAGATACCCATCTGGCAAGAGTATAGATATATGTTACTATTTGGGTATAATTTCATTGTTAAAGGCCTTTTCTAACTTTTCTCTAGCAATGAGAATTCAAAAAGTAGATACCAGTATATATGCTTGAAAAGAAAATCATGTATTATGTTCATGAAATGCATATTATTGTTGTGAACTGTGTTGACATTTTACTTGGTCTTTTCAGTGAATTTTAAAATAAAAATGGCATCAGACACATTTTTACAGTATATTTTTTGACAAATTAAACTTAAACTGATTCTCACTGGTTCATTCTCTCTCTCTCAATAACATGCTGACACTCTCTCACCCTACTTCATCTATCTATTAGCAGAAGCTCTTACATTTAAGTGAAATCCATTAATAAAGCATCTCTTCAGTTGGAATCTAAAGGTTTATTCATAATACCTGGATGAAAACTTACCTTTTTGACTTCTTTACTTGATCTGAATGTCTGCTGAACAAAAGAATCACTTTCAATGGCTTCAATTTCTTTTACTCTTTTTACTTGTTCTACCAGGGTGGTTTGGTCTAAAAAAAAAGGGGGGGGGGGGGGAATTGTCAGTGTATTTTTGGCATATAAACTTGTTAACGACACTACACCTAAGCAGAGTTCTTTATTTCTATGAAGTAATTTTAACTCACAAAATTTAACTGGATGAAAAGAAAAATTTAACTGGATGAAAAGCTATCGTAATAGGCTACAGCAAGAAACCTTTCTTCCCCTATGATCTGCAAGTATAATGTCCCTACATACTAAGACTTTCACCTAAAACCTAAAATATTGCTGAGAAGGCACTGCTATAATGATCTAAGCCAATCTGGGCTAATCTGGTGGGAGAACTTCCAAAAAACAAGTGAAAAAAATATCCTCATTATTTTGAAAATACACATAAAACTAAAATAAGAGCTCAATAAATCCACCTGTACCCACCATCCAGCTTCTATAATCATTAACTTTCTATTATTCTTAATTAATCTATCCATCACACTTCAGTGTGTATGTGTGTTTTGGTAGACCAGGAGTAAAGTAAATCCCAGATATCATACCATGTGACCACTAAATATTTCAGAAGGCATCTCAGATAGGGCTTAAGAAAAAAATTAAAAACAGCACCATAACAATACCATCTTCACATCCAACAATATTACCAACTAGAGGCCCTATGCACGAAATCTGTGTAAGAGTAGGCCTTCGCAGCCCCGGCTTAGTCCGAATTTGGATGGTCATTCCACTGTTGTATCAATTTGCATGTTACACTTTTATTATTATAGACAATTCTCTTAATATCATCTTATACAGTCCATGTTTAATTTTCACAAACGTCCAAAAACATTTCTTTTTATAGTTGGCTTGTTTGGAACAGGATCCCAACAAGGTCTACACATTACACTTGGTCAATAAGTATCTTAATTCCCTTTTAATCACTTCCTGTCCACTGTCCTTCCTTTCATTACCATTTATTTATGGAAGAAACCAGATCATTTATCTTTTAACAATTTCCACATTCTGGGACTGGCTAATTTTTATTCTCATGGTGTCATTTAACATGTTCCTTTACCCTTTGTAGTTTGTGTAAACCAGTAGTTAGATCTAGATTCAGTTTCAATTTCTTCTGACCAAGAATACATCAAAGGTGGTGCTGTGCAATCCTATTACATCATATCAGGATGCGCTTCTCCCACTTTCAGTGAGGCTAAGATTGAGCAGTGGGTCCAAGGTGTTGTCAGCCTGACCCTTCTGTTATGAAGTTCTTTATGACCTTTCATCGAAAGGTTTTAGCAGATATAAATGTTTGTTGCTTAGATCTATCATTGCACTAGAGGTTGAAACTGGTAATAATAATTCTATTATTCTTCCTGCATTTATTAGCTCTAATTCCTCTATAATGAAGAACTTGCCTCATTGACGATTTGGTGATTGTAAAATATAGTCTATACAGGAAAAGGCAGAATGTATTTTCAATTATTTCCCTCTATCAATTTTGGTACAAAAATGACCAATATGAGTTAACATTTGTATTTTTAATGTATTTTAGTCCATGGTAGTTGTTTTCATATTTTAAATTAGTCTACCTCTTCAGGTTGGTTTCTGCATCCTTTCGATATGATCCCTAGTAGTTAAGGTTTGAAAAGATGTTCCAGGTTCATTTAATAGTTTCCATCCAGGACTTGAAATTAGCCATATCTCCAAAGAGCCTGGGCAGCAGGGGTGCTCACTGCGACTGGATTGCCATTGCTTCTCAGCCTTGTCAGTGGGTGGGAGAGGAAATACAAGTATTCCCTCTGCTTCTCGAAAGTTCCCATCACTCCACTCCACTTTTACAAAAGATCTACATTAGTACATGCTTCTGTTAACTGAAAAATCTGAAGAGGATTTCACTTTTATGGAAAAGGCAAAAGTGAAAATAACATTCAGCTTTTGTTTTGCAGTGAGAGCCAGAGCCAACACTCCCATCTTTGGAAGAATATATTTTCCCACATAAAAGCAAGCACTGTTGGAGTATCATGGAAGAGCTAATAGCTCCACATGCTTTAGAATAAAAGCTCCTGTGGATTTTAATTATGCAATGTACTAATTGAGCATGTGAAATGAGAGATTCTTTGCTCAGCGAATTTATTAATATTAACACATCCCATACCAGTGGATAGTATGTTTATTAGTGTTAATATAGCAGAGAAAAATTATCATGTGTACCATTCCACATGATCCAACTTTAATTTGCCAATATGAAAACAATTTGTCTGTATAGGTCTTCATTAGCTCTCTATTATTTCAAAATCACTAATTCCCAAGCGAAGTCAAATATTTCTGACTTCAGGATGTCTCATATGTATCAACTGTTTGACCCTTTGGAATTTTCCTTAACATATTCTCTCATTCGGATTTACAAAGCACATCATTAGTATTAAATGTCAGAGGTGAGCTCACCAATAGTACTTGCTGTATAAAGCTTATAGTGTTCATAGATTTAAATATGGACATACAACCAGCCAGTATGTTCAACAAAATAGCACTGGAGAAATTATAAAGAAAGGAAGTAGAAAGATTAGAGAAAAACAGAACATGATCTCTGGGTTTTTCAGTGATCATCCAGGACTACAGTGACAGGCAGATAGGGGAAAGCCAGTTTGCCTGACTTACAATCTGAAAATAAACCAGCAAAGCTTTTGCCTTTCCATGTGGGAACCATTTTACGGGTGGTATTTAAACTAAAGAGTAGGATACTTAAATTAAAGAGTAAAAGTGATATTTAAGTTAAAGATTGTGAGATTCATGGGAGATGTACATTTTCAGTCTCATAATAGCTCAGCTCCATGCTGTCTAAAAACAACAGGCATAAAAATGTTTACATTGCTTCATACTCAAAATTCTAATATCAATGTCCACAAATGTATGCCTTGAGTATAACCCTGTCATTTTTGGCAGCAGAATAAAGCACATTGATAATATATACTAAATTATTTTAAATTGAGGTTAAGCTATATATGCCAATTTGTCATTTTAAAATCCCGTGCCAATTGTAAGACTGAGAAAAACGTGAATGAAAACTAGTTATTGTTTATATACTTGGCATGAATGCCTAGCATACAAAGTATCTTGCATTCATCAACCATGAGGTAAACATAAGTGACAAAGTTACTGGGAGAATTAAAATTATAGAATTAAAAAATATTAACATGGTAAATACGGAGGAAACATCTAGCATTTGATGCTTTTTGATAAACATACCATTGGTAAATATAATGACTTTCATAGGCTGTCTGTAAGATGTCAGTAGAAGGGAGACATACTTCATAGTAGTAAAATAACAAATAATGGAGTCAGAAAGCTAAGTCACTATAGACTAAAACAATCAATACTAACTCACTGCATGGAAAATCATTTTGTTTCTTTTGTGATGAAAAATTAAAATCAAAAAGCTTATTAGTTACCACTGATGTTATATTATAAAAATTAGGCTCATCTGCTACTTCGTTATATATTTGACGATTTTACATGTTACAACATTTACAGAATTTTCTTTTAAAATGTTATCAAAAGGTATACACATTTAAAATTAGTAAATCAAGATGACAAAGTCCAATATAAACCTTTTATTTGAAAAGACAAAATTTTAATCTGTATGCCATTTATAGACAATAAACATAAACAGATCTCTAAACTGGCAGCAGTGCTAGGCTGAACACAGCAGATGGCACTATTACCCAAGACGTAATCATGGAATAAAAGAATGGGAGTTTCATGGAAGGTATCTCACACATGAAAATCTCATCTTCAACTGACTCCTTTTGAATATTAATATTTTATGAATTTATCCAAAGTTAAAATGCATTTTATGTTACAAAGAGTTTGGGTTGGTTGGCCTCATAGTTATTGAGTTACTTATGCTACTTTACTCTTCTCTTCCAGGAAAAAAAAATTATATACTAATAGTACTGCTACAAATCCATGAATAATACAAAAGGATTTCTTCAGTTTAAACTGACTTAAATTTTCATCAAGAATGCAAATATCCTTGAAATTCCTTTTTAGAGTAAAATATACATACTGAACACAAAACGTGCAAGTACTGAAATGTGAGGCATTTTCAAGAATGAAAAAAGCAAACAGCATCAAACTGGTAATTCAATGAATGAATGAATGAATGAATGAATGAATAAAGCTATTCAATAAAATCTATAAACAAATAAAATATCCCATAAAACTTACTTGAAATTTTAGTTATTAAAATAATTTCCCATGAGCACAAATTTTAACAGAAGACAGTCACTGCTTTGTCTTTTAAAACAAAGCATACAAAGTACATGTCAGAAATTCACCCAACCCTAACATTTTAAGGTTGTGTTCATAAGTCCCATATCCCTGGGCATAAATTTTCAGAACTGATGTCCACAAATAACTTGAAAGGTGAGAAAACTTCTTCAGTAGAATGTGGCTTCTCTGTTAGTCTTCTGGAAGCTTATGACACAGAACCAAGTTCCATATGTCGATGAGGCTCCTAAAGTGTCTCTAACAGCAGCCCCCCTTGGATAGACTCCCAGACAGACGCGTCTTACATTAAACTGCTTTCCATATCAGATTTGGTCACAGAAGTAACTTTAATGTGGACGTACCAGTGAAGAATTTCTGATAGACATTTCAATAAGTGCAAGTGAATTGGGTACCAGGCAAGGCTTTATTAAAAATAAAATCACACTGAACCTCATTTAGCTCCTCTCACCTAGAATGCTCTCAACTTTTCTGAATCCTTCCTGTCATTTTAGGCCATCCTTTTGGTGATGCTTTCCCTTGCCACCTGTGAGAAAAGGGATCTCTTCCATAATTCGTTTGGCTTTCCCCATATGTTGCCTTGCAGTGATAGTAATCTCTTCATGAGTGAAAGCTTAATTTCTCCAACTATAGGAGACATACCTTTTTGTGTCAATTTAGGACTTAGTGTCGTATGCTTTACTATTTAGTAAGCTGTCAATAAACATTTGTTGAAAAAGTAAAAATTAGAGGAATTAAAGTAACCATTAAAAAAACTTTATGGGGGTTGTCAAATATCAGAAGTTTCTGTAACTTACAAAATTAAATGTTTTTGCATAGCAAATATAGTCAATAATAGTGTAATAACTATGTACGGTGCTAGTTGGATCCTGGGAATATCAGGGGAACACTGTAAAGTATCTAATTGTCTAACCACTATGCTGTACACCTGAAACTAATACCAAATAATATTGACTATAAACTATAATTGAACAAAATTAAATTTCATTAACTGGTTAGTTTTAATAGCTATAGGTTGACACTATCTGGGTTCAACCCTATCTCTGCTACTTACTAGCTGTGTGACCTTGGGCAAGTGATTCAAGCTGTGCTGGTCTCTGTTTTCTCCAATGTGGCATGGGGATAATAGCTAAACATCACAGGATAGTCAAGAGGTTGGTTCCCTCCCTCCTTCCCTCCTTCCCTCCCTCCCTTCCTTCCTTCCTTCCTCCCTCACTCCCTCCCTCCCTCCCTCCCTTTCTTCTTTCAAATATTTGAGCCCATTCAATGTACCAGGCATTGTCAGATATGTTAGGGTTTAGAAACAAGAATTCTTTCTCTTATGAGCTTATGTTTTAATCAGGGAGACAAATAATAAACATGTAAATACACAATATAATATCAAGGAAAATAGAGCAGGGTAGAGGGCTAGAAAGGAGGAAGGGCACTATTTCAGATTGGTCACCAGGGAAGAACTCTCTGACAAGATGATATTATAGCAGAGAGAAGAATCATGTGAAGGAGCAAGTTGTGAAAATCAGGGAGAGGACACCTGTGCTCAGTACAGGGCTAAGGGAGCTAATTTAGTAACTGTACCGCGGACATGGAAGTTGGCTGAAAAGTTTGCAGAGAAACTCAATTGCTGACCATATGGTTTGAAGATGGCAACCTTTTTTCAGCTGGTAGTAACTAGCTTTAGCTCACACTTCTTGCAGCATCACCTGTGGTGTGGCAGCCTTGTGGGAATGATCGGAAGAGGGGCCAGGCCTGTGCGTATCTTTGAGGAGGCACAAAAGGCCCAGGTGGATGTCATCACCCACCAGGACATGGAGTCCACCCTGACTCACTGAATGCTACAGGGTGCGTGGGGAAGCAGTGCTCTGCTGATGCCTGGCCTCCTGGGCTCCAGTGATTCAAGAGATGGGAGGTCCTGTCACTTCCTAATGGATGTCTAGTAACACGAACTGCCCAAAATGGTAGTTGTGTGGTAGACATCGTGTTATAAAATAAACATGTTTTAGTTTACTGTCCGTAGGTTGACAGGCACTTTGTTTTGATCATCAGTATTTGGAGTGCCTTTCTAGTGAGTAAGGTCATAGAGGCTAATTTTTCATTTAAATGGCTGTTAAAAAAGCCAGATGAGCTATTCTGGTAGCAGAAGTAACAAAAGTTTACATTTATGGCAGTCTGCTGAGCTAAGCACTTCACATGAACTACCTCATTTAACTACCATGAGAACGAACAATTTTCTTTTTTTTAAAAAAATATATTTTATTGATTTTTTACAGAGAGGAGGGAGAAGGATAGAGAGTTAGAAACATCGATGAGAGAAAAACATCGATCAGCTGCCTCCTGCACACCCCCCACTGGGGATGTGCCCGCAACCAAGGTACATGCCCTTGGCCGGAATCGAACCTGGGACCCTTGAGTCTGCAGGCTGACGCTCTATCCACTGAGCCAAACCGGTTAGGGCGAGAGAACAATTTTCAATCCCATTGTACAGATGAGAAACTGAGGCTAAGTAACTTTAGCCAAGGTCACTTGACTAGTTAGCCATATAAATGAGATCCAATCTCTGAATTGTGATCCAGTCATTATTTCCTGTTGAAATAAATTCTTGACCCACACCTGCTAAACAACAAATTATTTTTTTCCTCCTTCCCATCCATTTACAAGAAATAATAACTGTTCTTGGTTTTGTTCTTATTCTACATTTTAATGCTATTCATTCAGTAAAATGCAATGTAGTTTTATTTGTAGAGGAGATGCCATATAAATTATCTTGGTCTTCTGGTATTATCTTGAGCTAGATTACAGATGTATATTTTCAGAATCTTTCACATTTGAAAAAGTTTTTAAAAAATTATGTCACATTCCAAAAACCTTTATTAATAAATAAGAAAAATAAAATTTTTAGGAAATCTAGCATTCTTTCACTTAAGCATGAAATCAACCTGAGTAAATTATCACTTCAGAGTTGTTCTGTATCTATTACATAACATTGGTGTTACAAAAATCTAGAATAGTTTTTGAGCAATAATCACTATGTAGTCCAACAACAGAGACTACTGCCTTATGCTTGTTTCAAATGTGATAAACATGGGTAGTCAAATCCACTTCAATAGAGTGATAAGAAATAATCATTCCAACAAAGCTAAAGCTACTGGAAGTTTTCTCATTTTAATAGGATAGAAGAAATATAATTTGAGGTATACAAGATTAATAGGGCAGAATACAAACTCTGAAGTTGCCATTTGCTGTCCATTTTAATTCTAGAATTCTTATTGACTCTAATTAAAATTCTGTAGATGGAAGCACTGTATGTTTGTAAGGAACTTGCAGTGAATGCTGTCTGCCAGCCATCTCCAAACACCCCATAACCACACACAGCTCGCCTGTCAGGAGAGCTAACACAGACATCGCAGGGCACACCACATTTGTCACTGTGGCTAATATCAGAGATACGCAGCTCTTTTTTCTTAGCACACAAAAGCAAGATATGTAATTCAATGCTCAATTTACCCTTGTCTCGCAGGAGATTTTTCCCCGCTAATTGATAGAAATTAAGCCATTAATCAAGCCACTAGCCATCATTCAAACCAGAGAAGATGAATACAAACTTTCATCATAACCACCTTCCCCATTTTAGTGTTCATTAGCATTAATTTTTAATGCAATTATGCTATTCTTTTACGCTGAGCTCATAAATTACTGCTCTTTTGTTGCTGGCTGGCCTTGTAAAATCCAAACTAATGCTTTGTGCTCTGATCTTAAAGGCAATTACTAGGTTCTTCTATCTTTTATATTTTTGCATCACCAATAACCTTTATATATAACGAACACCCATGAATGACTATGCCTGTTTGTTATTTTAATGCCTTTATATAAATCTCTGAACATGTAAATGTAGTCAAATGTATGTACAACATATATATACACATATAGACATATCACATATATCACAAAATATAAATGCTATTATAAATATAGGATCTCACAAATTCATATTGTAATTTATGTTCAAATATAAAGACTTCATTATGGTTTCTTATCATTAAAATGTAATGCATTATTATATTAAAGTTATAATTTTTATAACAAAGAAGGGAGAGAAAATAGAAACAGTGGCTGGCTATTATAAACATTTGTAGGGTCAAACAATTACTAAAAATAGAAAGAATGATTATGAAATATCAAAATTCCTTAGTTCTTTACCTAGGGTTATTGTTTTATGTTTAAATCCTTACTTTAAAAAATAACTGTTGAAACCTGAAAATTAATGATATGAACATGAAGAGTACTGGAAAATAAAAAGAACCATTTATCCAAAAACATGTTTTAAGCACATATAATAACTTCATATTCTTATATTTTGCAAAGTGGATGCATCAGTTTATTAGAGGATAATAATAGAATGCAAAGACAGAATTCCAGAAACAAAAATACTGAACCAAGAGGCAACATCCACTCAGTCCTCCATCCCAGGGAAGGTAGATAAGATGGACTCTCCATAGTCTCCCAAAAGCATTGGTTATGCTCATTCCTGGGTGCAGAGGAGATAAAAATCTATAACTCTCTTCTTGTATTATCCCAGTAATGCATTAGCATGTGTTTGCAGGTTATGTTCTGGCCTCCCCCTAGCAAGAGAAAGGTTGCATATATGGCATTAAGATTAATGAAATAAAACTGAATGGGGAAACGTCAGTAGCACTGGTGTTGGTGCCAGCCCAGTCACCTTTTGGAGATACATAGCTGTTGCCTACCCCTAACTCTATAGGATAGGGGTAGGGAGAGAAGAGTATATTCAGGAGTTGTGTCCCCCCAAAAAAGGTTTTGAACCATTAACTTATTAAGATATAAAAAAGGTGATGATTGGCTTGCCTTATCTTATGTTTCCTTTCATGGCTAGTTATTAGATTTCACCTTTAATAGGAAGTTATACATGGGTTAGAAGCAGTGAGGCTTAATTCTACAGGGACTTGATTCTCTGAACCAAGGGGCTTATAATGTCAGGATAAGTAGACAGCCTAAACTCAAGTATTTTGTGATCATTCCTTCATTATGTCAGAAGCAAAATAGGCACCTCCACACATGTATTGAATATTTAAGTTGTTGGTATAAAGTTGTGAGTTCTAATACCTCTTATTATAAGCATTTTGTGTTTGGGCTCAGGAGCTTAAAAAAGGCAGTCCATGGCTTCACATATTTCCCTGATCATATTGATGAAAATGTTGGGGTTCAGAAACTGAAACTGAAGTTAATTCACCCAACATATATTTAGTGCCTTTTTATGCCAGGTGCTAGACTAGGTGCTAGCGATTTCTGGTGGAAAATTACTTGCTTTTTGTTCTCACAGAGTCCATGGGCAAAATGGAGCTAGCTTTTATTTAGAATTTTTACTTGCAGGCAGTTATAAGCTGGTAAGAATAGGGATTTGTTGTGCTTACAAAGTGCTTTTGCACCTGTTATTTCACTAGATTCTGAAACAGAGATGATTTTTTGGTAATAAACGATACCCCCATTCTTCAAATCAAATATTTGATACTCTGATAATTTAAGAGATACTATGAGAGGCTGAGTTTGGATATCAAACCAAATCTTTGTACACTTCCCATTGCACCAGGTGGCTCCTTAGCCTTCGAATCTCTGATAGCCTGTATGATGAATAGTTATGATTGCTTATACTTATTTTAAATGCTTATCAAATTTATACAATTTTGATCTTTAAAAGAAAGCGGGCCAGGGAGAATGGTAGTGGATGATAGAAGATACTAATTTCTCATTCTTAAAAGCAGAGTATAAGGTTTGAAGAAACCATTATATATTTCAAATTGTAATTTAAAAAATTAGCTTTATTGGGGTATTATCTATACTAATATATTAATAAAAGGGTAATATGCAAATTGGTCATGACACCCTCACAGTCATGACCAGATATGCTAATTAGTCACAACCACTATGCAAATTGACCATCACTCCAACACACAAGATGGCCACCCCCATGTGGCCACATGATGGCCGCCAAAAGATGGCCTGCAGGGGAAGGCAGTTGGGGGCAACTGAGCCTGCAGGGGAGGGAAGTTGGGGGTGACCAGGCCTGCAGGGGAGGTCAGTTTGGTGTGACCAGGCCGGCAGGGGCGGGCAGTTGGGTGTGACCAGGCTGGCAGGGGAGGGCAGTTGGAGGTGACCGGGCCGGCAGAAGAGGGCAGTTGGGGGTGACCAGGACGGCAGGGGAGGGCAGTTGGGGGTGACCAGGCCGGCAGGGGAAGGCAGTTGGAGGTGATCGGGCCGGCAGAGGAGGGCAGTTGGGGGTGACCAGGCCGGCAGGGGAGGGCAGTTGGGGGCGACTGGGCCGGCAGCGGAACAGTTAGGCATCAATCAGGCTGGCAGGGGAGTGGTTAGGTGGTGATCAGGCTGGCAGGCAGGTGAGCGGTTGGGAGCCAGCAGTCCTGGATTGTGAGAGGGATGTCTGACTGCCCGTTTAGGCCCGATGGGCAGTTGGACATCCCTAGAGGGGTCCCAGATTGGAGAGGGTGCATGCTAGGCTGAGGTACAACCCCCCCATCCCTGTGCACGAATTTCATGCACCGGGCCTCCAGTCCTATATAATAAAAAGGTAATATGCAAATAGACCAAACAGCAGAACAATTAAACAACCAATCAAAGTGTAATATGCTAATGATATGCTAAGGCTGCTCAACCACTCGCTATGACATGCACTGACCACCAGGGGGTAGACAGTCAACTAGTCCAGCTGCTATTATGATGTGCACTGACCACCAGGGGGCAAATGCTCTGACATGTTAGGTTAGCTTGCTGCTGGGCTCTGGCCCATCGGGACTGAGTGAGAAGGGCCAGACACGCCCTGGAGCCCTCCTTCAATCCCTCCCCGGCCCAATCATGCACTGGTGGGGTCCCTTTGCCTGGCCTGCACCCTCTCGCTTTCTGGACCCCTTGGGGGATGTCAGAGAGCTTGTTTAAGCCCAATCCTGCAGGCCATGCCCCTTGGTAGGGTGCCAGATGCAGGGCTTATGGTTGGTGAGTGCTGCTGTGGCAGCCCAAGCCTCTCCCAATCAATTGCGGCAGGCACATTGGGGCTGGGATGAGCGGGAAAGGCAGGTAGGAGCTGCAGGTGGTGTCGGACTGCAGTTTTCAGCTGGATCCCTGCAGAACACCCAGAAGGACCCCACTCATGCACGAATTCGTGCACTGGGTCTACAGTTTATGTATAATAATAACACTCACTTAAAGGATCGGATTTAATAAATTTTGACATATGTATACAGCATGTCACTAATGCCATGACCCAGATATAGAATATTTCTATTACACCAAAAATTTATTTGTGCTTCTCTGTGGTCAATCTTTCTCTCTATACCCTGATACCAGACAATCACAAATCTGCTTTCTGCCAGTGTGTATTAGTCTGCATTTTCTGGAATTTCATATAAATGGCATACTCTTTCTCATCTGATGTCTTTGACTCAGCATATTTTTGTGATAGCTCCACATTGCTAGGAACATCTATTGTTTGTTCTTTCTATTACTGGTAGAATTTTATTATATGAACTAGAGGCCCAGTGCATGAAATTCATGCACTGGTAGGGTCCCTAGGCCTGGCTGACGACTAGGGCCGATCAGGGCCTTCCTTCTCCTGGCTGCCAGTTGCCGGCCGGGGCCTTCCTTTGTTCCGCGCTGCCCCTTGGTGGTCAGTGCACATCATAGCGAGCAGTCGAACTCCTGAGGGGACAATTTACATATTCGCCTTTTATTATATAGGAGGATATCCATAATCTGTTTATTCATTCACATGTTGATGGACATTTGAGTGGTTTCTAGTTTCTGGCTTTTGAGAATAAAGTTGCTGTAATATTGATGTAGAAGTTTTTGTGTGGATATATGTTTTCACTTCTTTTGGGTAAACATGTAATACTGAAATGGCTGGTTATATGGTAGGTTTGCATTTCCCTGATGACTAGAGATACTGAGCATTGGTTAATGTACTATTGACCATTCACTTCTTTTTAAAAATGTGTTCAAATATTTTGTTCATTATTTAATTAGGTTGTCTTATTATTGAATTTTTTGCATATAATGAATATACATCCTTTGGTAATATGTATTGCCAATATTTTCTCCCATTTTGTTACTTGCCTTTTTGTTTTTAATGGTGTCTAACAAAGAGCAAAATCTTTTTAAATTAAAAAAGTCCAACTTATCATTTAAAAAAATGATTTGTGCTTTCTGTGTCTATCAAAGGAATATTTGCCTACCTCAAGGCTGCAAAGATTTTCTCCTATATTTTCTTCCAGGAGATATAATTTTAGCCTTTATATTTAGGTCTACAATACATATCAAGCTAATTCCTATGTATAGTGTTAATGTTCATTTTTCCCCATAAGGCTTCCCAGTGTTTTCAGCACCATTTATTGAAAATGGTTTCTTCTTCTCATTGAACTGCCTTGGTAGTTTTTGCTGAATATTAATTGGTCATATATATGAGGGTTGATTTCTTTCTAGTCTGTTCCATTTACCTATGTACTATCCTTACAGTCATCCACAGTTTTGATTACTGTAGTTTATGGTAAGTCTTTAAATCAGAGAGTGTAAATCATCTGACTTTGTTCTTTTAAAAAACTGCATTGATTATTCTATGTTATTTGCATTTTTTAGTAGAAACTTTGCTCCTAACAATGTACATTGAATTTTAGCATTACGATGCAAAGTATAATACATAATAACATTCAGTTTCAGGGATAAGTTGAAATACAAATGATTACTAAAATTAGGTACTCTCCAAATATTAGTTTGTTAAGCACAACACTTAAAATAAGAAAAGAAAACATTGCCAATTAATTAAATCAACTTTAAAAATAGTTTCTGGGACTGACCAAGTTGTAAAAATGTTATTTATCACAAACAAATGCTGCTATTTTAAATTTTATTTCTTCTGGTTTTAAAATAAAAAACTGAGCCACATTCATGCTACTTCATTATGAAATAATGTTTTAAATGACTAAAAAATGTTGATGGCAAGATTTTGTTTTGTTTTTGTCAATGAATGTAGTTTATAAAATATAAACTACAGGTGTAACTGATAAAAGGAAAACCAAAAAGGAGAATAAAGAATGACAGACTAATAGAAGAAGCAATTTTTCAGAGATTGTAAAGAACCAAAAATAAGTGTGTGTGTGTGTGTGTGTGTGTATTGATTCTAGAGAGAAGAAGGGGGAAAGAGAGAAACATCGATTGGTTGCCTCCCGCATTCACCCTGAATGGGAATCGAACCCACCACCTTTTGGTGCATTGGACGAGGCTCTAACCAACTGAGACACACCGGCCAGGGTGAGTGTATATGTTTAAGAGTCTGAATTACTTGGAGAAATTCTAGCTGCACAGGGAACAGAACTGGGATATGTAGGTCCCAAACCAAATGGATGAATAATCTCTATTCCTCAACTATTATTTAAGAAGCAACGTACATATGCATTCTAACTTGAACTCTGAAATTATAATTTCTACTCTATTTGGTCAATCATTATGCCAAAAATTTCACCTTATTACAGTTTTTCTTTCAAGAAATGTAAATAAGACTCTTGGCTTTTAATCAAGAAAAGCCCTAAAAGCCACAGTATCTCTGTTATTAAAGTAGTGTGAGGCTCTGTGTGTTTCTGTATGTTGAAATAGTTGGTCAAGCTGCATCGAGAAATTGATACGATTATTATTTGGTTTAATTTATTGCTGTTAACTTTGCATAGACCTGAAATCTCCTCTATAATGTTATGAAAATTATATGGTAGTCATAGCTATGAGTTATAATGCATAACTACAGTTTTTTCAATTAAAATATTATGGTGAGATAGCCCAATAATTTGATATTTTAAATGCTACTTTAAAAGAGAGTTGCAAACATTTAAGTTGGAAATCTCACATCATTAATGATCATACCTCTTATAAAAATGGAGAACATTTCCAAATGTTCTAGCCTGTTTCCATTACATTATGATATCAATAAAACAAATCATACCCAATTCTTACATTTACCCTATTAAACTGAGACATAAGTAGAGCTATTCAGCTATGATGAGGAGCAGAATATAAACAAAGAAATAAAGGAATTAACAGATAGGAAATGAGATACATAATTTAGCCCATTCCTCTGTGACTTTGAGAGAAATCAGCTTTCAGAACAAAGTAATATTAACCATTCATTTGCTTCTAAGAGTGTTTTTTTTCATGACACAATGCTTTAAGTCAAGAAGTTGCAAAATAGGCAATCTAGCTCTATTACAGATAAAGTGACTTAAGATTATTATTCTTAAAATTTAGCTTCATAACTAACTACACTATCATTAGCAAGCCTTCCCATTAAATTTCTAACTTCTTAGTTAAGATATGGGATCTACCAAAGTGCAAATATCATCTAAGGATGGAGGAAGCATTTAGCAGCAATGAGCTTATTGTTCCAAAGAAGAGAACAGGGCCGTGTAGGCCTGATACATTTAGAGAAAGAAAAAATCCAGGAGATACGGAAGTGATGACAGAAAGATCAGGATTGTGTGGGAAGTAAACCCTGGAAATGTTCTGAAGATGTGAGCAGAGGGGGCAGGACAAAAAAAGGGAAGTGTGATGGTGACAGAACAGTTACAACAGTTCTGAATCTAAGCAGATCTGCCAGGGGCAGCCCAGTGTGGGAGGGCAGTGGCTCTAGGGCATCATCTCTACCCACAGGAACATCCTTTCTGAGCAATCTATTCTTCACACATTTTAATTCTTATGGATCTACATCAATTACCAATATGTGATTGGTGTTTTAAAGAACTGTGATCTTTGGGAATGGGGAGATGGCAGTGCTAGTGGCAATCATTTTGTAGTATTTCAAAATCTGAGCAGAAAAATCTATAATGGATCTATACAAGTGGAGAAATTTATAAGCCTCTTAAGGTGTATTTGCCAATGTGTAGTACTTGTAACGGAAATAACCAGGAAATATTAGTTATGTTGGATATAAGCAAACTTTGAATAAAAAATGTAAAAAAATATGAATAAAACTCTAATGCATGAACACTTAGATTGACTACAAATATAAATTTTACACACACACACACACACACACACACACACGCGCGCACACACACACACACACACTTCTGGGTCTACTTAAACTCATTTAACAAACCCAAACTGATATCATATAAAAATATTAGTACTAAAAATAAATCTTTGAAAATGAAACCACTGTGAATCCATAGTTAATTTTAAATATTTCAAGTAGAGTTTGTACAGACTGACTCAGGGCTTGGTCCTGGCAGCCAGATGGACAGAGGAGGTCAATGATCCAGAATCAGTGAGATGGCGATTAGACAGCAAAGTAAGTCCCTGGAAGCAATTACTGTCTGACACGTCAGAAAGCCATTGGACCAAAATTGTCCGAAAATTGATTCGGAAGATAAGTTTCAGATTCTCCCCACTGCCCTTTCTAAAAATCTTATTTAGTAAATACATTCATAAAGCCAGTCACTACCTCCAACGATAATTACTCACTGCAAAAAGTCTTTGTTTCAAAAGTGATGATTGAAGGAAGGTTCTTCTAAAGAAGACAAGTTTACTGATTGCCAGGGAGAACATATTTATTTCTTTGTGTCTGTCAAGGCTGAGATACTGCAAAGCTGTAAGCTCTACAGGAATCGGATCTGGTTCAAAAGGTTATCAACTATCCTGAAAGTTCTTCTACAAAACAGCAGTGGGCCAACCAGCAGGCATTAGGGAACCAAACATGTGTGACAGTCTAACAAAAAATAGTGTTTGGATCATGCTAAGCATTCACAAAGAAATACAGTAGGTATTTGTTGAGTGATGGGTTGAATATAGGCTATTGCTGCTAAAGAATATGGCATTCCTTTGTTGGGGAGGGAAACTCCTTGAAGATTCTCTCTTTTTGGGAATATGGCAGATACTTGTTTATTGCCCTCAAGAAATGCGTGAGTACTTAAAAGAACCTTTCACTGTCCTTGGAACTACAAGATGATGAGCTTTATAGGAGCAGGGTTGTATTTCTATTTCTTCTCCAACCCATCATTCAATAAAAGTGACCACTTTCTCATTCTTGAAACTTTTTCACTTGGCTTCTATGATACCATACACTCTGAATTTTCTTTCTTCTCACTGGTCACAATTCCTCATTTTCCTATCCTGGCCCTTCTATATGTTAGGTTTTCCCAACATTCAATCTGGGCTCCTCCTCTTTCTATCTTTAATCTTTCTCTATGTGACCCATAGCTATAAATACCATCTATAGGATGATAACCCTCAAATCTTTAGGTCTAGTCTTTGACATCTTTACCAAACTCTAGACCCTGATTTTTCTCTTATCTCCTAAATTTAAACTATCACTTTTCACTTGCTTCCTATCACATTTAGAATACACTTCAAACCCCATACTCTTATTTACAAAACCCTACATCATCTGGCTCCAAATCTCTAAACTTTGCCCTAGTCCAGTGATGGTGAACCTTTTGAGCTCGGCATGTCAGCATTTTGAAAAACCCTAACTTAACTCTGGTGCCGTGTCACATCTAGAAATTTTTTGATATTTGCAACCATAGTAAAACAAAGATTTATATTTTTGATATTTATTTTATATATTTAAATGCCATTTAACAAAGAAAAATCAACCAAAAAAATGAGTTCGCGTGTCACCTCTGACACGCGTGTCATAGGTTCGCCATCACTGCCCTAGTCACACTGGCCTTCTTTATGGTTCTCAAGCATTCTAAAAGTGCTTGCTCTTAGGTTCTTTGTAGAAGCTGTTCTCTCTACCTAGAATGTTCTTTGCATGGCAAGTTCCTTTTCAGTGTTCAGATTTAGTTTAAATGCCAGGTCCTCAGGGAGGCATTCCCAGAGCACTCAGTGAAAAGTGGCCAAAGTCACTCTCTAGTACAAGAGTAACCAGTGAATTGAGCAGCTATTAGAGGAGTGTAAGCAAGAGATGATGACTACCCAGATCAGGGGTACCAGAGAAGATGGAGACATATTTTAGATGAAGAATTAACAAGAAATTTCTTTAGGGTGAAGGAAAGAGAGAAATCAAGCTGATTTTCAATTTTTTGGATCAAGTAACTAAATAAAAGGCAGTGTCATTTACTAAGATGAAGAAAACTTAGAGGTGCAATTAAGAGTTCAGTTTTAATGATGATGACATTGAGATGCTTGTATGTTAAGATATATATCTGGAAGTAATAAGGACATATAAGAAATTACTCCAATGAAAAAATGATAAATTCACCTCAGGAGAAAAATTATAGCGATAGAAAAGAACCAAGTTCTAGTGAAAGCCAACACTTGGATATTGGGTAGAAAGAAGAGATAGTGCTGGCCAGAGCTGGCAGGAAAATCAGATACTTATTATAAAGTGAAAAAGGGGGTGTTTCATAAAGAATGGTATAAGTTGTGTTGAATGCTGCTGCCAAGTTGAATATGATGAGGACAATCATACTAGATTTGACAAATTAGAGAGTATTGATTATTTTAAAAAGAGCAGTTTTGTCTTTCACCTACTGGCTTATAATAAACTGATGAACAAAATAGAAACAGAGGCATGGATATATGGAACAGACTGACAGCTGTCAGAGGGGAGGGGGAAAGGGATACTGGATGAAAGATGGTGAAGGGATTAGCCAAAGAACATATATGCATAACACATAGACAGACAACAGTGTGGTGACAGTGAGGTGGGGGGAGGGTGGCAAAGACGAGGAGGGTAATGGGGACATCTGTAATAGTGTCAACAATAAAAATAAACTTAAAAAAGAAAAAAGAGCAGTGTCAATGGAGTGATATGGTAGGTCATTTTGGAGAGGGATGAAGTTTAAATGAAGACTTCTGTTTCCTAGATATTGGAGGATAAGATTCAGCGGTTCTCAACTTGTGGGTCTCGACCCCTTTGGCGGCCGAACGACCCTTTCACAGGGGTCGCCTAAGACCATCCTGCATATCAGATATTTACATTATGATTCATAACAGTAGCAACATTACAGTTATGAAGTAGCAACGAAAATAATTTCATGGTTGGGTCACAACATGAGGAACTGTATTTAATGGGCCAGAAGGTTGAGAACCACTGCGTCTAAATGATACTTCTGGTGACTACGACAACAAATAATACTGGATAAAATATTTTTAAAAATCAAATTAAATGTATTTCTGAGATCACATAAAGTAAGAAATCCACAAATATAAAAAATGAAGTAAATAAGTCCTAGTTGTCCTCTAACTCATAAAGAAATAGAATCATTTGCAAAAAATGTTTTTATGAACTAATAAAATAATAGTGAATGCAAACTATAATTGAACACTGAACATTTTTTAAAATAAACACTGGTTCAGAAGAACTTTCATAGAAAAGTTCTACCAGACCATCAAGTAAAAGATAATTTTGATATTACACAAAGATTTCCTAACTTATTTTATTAGGCTAGCACAAATGTGCTTTCAAAACCAGTTAATAATAGTACAAAAAAGAAAAATCTATACAAGCAAATCATTAGTGCAGATGCAAAAAGGGTAAAAGAAACCATGTACCTATTTGCAGTCACTTCTCATCTCATTCTCACCCCCAAGCTGTAAGCAACCACGGTCTACTTCCTGCCTGTACAATTTGCCTATTCTAGACATTTCATGTACATGAAATCAATCAATATATGGTGTTTTGTGACTGGCTTCATTCACCTAACAATGTTTTCAAGGTTCAGCCATGTTATAGCATATGTCAGTTTTTCATTCCTTCTTATGGCTGAATTGTATGAATCTACCACATTTCATTTATCCATTCATCATTTGATGGTCATTGAAATGCTTTATCTTCTTGCCAATTATTATTATTTTTTTAAAATATATTTTATTGATTTTTTTACAGAGAGGAAGGGAGAGGGATAGACAGTTAGAAACATCGATGAGAGAGACATCGATCAGCTGCCTCCTGCACACCCCCTACTGGGAATGTGCACGCAACCAAGGTACATGCCCTTGACCGGAATTGAACTCGGGACCCTTCAGTCCGCAGGCCGACGCTCTATCCACTGAGCCAAACCGGTTAGGGCATTCTTGCCAATTATTAATGTCTGCCATGAACATGCATCTAAAAATTTGTGTATAGATACATATATTCATTTCTCTTGGGTATACACCTAAGAATAGAATTGCTGAGTAGAGTTAATTGTTTCTTTGAACCCCAACATGGCATTTATTTTATTTTCCTTGTATTATAGTTTTATATATTTTCTCCCCCACTATCTGACATACGATAGACAGCTAAGATACGTGTACTTCCATAATACTTAGCACATAGGAGGGATTCAGTAACTGCAAGTTGGCTGAGTGAATGGACTACATGAAGTTAATCCTAGGTTGAAAGCTGACTTGAGAGCTAGAGCCCTACTTAAACCAAGACAGGACTAATCTAGGAATGATACCTCCTAGGTGGAAGGCGCTTCTAATTGAGTGGAAAGACCACAAATTTAAGCAATATGAATCCCATAAGACAAAGAACTACTTCATAAAAAAGTGCTGTAGCAGCTGTATAAAGTCATAAATAAAATAGTATATTATAAAAAATTTCTGGCAGTGATCTGGTAATAGATTTTGACTGAATTGATTACTCACTGACAGTACTCAACATAGTACTGCAAATGCATCAACTATGTAATGAACAGCTATTAAGTTTATTGATTTTCTGATTTCCATTGATAGCCAAGAGGCCAAAGCTACACATCAATATTTGTGTTAGTAATACCCAAGAGCGAACAATTTTGACAAATGAAAACCTCAAAAGTCTAAACAGTCTAAATGAATGAAAATTTGAGGGCAAACCTCAGAATTTAAATGAAATACCTAACAAATGAACTAATACATCCTATAACTCAGTGAAGTCAGTGTTGATCAACAAACTTTTAATGTTTCCTTTATCCTAATGATGGGTATGCTCTCTCTTTCCTTCCAAAATCAGGATTATAAAATTATATAGCTTCTAGCTGACACTTAGATAAACTTTACAAAGTAGCTTCATATAGTTAGTTCTTACAAAATTCCTGAGAGACAAGCATTGTTTTTTTCATTTTTACACAAAGAACTAAGTTCAGTGTGATTAAGTGATATGGTCAGGGTCACTCAACCAGGAAGTAGAAAGTTCAGTGTGTACATGTATGTCTTTCAATGAAAAAATAATATAAAATAGTAACAAACGATTTCATCCTTCCACTCTTAACACATTTTTTTCACTGATTACCATACATTTGTTGACTATGCCATTACTAATTTTTACTGTATATATTATACTTTGTATCATGCTTTTTCATCCCTACTTAACAAATCCTCTTAACTCCACAGCCCAGCTCTAGGAAAGAATGCTACCTTTTCAGAAGACACAGGCTAATCTCAGAGAATGCTTTCATGAGTTCCTGAAACCATTCATCACCTTCAAGGTCTATTCCAGTGGTTCCCAAAGTGTGGTCCCTAGACCAAAGCATCATCGTTACCTAGAAATTGGTTACAAATGCAATTATCAGTCCCCATCCCAGACCTACTGAATCAGAAACTCTGAGAGTACTGCTATCAATTGGCCCCGGCAAGGGGCGGGTCTATCAGTTACTATGGCGCTGCCCGCGAGCCTGCGGGAAGGGGGGGTGGGCTCTGTTACTCACGGATCTGCCGCGGGGATCTCCGAACTTTTGGTGTCCGCAGGTCTGTAGCTGTGGTCGCAGGTCTCTGTCCCCAGTGGCTGCAGGGTCCTGGTATGCGTCTGAGATCAGACTGGGTGGTGCTGAGGCCAGGATCCTAGTCTCAAGCAGCTCTGTTTCCCAAGATGGCGTGGTCGCTGTGCCTGGGCTGGCCGCCTAGGAGTGTCCGCGCCGGGAGCTGGACTCCGCCGCCTAAGACTGCCCGGTTTAGCAGCCCCTTAGAAGACCTGCAGAATCTAGCTGTCCCTAGCTCACACACACACACCACACACGTCCACACACTCCTCTATCACTTCCTTGCACTCTCACACTCTCTCCCTCCCTACCTTCCTGCTGGTCGCCATTTTTTTTTCCAGTATCATGCTTTTTCATCCCTACTTAACAAATCCTCTTAACTCCACAGCCCAGCTCTAGGAAAGAATGCTACCTTTTCAGAAGACACAGGCTAATCTCAGAGAATGCTTTCATGAGTTCCTGAAACCATTCATCACCTTCAAGGTCTATTCCAGTGGTTCCCAAAGTGTGGTCCCTAGACCAAAGCATCATCGTTACCTAGAAATTGGTTACAAATGCAATTATCAGTCCCCATCCCAGACCTACTGAATCAGAAACTCTGAGAGTACTGCTATCAATTTCCAGGTGGTATTGAGACACACTAAACTATACTTTTTAAGAAATCTACGTGTGTGGAGATGTATAGTGTATATATGTATATAACTATATTTTGCATTTATTTGTAATTATATCATGGTATTAGACTTGCTTTCTTATGATGTTGATTTAAGCCAGAGTCAGCAAAATTTTCCTATAAAGAGCCAGACAGTAAATAGGTTAGTCTCTGCAGGCCATACAGTCTCTGTCGTAACTAATAGATTCTGCTGTTGGAGCACAAAAGCAGCCATAGACAATATGTAAACAATGAGTGTGGCTTTTGTTTCAATAGTACTTTATTTACAAAACTGGGTGGTGGGCTGGATTTGGCAGGTCAGCTGTACTTGCTGACCCCTGATTTAAGCTGTCATTAAAACACATTTCCATTACCTGAGCTTCCTGAGTGACTGAGGGCCGTGTGTGCATAATCAGGAACCAAACGTTTCATGAATAATTCACACTGGAGATATTGCTTTATAAGAATAAAATACAGATAATGTGATAAATTAAGGTTATGTATATTCCTTTAAAGGCATCCACAGAATTAAATTTCAAAGTTAAAGCTTTTTGAGGGGAAAGGTCTTAAAGTGCCTGTTCGTGCCTAATAAGGTGTTATGTAGTTAATAAGTATTCATTTATATCTGCTGATTTAATGACTGGTGGGCTTTGTGACAATAGAAATAGTCTACTTTGTCAATTGTTGTTTAGAGCCAAGTTTATTCTTTTTTAGGTATGGAGACAACATAAAAAAATCAAGGGTTTGTGATATGTAAGCTGAGTTTGAATCCTAATTCTTGTCATATTGGTATGACTACAGGAAAATTACTCAACAAAATATTTCAATTTTTGGCTAACTGCATTCAAGATAAAGGAAGAATATTATAAAAGTGGATCGATAACATAATTTCAAGCATTCCATTGCTAAACCTTTTAAGCACCCTCTTCTCCCTTTTTTTATAACCTCAAGTATGATTTTCATCCTAGTCTTAAATCTTTATTAATATGATTGATCTGGCTAGATAAAAATATCTATTTTCTCTAGTTTTGTCCATGTATGGAGCATTTCTTATAAAAGAAAGAGTTGTTTTGAATCACCTCCAACAAGGAGGTATAGGGCAAAAAATACTTCCTATATTCTCTGCTCAGACTTCTCTTTCCCTTTTCAGCCCCCAACAGAAAACAAATTAAAAGTCAATCTCAAGGCATGAATGCAGAACTGACTAAAACTGCTTCAAAGGCTCCTACTCCTGGGGTAGGAGAGTTTATTGGCGCCTCCAATGCAAGGTAACTCACTCAGCAATTGCTTAGTTGTGAACAATGACCCACTGCTTCAGCTCAGTAGGTGATGATTAGGGCTTCTTGTAGCATTTGTTAAAAGGGATTTAACAACTCTTACTTTACTTCAATCTGCTTCCCAGAATCCCCTGACTCTGCTGAAGATAAATGAAGGTGTACACTATTGTAAACCCCCCAGAGTCAGGTCAGGAACCACTGCGTAGAGTGAATTAACATAAAATACTAGACTGTCTCTTTCTGCCTATTTCTGTAATGAAGCTTGTCCTTCCAGAATGAATTTTCCTGATAGAAATGGCCACTTTTTTTTTTTTTAAAGCAGGTGACATTTAGAGCTTCTTTCTCTGAACCATAGTCTTAGAAACACTTTCCTCCCCTAAACCTGGTTTTGCTTTTTCTCCTTTAGCACTGCACATTTCTGATGGTTCAAGGGTAGGGAGGTGGGGTGGGGTTGAGGTGAGGGTGGAGGAGATGGGGGAAAATGAATTCTCAGTTATAAAAACAGCAATGAGACAGTTGGACTACACATGATCTTTAGGATTCCTCACAGATCTATCATTTTATGACAATACTTATTTCTAATGGGAAAGAGAAAAAACAAAATGGAACTTAGAAGAGAAATAAAATTTTAATAAAAAGTACCTGAGACAGAAGTCATTTAACCAGAACTTACTGGCAATTACTTTACAGGAAAAAAAAAAAAAAGAAAAGAAAGGAAAAATAACAAGAGAACCTCACCACCCCCGAGCCTACTTCTGGGGAATGTCCTGGAGCAGAACACATTTAGATCAATTTCCTATTCCATCTGCAGTTAGCTAGAGAGCACTCTGTAATGAAAATAGCCTAAGAGTAGCTTTGGCCAGATTTGTTCAAAATTATCCAATCTCAGAATGAAAGCACTATTTAACTGAAAATATATTATGACTTTAAAAATTGTCTTAAATTATTAGTTAACACTGTTAGGAAAGACTTATATTAAAATGGATACAACTTAGAAGTTTAACAAAAAAAACTTCATAAACAAATGCTACTGAGATATGAAAAATTATCTTCAACATATAATTGCCCTCATCCTTATATTCTACATAGAAGGCAAAACTTCTGGATGAAGAATATAAGAACATTCTACTGAGATTGTTCCAACCCATACACTATTAGGTGTCAAAAGTACTAAAGGTTTTCACTGCTGGTATGTTCTGTGATCATACATGAAAATGACAGAGTTACCTTCACTTTTACTATTTTGGCATAAAATTTGATAATCAAAGATGACAGTAGTTGCCTAATAATATTAAAGTGTTAAAATGCTTACCAAGTCTAACTAAAAATTTAAGTTAAAGTCCCCCTTCAGGAATTGCCTGTCAGTTAAAAATATAGAATCTTAACAAGGTCAATTATATTAAAACCATTAACCTTCTTTATTTGGGACCTAAAGAGCCACACCTACTCAGGCAACTCCCACCCCCTCAAAACAACATCAACAACAACAACAAAAAACAACCAAACTCCACAAAAAACAAAAACAGAAAACCTGGTGCTCCCAATATCCTGGATAACTTTGAAATTGACTGAATTATTGGGCTGTGAAAGCCAGTTTAAGTTTACATCTTTCTACAAATAGGGTACTATACACCTATACATTATATACCCACTTAATGTAGTACTTACATTAAAGACACTTCTCATTTATATATCTGCCAAATTAAAAACAAACAAATGCCTTTTAATGGGCACAGTTTTCAGTGAAAGTGCTGCTATAGCTATTATTTTATTTATCTTAGAGTTCTTTGGGCCTATATCCTAGCAGACAACAGGTCATAAGATATCTATTATATAAATCACATAACTTGGAAAATCATGATAAAATTTCCGGTTTCAGTTGACCTCAAAATAGGGCAGCAAAATATAATTGAAAAGCAAAAGTCTTATATAATTTAACATACTGAACTCACTTAAGTAACAGAATAATAAATGATGTCTGCATTCCCTGCACAAATTATTAGAGAGGTTTGTCTTCAACTGCTAAAATTACACTTAGTGAATCTGTTATATTAAATTAGTGCTCGATGCTGCTGTTAATCTTTGTCCCATTAAGTTATAAAAGCAATGCATTTAATAGCGGCACAATCATCACAATCTTAGCTGTACATGTAGATGAACACTAATCAAGATCACTCAGCAGGTCAGCAGATTAGAATCAGAGTCAGTCTCCATGTCCTGGGCTCCAGGCTGAAATTTCTCTTAGTACACCTACAGATCTATTACACGCGATCTCAACATTGTACCATAAATAAATATATACATTATGTCTACTTTATCTAAATTAAATAGACACAAATGACTGTTATACCTTATTTGATAATTCATTTTTAATTTTTTCTAATAAAGGTATTAAATACTATTATAGGGAATGACTATATCTATAAATATACAAACAAAAGCATAGCACTGCGTCACTACACATTGCTTTTATTTTCTGCACAGGTACCCACTTAGTTTCATTTTAAATGCACAGAATAACTGAAAGAATCACACTAAAAATAATTTCATTTTGTTTTAAAAAATTTTAAGGTGATAAAAAAATTGATTTTCAATTAAAAGAAGCCACCAGAGTACTCTTGTTTTGGTTGTAACTAGTTCAGTTATAGTTACCCACTAACTATTTTTACTTTTTTTCAGGGCATAATAGATAATGTTCTTTGTTTTTTTTTGTGTGTGATAAGAAAACACTTTCATACATCATCTAAACATTTCCTAGTTTATAAACTCAACTACATTATTTTTCAGAAAGTTAATAAGATACCAACCCCTTTTCCTGTTTACTATAAAATCATCCTAAATGTCTTAATCTGTTAAAAATGATATTAAAAAGCTACAATAGTTTAATAGAAGAAGAAATATGTGATTTTTTTTAAAGGATGATTGAAGTTTGACACGAGATTAACAATAACTCAACTGACAATATTCCAGATAAAATAAATTTCTTTTATATCATATACAAAACACTGAGTTTTAAAGTAAATTAATTTGACATATTTATTGATATTCTTTTTACTGGTTTGTTTCTTTTATGTACTGTAAAATACTATGGCATCTCACATCCACTACAGCTTTATTTTATATTGTTCTATACACCTTCCTAATTTGTCCCACATTCTTTTTCTTATAAAATGTCAATAAAAAGATTAAGCATACGTATACAAAGATCACAGCTAATGCCAGATGTTGAGAGAGTCTCTGGTGATGGAAGATTCCACACCAGGTGGTTGCGCCAGCCTAATGAAGCAACACATTCTCACGAGGGATGCAGAGGGTGGACTTGGAGGGACCTGCTCTCATTTAGTTATTTATGAAAGTGTACAGAAGGATTTGAAATCAAAGTAAAAATGAAATTAAATCCAAGGCTTCCCATGTATATAGCAGAAATGGTGTGGGTTTTTTTGTTAAAGGTTTTACATTTTGTCTTCAAAATTCAGGCTGAAAAAAAATCTTTTATGTGTACTTTTGTGACACGACATTCAATATATTTCCAACTTCTCTACCAAGTGGTAAACATGAAAATAAATAATTTTTCTTTAAAGGGATTAAAATACAAACATAATTTCTTAGGACTTATTATGTTTCTTATATCAAAAGACTCAAAAATGTGAGTTCAGGTTAGTAAATGGAACAACCATAAAGCATGACCTTAGGCAATAACTAATGAACCTGAGAGCATTTTAATATATTTTCTTATCACCAAGTGAAGCACTTTAAGTTATTACTGCTAGGCTGCATGACCTCATACAATTGAATCATGCCAGAGCCAAATAGGCTAATGTCTTTGATCGCAATTAGATAAAGGCAGGATGTTAACTTTTACTTTAAGAAGTGTTAAACAAAGAGAATCAACTCCTGGCTTAACTTAGTTAGAAATAAGCTACTCATTTAACAGTAGAGGTTAATGTGGGAATGGCCTCTTTCACCTGCCAAAAAGGAAATTAATTTTATTTTAAAAATTATCAGGGAATATTATTTCAATAACAGACACTTTGCTAGAGCTTCTAAAGTTTCTAGTAACATCTTGATAAACTGATATCTAAGCACCTCCTCTTTAATATCTAAAATTTCCAATATGTTTAGCATTGGCTGAGAAAAATCCTCTTGTCAGTCATCATCACAGAGAATTGCTTATCAGAGCTGAACATGGCTGGTCACAACAGAGAAATTAAATGATAAAACAGTACAAGAAAATAATGTGATACAGGTACTAATATTGTATTTCATCGACACTAAGATGCCATTGGTTGCAATACACAATTCTTTTATGCCTCAGTAAGAAAGAAAAAGCTGTCAATCTAACTAAGGCATGATGCTTTCTTATAACTTAGATTTTTTTTAACTCATTAAAATAGCTCTTTTAGACTAAAAACAGAGTTTTAAAAATTATGTATCATTCTTATGTATAAAACAATGAAAAACAAATTGCCTAGGGTATTTCTAAAACTTTTTCTGATTCAAAACCTGACTTTTCCGAATCTTTCAACTTAGGCCTGTTGGTGTCTATGTTTTTGCTGAAGATAATGTTCTCTTTGACACCAAGACAGTGAGGCACCTTTCCTAAAAGGGTGCTCCAATATCGTCTCTGGGATTTTCTGCCAAGTTACTGACACTTGTTCTGCAAGTTTTGATTGGAAATTAAAAAAATCAAAGTCTGATCGAAAATTTTGGCACTTATAAAATCATACCACTGAATATATTATCAGTGACTGGTTAAAAAATGAAATATGATTAAATATGAATACATGACTACGTATTCATTCTTGCGGTAAATCACGACTGTAACTGATTAGTTCAACTGCTTAGAGCTGAGTTTCCAAATGCTTGTCTATGCATCACTGCTGGCTAAAAATCAAAATCAGTGGAGAAACTTTAAGAAAATATATAGCTTCCTGGGTCGACTCCCTCAAATCTCTGAAAAATATAAGGTGTTTGGAACGTAAATATTTAAAAAAACCACCCTCAGGTGATTCTGATATATGCCAGGTTTGGAAAGTACCAGTAGAGTTTAGAGCTGTTGCTGTGGAAGTCTAGATCAAGGTCCAATTGCTGTGCAGGCTAGTTAGCTGTAACATAGCAAAAAGAGCTCTGAATATAAAATTAGAACATAAATTTTCAGTTCCAGCTCTACTACTGACTAGTTGTATGACCTTGAGTAAGTCACTTAAATGGCTGAGTTGCCTTATTTACAAAATGAGAATACGTAATTCATAGGGTTGTTGTGGAGCTGAAATTAGGTAATCTGTGATTAGGTACCAGCACTGGTAAAAACACTTGGTATAAACTAAAAAAATGTTCTCTCACCTCCCCCACCACCTACATGTTTACTCCAGGCTTGTTCATACTGACAGATTTGAAAAATGTAAGCAATTTCCTCAAGGCATTCCCCAATTCTCTCAGCTGCAAGTAATCTCCCCCCGTCTCACACGCAGTCTACCTGTATTTCCTTATTGGAGCTTATTTCTACTCTGTTAATACTTATTTATGCACATTATATATTGCACACCCCCACCCCCCCGCCAAAGGTTGAAAACTTCTTTAGAGCAAGAACTTTGTCTAATTTGTCTGCAGAGCTCTCACATTTAACACAGCCCTTGGAACAGATATGGGGTTTGCTAACAGAAGGATATGAATGAAAGAGCAAGGCAGAGATCCAGTTTCCATATTGACCTCTCCCTTTAAACCACCATTTACTGTAAGAGGTCACTGCTGCTCAGTCAACACTAAAAGTCAGGTAAGGGGCATCACAGTGTGATTTATCAATTACTCATGAGATCAACTCACATTTACTTAAAGGCTGGTAGGGGGAAGGACATTTAAAGAAAGAGCAATATATTTGCATTTTCTTAGTCTGAAAATACCTGTAATGGTTCTGGGGAAAGGATGAGGATGTGGTACAGTACTCCTTAGCATATAAAGAAATAATTGGTATGGCTGCTATATAGTCAAGTGAGCATATCTGATGAAACAAAACTTAATCTTTTCTTTGATGCTTGTAAATAAACCTTTAAGATTATCTAAGTTTTTTAAAGTACTGAGTGGGAATCATACATGAGGACTACACATCAACCTAGGCAGAAAACTCTTTTTAATTAAAGTTAGAAATTTTTCTGCAATTAAATTATAGTTGACATACAATATTATATAAGTTGTCAGTTGTACGATATAGTGATTTGTTTTATTCTGTATTTTTTATTGTTTTAGGGCAGTGGTTCTCAACCTTCTGGCCCTTTAAATACAGTTCCTCATGTTGTGACCCAACCATAAAATTATTTTCGTTGCTACTTCATAACTGTAATGTTGCTACTGTTATGAATCGTAATGTAAATATCTGATATGCAGGATGGTCTTAGGCGACCCCTGTGAAAGGGTCGTTCGACCGCCAAAGGGGTCGCGACCCACAGGTTGAGAACTGCTGTTTTAGGGGAAAACATCTTCGAATAAAAACTTCAGGTCAGTGAAAATCATGACCATCTAATTTATAAGAACCTATAATGGAAAATAATAAGCTCATGTAAATCTACCATATGATTAAAAAATAATTCACAGATCTTTCTAAACATAAATTCGTGGTGGTACAGTTGCCAGTTGCAAAAAGTAGCCAGTTACTGTCAGATGTGAGAAAAAATAAAACCCACAACACTTCAGAGCTCATACACTGATGAAGTGGAAAAGGGTTCTTAAATGGAAAGTGCAATCTCATTCTAGCCACATGGGCTTTAATTCACAGGAAAAGACTTGATTAGAGGCAGACTCTGGTTGCTTGGGTGCTCAGTGAGAGAACAGATGCTATTAATGATCTTAATATATTCATATTACATCCTTTGTGGAAGGTTTAAAAAGATATATTAGAATCAGAACTAAGCTGGCTTAATGTATGTAATAACATATTTGCTTTTAGCTCCATTGTTTCTAATGGGATTTAAATGGTTATCTTTTTTTTTTTTTTAGAAATAAAAACATTTGAATATTAAAAATATGGAATTATTTTCCCAAAGTACAGCCTACAATTATCTTCAGGTAATGACTAATGACACAACCAAATGGACTTTTTAGTAAACGAGATACATGAAGCGGCCTACAATCTTCATTTATAGGTTACCAGGGAAAAACAATTAGAATTTTTCTAAATCATATTGATAAAGGTACAATAACGTGGCTTGCTAATGAATAAATACTGAGGAATCATACAGAAAAATAATGAAACCAGCTGAAAAATAGGCTCTATAGATTTAGGACTGGGTTTAATTTGTTCAACATTTGGGTAAAATATTTAGCTTTCAAATAATAGGTTAAGAAAAACTACCACACAGAGAGTTGTGTCTTCTGTTTTACATTTTAGCAAATATATTAGTTTGTTATAACTGGAGAAAACTAGAACGTTCCCTTTATCTATGGATTACAATAAAAGTTCAACCATGTTATTGATGAACTTTCTTACCATTCTTAGATTTAAAGCTTTCCCAAACAATGTCTACTTATTTATCTATACTCCTAGTTATAACTAGTAATTAGTAACTTCTGGGAAATATTATTTCCAAATGCTGATTAAAGCATTTTATCAACTATTTGGAATCAAGCATTGAGTATTTGATTCAAAAATTTCTGCCTTTGAAAAGCACAAATATACACTGCTGCTAGAGGACTGCCTGAAGAGATTAGAAGTAGACATTTTAAAGCTAGTATGCACAGCTTAATCATGATTTTCTTACATGACAGGTTATTTATTCTTACATTTTACAGACCAGCAAATCTTCATAATGGTATATGTGGATTTCAACCTGTTTTGAACATCTTTTTATACCAATGGTTTATTTATTTTCATTTAAAAATGATAGTGAAATTCCCTTAATAACCAGTAACATCTTTCTTGTTTGTACTCACTCATTCTTTCTGCCCACGTGGGTTTCACTTCTAAGCTCATTCAAAATGATGTTTTCCAAGCCTGTGCCACATGACTTGTTCATATAAATGGAGCAAATTAAACTGTCTCCACATATATCCTATCACATTTGTAGCCCTGATTCCTCTCTTTAACACGTGGCCAAGACACCGTATTATCTGCCTGCAGAGGTTGACCTCAGGATATTAGATTCTGCCACATAGCTCTCTTGTACTGAACCGAGGGGAAACACTTAATCACCCCGTCCTTTTCAGGAAAAAATCAACTTTAAATTTGCCATGATGAAAAATCAATAAACCAGTAATTGCTTGGCTTATCATTGCATGGAGGAACAAATTGGGAAGCGAAGCTTAGCGTCCACACAGATTTCAGTGCGACACATGGAGTTTCAGGATCACTAAGCTAGAAAAGGAAAAGGTCTCAGAGTGATAATTAAATCTACTCATGCTGATTTTCTGCCAAATTTATTTCCCAAGCGTGTATAAAAATGTTTCACTGCTTACTAGTCAGGCATAACTAATCAAATCAACATTAGGCAAACATATACAAGAAACAAAAAATGCAAATCCAAGACTGTAGGCATCAGAATAATATATTCTTCAGAATGAATATTAATGTAGTTACTTTTAAAATAAAATAAAACTTACTTAAATTTGTCTTTTTAAGATTTAAAGTTTATCTCTTTGTTGGGTAAATGCCAATAAAATTTTTTATTTCATCAGCCAATACAATATTTTAATTACCTCATAACCTTTCAACTCAGAATTGTAAAAGTTTTCAATTAAGCAGCAAAATTTAAAAATAAATCTCAAACAAGGAAACATTAAATATTTTTAATTCCCAGAATGATCTTTCTAGCTCATTTTACTTGGGTTCTCTATGCTTTGCTGATACAAATACATGCTATCACATCTAAATTAGTCTATTATTTCCATATATTTTCGCCACATTGAATGTGAACTATCAGACAGACCTGTTATCTAAATTAGGCTAGACAAATAAACACAGATCTATTGTCTATAAAATGAGAAATATATATCATCTCTCCTACAAGGAAAACACATATTAACTGACAATATTATAATAAGTGTTTAGTGGTTTAAAAATTATTACTACTAATAGACCTAATTTAATGCAGCAAATTAGTATAGTTCCAATGGAAGTGCAAATGCAATCACTCTCAAACATTCACATTAAGAGGAGGAAGGAAGATGAAGCTTTTACTTTTCCTTTTGTTAAAAAATGATTTTATGTTTGTCCTTCAACTGGCTACTGGGACTATGATAATTAAAACATTTAAAACAGCACAAGCCCCCCAGTCTCTAATCTGAAGCTCAGGTCAGCTGTCTGTAGATTCTAATTTGTCCTCCATTTGTATTCATGACAAGAAAATACTGAATATTTAACAGCAAACCAGCAGGAGGGGGTACTGTGGGCTTAGAGGTTAAATAATTTGATTTCTGTGCAGATTACATGTAACATTCAGCACCTAATCTCACACCTGATTTGGCAATACAATTACAATAAAAATAATGTAGGGACATTACAACTGTAAAATAGAGAACAAGAACTTCTTTTCCAATGGGCTGAGAAGCAATAATTTTATTTAAAGTATTATATTTGTTTACTATATTTCTAAGGTCTAAGTTTTCAATAATAAAGGTAAAAATGCTTTACAAAGTGTGATAGTTCATGAGAAAGGTGTACTTTCTATCTTCTTTAATGGGCACATAGGTTGCATACATAGGCTGCATCATTAAAAAGCAGTGAGATGTGCTAACAAAACATACGGAAATGGAGGGAGGAGATTTTAAGAAGTTTTCTAGTCCATTCTCCTGCCTTTAGGCAACACTACACTAAAACAGAAGCTTTGTTTTGATCTAAGATAAATGTCCATCTGTTGAAAAATCCAAGAGCTATTTTAGGAGAACAGACTGCATCTTAATGTTAGTTAAGAGAATAATTAAATGGAAAACTAGAAGTTGAAAACTCAATTTCTTTAGAACATCATGGACTTGATTATAAAGTTTACATTAACAATTGAATTAAAAATAATATTTGCTGGATTAAGATTTATGTTACACAGGTAAAACATAAAGGAGTATTAGACTTCTTAATCATATGAAAATATGCAGAAATGCAAATGCATTTTGATTTTATAGTTTTCAATCTTTTGTTTTATTTTTTGTATAAGATCCTCAACACCTAAATAAACCTATTTCTTTTTCCTTCTACTGAGTGGTAGCTTTCTCTTTATAAATGTGAAGTTTATCACACTAATTTGTAACTCACTATTAAAGAAGAATTTATTTCAATAAAACTAAGGACAAAAACAAAGACAATCACATTCAGACAATAAATAGGAAATACAACACTAACGATTTTCTTAAGCTGACTTTCTAGATTGATAAGATCCAATGTCACATATTTTAAATTACTCTCTGAGTTTGTAGAATTCCTGGGGAGTCATCATTGTTACTTATTACACTAACTGCCCTGTCCTGGGTGCTGGGTATACCCAATGTCAACACACTAGCATGATCTCCACTATCTTGCAAATCACATTTTAGTGGTGCACTTATTATTATTATTACATAAGTGATAAAAAGGCAAGTTGATCCAATTAAAAATGAAGAGTATGAAAAGAAAAACAGGACACTGTAATTTCAAGAAGCTTTCAACATTTGTTTGTACACAGGCTCACATTCAAAATAACCTCAGGTGTTTTTTTTTATTACTTTTGCTTAATTCCTGTCTTTCTTCAGTTTGTGACATAGCAGTTCTGTGGGCTGCTTTTGCTCTACCTCTCTTAGGATTGGCAACTTTAATGTAGCTGATATAGTGAAGGGAAAAAAACAACAATCCAAAACTTCAGTGCTATTGACCAATCTGAATTCCAAACTCAGGCCTTCCCCAATCATATGACTTAGTTTCTATGTATTTGTGTAAACAATTTAACCACCTTCGACTCAATTTCCCAATGTGTAAGATGGGAGAGCTAGACTAGAAAATCATTAAAGCTTATTTATTCAATGAGTAAGTTTTAATGAGTGCCTATGATTCATCTTTTAGTACTTAGAGATGTGAACAGAACAGTACAGGGTGACCTGAATGCACAGAACAGAATCACCAATTCTAGCCTGATGGGTATCAGGAATTGGTGGGACCCATAAGACAGCTTTACTTGACACCTAACATTACTTAGATATATGCTTAACGAAGAGCAGTCTATGATCAAGGAAACTGAAAACTTTCTCTGGGGCTGAGTCAGAGGACAGTATAAATGACACTTCTTCCTAGCAGCCTATAAGAATAAAGTTCAAATGTGTCTTTCCTCAAATAGCAAGCTGGCTTTCTGCTCCCAAGGGTTCAGAGCTGTCTTTCCTTCTAAATTTTGTATGTGAAAATCTTAATTTTGTTGAGTTAGATTCAAATTAGCAGTTTTAAGGATCTCTAATTTCACTTCCTCAGAGATTCACAGAGTTCCTATGTAAATATAGCTGAGATGATATGCTCTGGATTATACAGACTACAATAATCCTGGATAATCACTTCATGATAATGAATTTTTCCACTGATTTTTAGAGAGAGTGGAAGGGAGGGGGAGAGGCAGAGAGAGAAAGGTTGAAGTGAGAGACATCAATTGGTTGCCGCCCACATGCATCCCAACCAGGGCCAGGGATAGAGCCTGCAACTGAGGTATGTGCCTTTACTGGAATCGAGCCAGAGATCCTTCAGTCTGAGGGCCGATGCTCTATCCACTGAGGCAAATCGGTTAGGGCCACTTCATGATAATGAATTAAATCATTTTTAAAAGCATTATAACATAGCTCTGTAATCAGTCATAGACTTTAAATACAATCTGAGAGTTTGAAAAAGCACACACAAATTTTGTTTTATTTTGCAGTGGAAGTGAAATTAAGGTGGTATTCTTCCAAAACCAAAACCAAAATCACATGCATTTACAGTTTTTGTGATAGTCACAATTCAAGGTAAAATAGTTCAAAGACCAATTCATGAAAAATGCACAAATTTAATAATAAGGTTTCAATACACTACACAGTTATGCCCAAATGTCAGTTACTGATGAGCAGGCTGGGTGTTTATAATTTGCTTAATTTCCATCTAAGAGACTATAATATAAAAATTAGGAAAAAAACACACCAATTTTCTCAAAGAACTTTCAAATTCAATGCATACATTTTTTTTTCTTCAAATACTTCCATAGATATTTCAGCAATAAAAGGAAGGTCTTTAAAATATCTTTTTGAGTTTAAATACATTACATTCTAAACTAATTAAGTGACCAGGCTAATTAAAGACTATATTAATCTAGAGAGAATAGAATACTTTATTCCCCCCCTACTCATTGCTATTTAGAGTGAAAGGGAGAAGGGCAGGGGTGGGGGGGTGGAGGGAGAGGGAGACATCATTGTGGGAGAGACATGTCATTTGTTGCCTCCATCATGACCCTGACGGGACTGGGAATCAGACCTGCAATGCAGGTATGTGCCCTTGACCAGGAACCAAACCTGAGATCCTCTGGTGTGCAGGCTGATGCTCTAACCATGGAACCATGCTGGTCAGGGCGAGACTAGAATACTTTAAAAATGTACAACTGGTTGACCTCAACTTTAGGTCTTTAAAAAGAAGTCCAAAGTAATTTATATTAATTTATGATATATCTCTATCCTTCCAAAGTAACTGATTCCACATCTTCTAAAATAACACAGATTTCTTTAAATTATAGTTAGAATTTTACTCCATCCATATATACTAACAGATGAACAACTTTAATTTTTAGGGGGGAAAAAAATCTCATTTCCTATTTGTATGATTTTTCATCACATGTAGTTTCTTTTTAAAAAAAAATATTTTATTGATTTTTACAGAGAGGAAGGGAGAGGGATAGAGAATTAGAAACATTGATGAGAGAGAAACATCGATCAGCTGCCTCCTGCATGCCCCCTACTGGGGATCGTGCCTGCAACCAAGGTACATGCCCTTGACTAGAATCGAAACAGGGACCCTTCAGTCTGCAGGCTGACGCTCTATCCCAGTGGTTCTCAACCTTCCTAATGCTGCGACCCTTTAATACAGTTCCTCATGTTGTGGTGACCCCCAATCATAAAATTATTTTCGTTGCTACTTCATAACTGTAATTTTGCTACTGTTATGAATCGTAATGTAAATATCTGATATGCAGGATGTATTTTCATTGTTACAAATTGAACATAATTAAAGCATAGTGATTAATCACAAAAACAATATGTAATTATATATGTGTTTTCCGATGGGCTTAGGCGACCCCTGTGAAAGGGTTGTTCGACCCCCAAAGGGGTCGCGACCCACAGGTTGAGAACCGCTGCTCTATACACTGAGCCAAATCGGTTAGGTCCCTGTGTAGTTTTATATGCTAGGAGAATTTTGCCTGGTTCCAAAGGTAAGCACTAAGAAAATACATGTGAAAGATGAACCTGCAGCTGCAAAATAGTTTCCCTTGACTTATGCTAAGGAAAATATACTTTTGAATAAAAAACATTGAAAGCTTTTTGAAACAAGATCTGTAATTTTAAAAATGAAGAGAAAATGAGGGGTTATCTGGATTTCTAGAATAGCATTTGATACCTATTGGCTCAAAAATCTGTTAGTAATAAGGCCAATGTTAAGGGTGTGATGGATCAGTTAAATAAGTCATTTTACAGCTACCGGCAATATCACCAACCTGACAGCCCTAACAAGTCATTGTGGTTTATTACAAAATGTCACAGGTAAAAGGCTTGTTAGTTCAGTGTAGAGGCATCACTAATGGGAAAATATTATCAGCAAACACTAGGAGTGACTATTCTGAGTAAGGTACTGTGCAAGCCTGAGATTACAAAGTAAGTATGAATCACATGGTTTCTGTATTTAAGGTTCTATAATTCTGCTGAGATAGACTGAAAATAATGTGGTTGATTTTAGAAAAAAACAACAACAAACCAGAACACATAAGTGTCTTCAAATATCACTTATTCGAATGAAATAGACGATGCTTTAATACTTTGATTTTCATAGCCTACCACACAACCACAATATGATTTTCAAAGCCTACCAAACAATCTTTTGAATAATCTAAATGTTGTCAAACACTCAATCTTTGGAGGCTGGATTATATTTCTGTCAGTATTGTTAGGAATTTGGGATCATATCTGGTGAACAAAGTGGGATATCAAGCTTGGTTAAGCTGTTTTTAGTAACAAAACAAAAACAAGATTGGGTGACATTATAAGGTCATGAGACTTAGTCCATTGTATGTTTTGAAAACCCGTTCCATTGAAAGAGAAATAACTTGGATGCCTTAAAGCCAATCTCATGTGTAAAGAATATAATATACCACCTCAAATTCTTAGCTGCAAAATTGAGTGGTTTAGAGCAGTGGTTCAAAAATGCCCATTGACGGCTTGGTGTTGGTTAGCTGGTTAAATCACAACAACCACTGGGTCTGTCCTGATTCTTCTGGTCTGAGGCGAGGCCTGGGAATCTGTGTATTATATTTAAAAGGCTCTCAGGATATTCTGATGACTGTGCCCACAAAGCAATTGCTTCTGTTATTTGGTTGATACTATCTCATTAATCCAATGGATTTATATAATTTATTATAATTAGTCATTACAAAAATAAGGATACACACAATGATAAAATGACATATGATGCTGATTATCTTCCATAAATTTGTTTTCTTTTTGTTAATATGTTTCTTCTGCTTAATTTTTCCCTTTTATATTTTATTCAACAACCCTCTACATATTAAATAATGAAATCAATAGCATTCTCCATTCTCAACCTCTTTCCCTAGACATATTTCTTTCTGAAAATAACTACTGAAGAGTCATATATTAAAATTGAAAATAATTTCTAGGATAAAACAGACCAGATTTGTGATTCATAATCATCTCTACTAACTAGCTTTTCTTTACTTCAGAAATTTACCCAAGTTTTGACCTTATTAGTTTAAGCTACTGCTGAAAAAAAAAAAAAAACCTGGTGAGAAGGGGAGAGGGAGTTACAAAAGTGAAATATTCTCTGCAGATACACAAGACTGTCCTTACCAGTAAAAATAACTCTCAGTAGGTAACATATAAGATGAATATATAAGATATATAAGATGAACATCAAAATGAGTAGATTGATAACTTAAGGTAGGAAGGGAAGAGAAGTAATCAGAATTCTGTTTTTGTATGATGTTTAAGCGTTTCAATTTCATTATGTGTGAAAATTAGAATTTTTCTTGTTTTAGCAAATTAGGCTCTTTTCTGACTCTCTGACATCTCTACAAAAGAAATTACTATTGTGTTTTTTTTATATAAGTTCATAGATATGGGATAGAATTTGGTAATAATGTAAAGTGATTCTGACATTCTGGAGAAAATGCTAATATTTTTTAACTTGCCAAAGTGGTTGGAGTGACAAGATGGTATGTAATACAAATTTACAAATGTTAGTTGTAAATAGTATAGTTATAAGGCATTATAACTATACTAGGGGCCCGGTGAGC
>NW_005356905.1:857053-860585 GCF_000412655.1 Myotis brandtii | reverse complement strand
CATGGTGGGCGGGCATCCCACCCCGCCCCCGGCCCCTCGGTGCCTGCACGCTGCCCACATCTCTGCCATCTTTGTTTGGTTAATTTGCATACTCACTCCTGATTGGCTGTGGGTGTCGTGGAGGGACAGTCAACTTACATATTTGTTGATTATTAGTATAGACTAGAGGCCCGATGCACAAAATTCGTGTGTGTGTGGCTGTCCCTCAGCCTGGCCTGCACCCTCTCGCAATCCTGGACCCTTCGGGGATTGTTCGACTGCCAGTTTAGGCCCAATCAGGCCTAAACCGGCAGTTGGACATTCTTCTCACAATTCGGGACCCCTTGCTCCTAACCACTCACCTGCTCACTCCTTACCACCTGCCTACTCGCTCCTTACCACTTGGCTCACCGCTCCTTACCGCCTTCCTGCTTGGTCCTTACTGCTTGGCTCACTGCTCCTTAGTGCTGCCAGAGAGGTGGGAGAGGCTCCCGCTGTGAGCCTGGCTTCTGGCTGAGCTGTGTTCCCGCTGTGGGAGTGCACTGACCACCAGGGGGCAGCTCCTGCATTGAGCCTCTTCCCCCCCTGGTGGTCAGTACATTTCATAGCGACCGGTCGTTCTGGTCATTTCGCTGTAATGGTCACTGGGCTTTTATTATATAGGTATGCCTTATAACTATACTAGTTACATTTTTGCATCTTCTTCTTTGAAGAATTATCAAACAGACACAATATCGAACAATTCAAATTTTAAGAATATTGATTTACAAGAGTGCGATATATCAAGAAAAAGAGAAAACCAAGAATGTATTATTTTGAAAAGAATGTATATTCTTCATTCACAACTCTGCTCAAAAATCGTATTATTATAGACCTTTCCTGAAGATACTATATAAAAACAACATCCCTCCCCAACCTATCTGTCATCATGTTCTACTGTTCTCCTTACTAATAGAACATTATTATATATTTACTCATTTACTTATTATATATCTTTCTCCACTATAATGTGCTCCAAGTTTTGTTTTCTACTGTAGCCTAGGACTGGAATAGTGCACTTGTTGAATAATAAATGATTACCAATTGTAATAAATACTACGAAAACACAGCATGAGATGCTAGAAGAGAGTATCATAAGAAGACTTGATTCAATTGTGAAGTAAGAATATAGTTCCTCTGAAGACATAACATTTAAGCTGACATCTTAGCCAGGCAAAGAAGAGGGAGAATTTCCAGGTATAGAGAGCTGCACAGGTAAAGCCCCTATAGGAGGAGTCCCCAACCCCCTCTTCTTTTTTGAACATGGGAAGAGGCCAACTGAGGCTTGGCAAACATTCCCCATTCCTACCTCTAGTGTGATTTCTATATGTTTGCCTCTATAGACATTTCGTATAAATGAAATCATGTAAGATACAGTCTTTTGTGTCTAGCTTCTTCAACCTTGCACAATGTTTTTCAGTTTCATTCATGTGGTAACATGTAACATGTATCAGTATTTCATTCCTTTTTAGCGCTGAATAGTATTCTATTAGAATACTATTAGAATACAGCTTGTTGATGGATATTTTGTTTCTACTTTTTGGCTACTGTGAATAATGCCTTTGAATTAGAATCTATTTTATCTGCTGTTTTAAGATTTTCTCTTTGTGTTTGGACTATATAACTTTTATTGTAATGTGCTTAGGTGCAATTTTCTTTGTATAGCTTGATAAGAGTTTGTCATGCTTCACTCGTTTGTAGCTTGAAGTCTTGAAATTTTGGGTAATTCTCAGCCATTTCCTGTCAAATACTGCTTATCCTAAAAATCTCTGTATTTTTCTGGGACTACAATTATATTCAATGTAAAACTTACATCATGCCCTTTATGTTTCTTTAGCTCCTTCCTGTATTTTCCATGCTATAGTTTTTCAGTGCTCCATTCAAGATGTTTTCTCTTCATTAATTTTTTGTTCTGCCTAATTGAAGCTTAAGCTCTCATTAAGTTCTTGATTTCAGTTAATGTATATTCCAGTACTTTCAATACTTTCTTTTTATTTTTTAATAGTTTCCAATTCTCACCTGAAATTGTCTTTTATTTTCATGAACAAATTAAGCAGAGTGATGTTAAAATCCATATTTAACAACTCCATTATTTTGATCCTCTGTGTATCTATTCCCATTAACTGTTGTTTCTCTTGTCCTCTTGTTTTTCATGATTTTTCATCTTGTCTTGTTTTCTCATATGCCTGGTTATTTCTAATTGAAGTCAGACAGAAACAACTATAAAGATAATCTGAGGCTTCTATAATGCTACCTTCTTTCAGAAAGAATTTATGTCTGCTCTGGTAATTGACTAGGGCACTAGCAAGCTTAAATCATCTTAAATCAATCAGGAATGGAGATTCAAAGCTGGGCTCCAGTCCCTATTGGGGCCTATTTAATTCTGGTTCATCCTTACTTTTAGGGAGCAATCTGTTAAGAATCCAACCCAAAGCCTGGTGGTTTTATCAGAGTTTTCCCTTCCTTGACTGGCTCTGAAGTCTAGATTTTGTCCCCAGAGCTCCACGAGTCTCTCAAAAGGTCTGCCCAGATTTCTAACCTTTCAGTAACTTCTTCAAAAAATGGCAGACAGCCTGGCTGGCTCAGTGGCTGAACATTGACCTATGAACCAGGAGGTCACGGTTCAATTCCTGGTCAGGGCATATGCCCGGGTTGTGGGCTTGATCCCTAGTGTGAGGGAGCAATCTGTTAAGAATCCAACCCAAAGCCTGGTGGTTTTATCAGAGTTTTCCCTTCCTTGACTGGCTCTGAAGTCTAGATTTTGTCCCCAGAGCTCCACGAGTCTCTCAAAAGGTCTGCCCAGATTTCTAACCTTTCAGTAACTTCTTCAAAAAATGGCAGACAGCCTGGCTGGCTCAGTGGCTGAACATTGACCTATGAACCAGGAGGTCACGGTTCAATTCCTGGTCAGGGCATATGCCCAGGTTGTGGGCTTGATCCCTAGTGTGGGCATGCAGGAGGCAGACGATCAATGATTCTCTCTCATCATTGATGTTTCTATCTCTCTCTCCCTCTCTGAAATTAATAAAAATATTTTAAAAAGTGGCAGACAGATGCCACCACTAGAATCATCTTTAAGGAGAAACTGGCTCCAAATATTGAGCTCCACCTTCTTTCCTGGAAATGGGACACATACTCCTCCACTGCTTTAGTAACTCTCCGATGCCTTCAAACACATATTTTAACATTTTGGCCAGCCTTTCTATCTGTTCTGAGAAGGAGGGGAAGTTCAATTAAGCTAGTCCGACCATATTACCTTCTTCCCATTAAGTTTTGATATATGGTTTTATATTTTCCACTGTGATTTCCTTTTTTACCTATGAATACTGAGGAGTGCCAGTGAAAGTATTTTTAAAATAAATAACAAAAGAACAACTAATATTTTATAAAGTCTATACAATGGTTTCAAATCTACTATATCACAACTATGTTCTTAGATGTTAGATCATCCTTATTTATTAACAGACTAGAGGCCCGGTGCATGAAATTCATGCGGGGGGGGGGGGGGGTTCCC
>NW_005356905.1:823072-855531 GCF_000412655.1 Myotis brandtii | reverse complement strand
GGTTTCTGGGGTTTTGTTTAGCTTCTATATTTGTTACAATGTTTCAAACTGCAAGCTCAGAGGCCGGCAACGGCAGGTGGGGAACGTTGGAGTCCTCCGTCACTGAAGCAAGCAAGCCTCCTGTTAGCTTCAAGCTGCCTGGCTGCCGGCCACCATCTTGGCTGGCAGATAATTTGCATATCACCCTGGTTAGCCAATGGGAAGGGGAGCGGAGGTATGGCTAATTACCATGTTTCCCTTTTATTAGATAGGATGGGGAAAGTGGATTTAAAGGGTCCACCTTAAAGAGGATGAGAAAACACTAACCCAGTGGCTCTCAACCTTCTGGCCCTTTAAATACAGTTCCTCATGCTGTGACCCAACCATAAAATTATTTTCGTTGCTACTTCATAACTGTAATGTTGCTACTGTTATGAATCGTAATGTAACTATCTGATGTGCAGGATGGTCTTAGGTTACCCGTGTGAAAGGGTCGTTCGACCTCCAAAGGGGTCGCGACCCACAGGTTGAGAACCGCTGCACTAACCCCTATTTGAATATACTGTACTTTTGTTTTCATGTTTATTTTCTGTCTTCCCCCTCTAGAATGTGAGCTCTTTGAGTGCAGGGGCCTCAATTTCCCTTTCACTGCTCTATTCATATGGCTTAGAACAGTGCCCAGAATGTACTTTTTGAATTTATCAAAGTTACTAAAGAAATTCATGCTAAAAGGATGATAATGATACTCTTTTGTGTTGTAATTCTGAGGTATGCAGTACTATGTAGTTCTGAAGTAATTTTTAAATACTATATGCCATTTCCATTTTTAACAATTGTAGGCAGATTTTATCATCTTCTTTCTTTAGAGTCATAGTGAAGTTAAGGGACTTATTCAGTCACAGAGCCAGTAAATGGCAGAGCTGGGATTCTGAACCTCATTCATTTCCTTCAGCTAGAAGAAGCAGGGCTATTTCCACTAGAGTACAATTGACCTTCATACCACAATGGCTTCCCTAGGTTACTCCTAGTATTGTACACCTGTGGGCATTTAATATGTATGTCAGCTTCCTAGTGTTTAATTTATTTCAGAAGTATTTGATTAAAAAAGAAAGTTGTAGCTCTGAGTTTGTTTTGAAATTTGTGAGTGTAGAGCACTGAAAATATTTACACTGTTAAAGAAATGCACAATGGTTGGTCACTGGAGGCCTATTAAGGGTTAAATAGATATCAGCACATCTTTGTTCCATATACGTGAACATCTTATTGAAAATAAGTAAAATGTAATCTAAACTGGTTTCCAAGTCCATACAGAGTACAGCTGAATGCATATGAAGCAAAAACATTATCAATGAGTTATTAAGAAAATAAGGAAGGAGTCTTTCGTTTTTAAAAAGTTAGCTAAAAATGAATTAGTACACATTTATTAGTACACAAGCTTCAAAATTAAGGAATAAATGATATGAAATATGACACAGATGAAACTATGTATGAAAGAAAAGCTGAAACTATTTATGATCAGTTCTTGCAGACTTGGAATCAAGAGGACGGTAAAGGACAAATCACTGCCGAGGGAGTGAGACAGATGGCGAGGCTGAATAACTGAGTACTTGTTGTGGAGTGATTTTTGAGTAAATAAGAACTTGAAAAAAATATGGACTAAAGCAATGCATTCAAACTAAGCAGATTAATTTACTTAAAGAAAACAGCTCTTAACAATGTGTTAAGGCACTATTCAGTCATTTAAAAAATACTGCATTATGAAAAATGTAGGACTATTAAATCTGATACACAGGAACACAAATTTCATAAAGGGATATTTTAAATCTTGGAATAGAACTACCTAATATAGTAAGACAAAGAAGGGATGGGGGTGGGGATACATTTTCATATATTTAAACCTAATAAAGAAATAGTATTACAAAGTTAATATTACAATGGGTAGCCAATTCAGGACAAGACAAAAAGGACGATCCTTACTTCTCTATCTAACCTACTTATGTCAACATGCCAACTAAAACAGTGAATGCCAAATGATAACTCTGCACCTGTTAACTTTACCCTACTAACTTCACTCCAACCTTCTTACAATGGGTCTCCAGAAGGAATAAAGGATAGTTAGAATCCCAAACATTCACCTTCTTCTCTGGTCTTAGGCAGGGAACCACAGTGGAGGCAAAAAAGGGATTGTAACAGTTCTCTCCCGAGTGTGGTTAAGACTTGGTACTCAGTGTGTTTTACAAGTTCTAGGAGAGCCGGGACCTCCGAGAAAGGAACCTGAGAAACTAGATGCTCAGGTCTGGCTCTGGTCCAGGCTCTGAAGGCTGGTGTGGATTTGACAAGTGAGTGACTTACACAGACAGGCCAGTCACTAGGGAGAAAAGCGAACAGAGATTATGAAAAAAGAAAACTGTGCATCTACTGGAGTACCTCACTTGTTGGGTGCCCCAGAAACCCAAGTGAGTCAACCTAATATGGGTACAGATCTCAGGACAAGAAAATAAAGTAAACAAATGCTTAAGAGCTAAAGGGCAAGATCCAGAGAAGAAGGCAAAGGATAGAGGAGACCGAGTTGAATCATATTTATTTGAACACTAATGGTAAAGGTTGTGATTTGTGTAGACTGTTTAAAGAAGGGGAATATGTACTGGAGTCATACTGCCTGGGTGTGGGTACTGGCTTCACCACTTATTAGCTATAGAGCAAGCTATACAAGGATAGGAAACTCCGTACCTTAGTTTCCTATCCTCCCTATAGTACAGAGATAATACAGCACAAACCTCAGAGAGTTCATGAGGATTAAGAGAGTTAAAATATGTAAAGTACTTAGAACACTGCCTGGCACCTGTTTTTCCTTTTAGCTAATGGTACTTTTACCTTCATCTTGGCCAAGGGATTAACAACAACAAAGATAAAATTAAGGCTAATCTATTTTCCCTCTTGTGGATAGGATGTGGCAAAAGGATTGATGAATTTCAATTGAAACAAATGAAACTTGAACTACCTCATATTATGTTCCTATTATCACTGTCCACTGTTGCCTTCATAATTTAGAATGGGTTGCCTAATACTTTTGGAAACAAAAATATTTGAAATAGGAAACTAACAGATGGGCAGAGCTATTGTGAATAAACACAAGGGGAGAAAGAATGAAAAAGCTACTATACTTATGCCACATATAAATTCATATTAGAAATTAAAATGCAAAAAAGACTATTATGCTTATAACTGGATTAAAAACATAATTAGAATGCTTAAATGCATACAATGATATAAAAATAAAATACAGAAAATCTAAAGTTATGCTAAAGCATTTATAATACAAAAATAAATCAAAAGGGTTGAAATGATTGTTAATTTTATGTAGTCTGAACATTTTCAAACACATACAGAGAAAAAAGTGAAAGCAGAACTCAAGTATTTAGTAGGTCAAAGAATAAGAAAGATTTAATACTATTCATTTTTCCTAAAATATAATGTAGAATTAGAAAACAGTGCTTAGTTTTAAAGAAGGAAACTATAAACCTAAACTTTAAATATTCAGTTGACTTTTACTACTAAATAATGTACCCTTTACATAATACAGATAATATGGAAAGAGATAGAGAGTAAATGGTTCAAGAAAGAGGGTCCATTCTAATGTACTGGTGATGTTCAGGACAATCTATTGAGCTGTACAACGACCATGAAAAGCACTCTAAATGGGGATCCACCGTTTAAAGGGTAGAAGGCAAAGTAGTTACCCTGGACAAGTTTTGGTGAGTAGCCTGACTTTGATCTTGGATACAATACTTGCAAATATAATTATGATATGGATTTAAGAACATTCAAAGAAAAGGGTTGCATAATAGATTGTATTTGAAAGGCACAGATCTTGCTGTACTAAAATAGTAGCTCTTTTGAGATAACAGAGAGTGGATAAACGGAGCTGGGTAGATAACATCTATCTACATTTTAACAATGCTTTCAATCCTGGCTGTATATTAGCATACTGAGAAATTAAGAGATGAACTGTATTAATGATATGATAGCGTGAATTACTAGTGGCTTATAGATTGGAAATTAAAGATTATTATTCTTTCAGATACAGAAATATATACACATACACATATAGATTAGCTCAGATTTTAATTGCAGCTAGGTTAATTATAGAAGGAAAATAAATGTAGTTTATACATTAATCATTTTCAGAAAGATCAACTTGATAGCATTCAAGCCTCTAGGCAACCGATAAGAAAAAATTTTGAAAGCAAACAACAACAACAACAAAGAATGTAGCCAGTGCCCTCACTGGTTTAGCTCAGTGGATATAGAGCAGGGGTCCTCAAACTACGGCCCGCCGGGTGTTTTTGCCGCTGCTGTGTGCATAGGAATTTGTTCATAGTTTTTTTTTTAAACTATAGTCCGGCCCTCCAACGGTCTGAGGGACAGTGAACTGGCCCCGTTTAAAAAGTTTGAGGACCCCTGATATAGAGCGTCGGCTTGCCGACTGAAGGGTCCCAGGTTTGATTCTGGTCAAGGGCATGTACCTTGGTTGTGGGGCACATCCCCAGTAGGGGGTGTGCAGGAGGCAGCTGATCGATGTTTCTCTCTCACCGATGTTTCTAACTCTCTATCTCTCTCCCTTCCTCTCTGTAAAAATATCAATAAAATATATTTTAAAAAAAAGAATGTAGCCAGTGATTTACTTTTTCTTTTACCTACAAAGTATAAGCAAAGGAAAACTATTGAATGAAACACATATTTTATCTTTTAAAATTATTGTCATGTTATTTTACCAGAATTTTCCTTCAACATTTGTAGTACTAATTTTCTTATGTTTTTTGTATGCACAGAAAATTCAGTGAGCTCAGATAAAGACTTGATAAATTCATACTAGCAAACATTGATAGTATTTTGAAATTCACTGGTTTCTTTTTGAATGGCTGTAATTCTTTTGAGAAATAGACTAAGTGAGTGAGGTCCTGTCTTAGAAAAGGGACATAACAGAGTTGGGTTACACTCTCAACCAGGTTATTTGGAATAAACTACAAGCTCAAGATAATTTATATAAGCATGGATTTAAAGAATGAAGAGTGAACTGATCATTTATTCATTCATGCAATAAACAAGAAACTGAGTATCTACTATGTGCTAGGCATTGTGGATACTAAATCCTATATAATCCTAAAGTCCACACTAGTTAGGATAAAGAGACTTGAAACAGCTATGATTGGAGGATGTGCTTTTTCAATAACTCTCAGATGACAGACTAAGAGCAAGGTCTGTATGACTTAGTGAAAGTCTATGTGAAAAAATACTTTCAAAAGAATTAAAATACAACATTCAAGTATTTCCAATTACTGTACTTAAAAAAGCCTTAACAAAATATCCTTTTAAAGATTGAACTAATTTAATGAAAAAAAAGAGACTATTAGAAATATCAATGTCACCATTAAAACTTTGTTAGATTTCTTTGCATAAATGAGGGATTTTGAAGTGTTTGAAACGTTTCTTTCACTAGGGCATGTGTTCATATATATATTTCAAAATAATCACAGTACCATCCTTTTCCAACTGATTATAACTCCAATTAAGATTTGAATTAATGGGATTAGACTAATAACTACTGAAAGATATATTCACTATGTTGGTTGGTAATAAGTACCACACTTGTAATTTACAGTACCACAGTGTTTTATAAGGGCTATTATGTTATTAGTTAGTTTCATTGATCAGAATACCACATATTATTGGAGCACTCAAATATTCTAATTTTCTTGGACTATTTTGCATCTAGTAGTATATCTATTTGTACTATGGGTGACCATAAGCATAACTGAAAACAGATAGATTGCTTCCACTAACAGTGTCAAAATGTACACTCAGCAAGTCAAAAGAAGAGTTTTCTACTTAGGATTTTTGCCATTGGAATTCACTTGTTTTCTAAACCATAAAATTAGTTGATCTAGGACAAGAACATAAAGCCACGACTTATGGGGGTCAAATAAGATAAGAATACTGCACATTTATATATATAAAATAGTCCACATGTAGTTTGAATCTACTTATTTGTTGGGTTCTGCCACTTAAATCTACACAGATTGGTTATGTTATCTTCTTCCTTTTTTTGATTTGTTGATTTGCTTTTGGGGCATGGCTCTCATGGAATACTGCTTTTAATCATTCTAACCCATCATACTCAAACATTTTAGGTTTTATTGGTTCTCAGCTCACATTTGAAAGTTGGGAATTAAAAAATGTTTCTGGCATAATACAAAAAGATATGTATTATGGCAAAAATTTCAATTTTCAGATTTAGAAATGGCACTCAAAGCCAATATTCAAAACACATTATCAGGCTTCAACTTCTTGAAAGCTCACAGAGGAAATAGTTACTCTGCTAATTAGCCAGTAAAGAGACATGATTGCAGTCCAAGTGAATCAACTTAACTCACAGGGAAAGCGTTGCCTGGATCTTGCTTTAAGCACTGTAATTTAGAACAGTTATCTATAAAGCCTATGTGAAGAAAAGAACGCAACATTTTCACTTACATAAGTCACAGCAAACTAAAGGGGAAATAAAAATTTTTAGGGGAGATAAAAATGAGTTAGATTTCTTTGCATAGTACCTTTGGATGGTGATTTCAATATAATTAAAAGAAAATATTTAATCTAAAAAACTATGACACGAATTTCTTAATTTGTACTATGACTATTTCTGACATTTCATAAATTTATTGTTTCCTCTTAAGAGCTTTTCTATTTAAAGTGTTTTTTTGTTTGTTTGTTTGTTTGTTTGTCATGGGGACTTTTCTTCATCACTGGCAAAACATCAAAACGTACAGATAAGTTTGATCCATTTCTATGACTGGTTTTGATGATTTGTTAAGTATAAATATAAAAGTCAGAAGGAAACAAGCCAACACCAGCTCTACTTTATAACTTTATATCTTCCTAGTTTCCCCAGAATATATATTAGGACGCTAATAAACTAACATTTATGTTAACAAACAATAATTAGTGTCTAAGATATTGAGTATAGTGTGATATTGTGTCATAGTTTAGGCTCATGCAGTAGCATGAGGTACTCCTAATTTCATTAAATTTTATGGTTTATTCTTTTTTTTTAAAACATATTTTTATTGATTTCAGAGAGGAAGGGAGAGGGAGAGACAGATAGAAACATCAATGATGAGAGAGAATCATTGACTGGCTGCCTCCTGCTCGCCCCCTACTGGGAATCGAGCCTGCAACCCAGGCATGTGCCCTTGACTGGGATCGAACCCAAGACCCTTCAGTCAGCAGGCCAATGCTCTATCCACTGAGCCAAACCAGCTAGGGCGGTTTATTCTTAAATAAATGAAGAAAAACATGCCCAGTAGCGATCCCTCATTATAATGAATGCTTCAACACAAAATGAACATATGCCTTTACCTTCCTCCTTTCTTCTCTTTGCTTCTTCTTCATTTCTTTCTTTGGCTTTCAATGCTTCATCAGCTTTTGCTGAAATAAAAACAATAAAATTTCTGCACTTATTTTATGTCTGTATCATAAGTGAAAATATTGGGGAAAGGGAAAAAAAATTCCTTATATATTTTTTGTGAAGTTGTCAGAAGAAAACAACAAGCGGGCTGAAAATCTGAAATACACCATTTACAAAACTTATTCAGAATTTTAGAATATTTATTTCAAAACTTTGAAGCTTAGTTCAAGCTAATTTCTGTACAAAAAGGCAAATGAATTTAAGCAGCATAAGTTTAAACAATGGCATATGAACTGGGGAAAGCTTTTGGTCATCTGATTTGTCAGTACAGTGCGTCTGTTTTAAACTTCAGAGAAAAATTCTTAAGCTACAATTCACATTTTAAATATGAGAAGCTTACAATATCTTTGGAACAGTATCAAATTAGGTAGCATATTATTTTTTTCCCCATTGCATATCATAGTAGCAGTTCTTTATTCATGTTATGACAGCATTTGGTAAAAAGAATCTTTTTCCCTCTAGAAACCTCTTCCCTTATTACTTAATTATCTACTAGTTGCTCAACTGCAGGGGTTTTCAAACACTTTACTACAGATGTTAAAGAAGATTAAAAATATACAGCACAGTAACAAGGGACTATCAATATACTCTGTAAATTAATTAAATTTCTGTTCTAGCACATCATTTATTCCAAAGCATTAACGTCTCAAAGGAGCGATTCTCCTTTATTGCCGTCTCACTGCCTGATGAGTGAACTAAGTGAAAATAAGTCTCTAATAGCATTATAGTTGATGAAATATTAAGTTAAAAAAGTATTGCCTTGTCAAAAGAAAAAGAATCAAACTGTGCCAGCATTAAACTTTGGATGAGCCTTTATTATAATAATAACAGTAATGTAAACTGTGATTTAAAAAATAAACACACTTGCTCTTCAGTTTTTGCTGCATATCTTTTTCCTATGCAAAATCAACATATCCTTCAGAAGTATAAAACCTGGCTTAAAGGGGGAATTTAAAGAAAATACACATCACATACATAACTATTTTTCTTCAAAGTTTATTTTTCTTCACCATTAATATCGACACTTTCTTAAAATATAAAACTTATATAATGGTGTTGTGAAGTGCTATATCCAATTACACAGACATCTGTTTCCATTTACAAGCTTTAATACATACTTAGGCTGCATTTAAAGTCATGAAATATTAAAACTTTTATGCCACTCTGTATCACTGCAAGAATCTATTAAATTAGATAATAAAAACAAACCACCAGTAACTCTAAAGACTTTTACTTCATTTACACTTTATTCTCCCTAGTAGAAGGACAAGGATAATAGAAATTCCATTTAAATTCAATTTTGGTTATATGTGTAATTGTAGATATACCCCTTGAGTCATGTAAAATGCTCAGCTTATGTTTCTTTCAAATTATCCCGCTCAGATTCACATTCTACTCCTTACAACCATCTTCAATATGTATTAGCGGAGCTCATTAAACTGAAATTTAATAATGCAAACATCAGGTGGATTTCAAGAACCTCCATTAACAATGTAAGATGGATTGCTTATATATAGCTCTTGGGCCAACTGGGCACAATTTAAATTCAATAAACTACCCTGCCTAAATCTGATTTATCTATTTCACTATGCCGGTTTGTCCTTTCTCACTGATTTGTTGTTATACATGGACAATTCATTGGAATATTGTTTTAGATGTTTTTTTTAAAACTGCAAATGGCTCTTGTGCTGTGGTTAAATATTTTATGTAATTGAACTTCATGCTGTCAATCAAGATTCCCAAGTATGTGCATATGTGTATGTTTATATAAATAACTTTGAATTATATCAAAATTGCATAGGTAATTAATTTAAAAAGCACACATTTGAGAATTTTATTAATAATCAGTGCGTTTTCTACAAAGAATCTAAATAAATTCATTTGAGGAAAATTTATTTATTCAAATAGAGACATTAGGATAAACTCATTGATTATTAAGGGACTTGGGAAGAAACATCTTTTTCTTTATGTCTGCTTTATTATATTATTATTTAAATGGGATTAGGAACAAATGTATGGTCATTCATACATGATTTAGTTTATCGTAATTTTTTTAATATTCTCTAAAAGGCGGCAATCCCATTTTATAAATGATGATACTAATCTCATTAGATGAACCAAAAAAATGATACTAAAGTGGTAAGACCTATCTTTTTTTATTTTTATGATTCCTGATCATTCCCTTTGGATTTTACATTTACCAAAAGTACTTACATCTTCCACTAACCTTGTTCACAACTTCCAATCCCTTGGCTCTTCCAACCCACCCCCACCCCCAGGCTAATAGTACCCTCTGGGATTTGCTTCTTTCCCTGGCCCAAGGCAACCATTTCACTTCCATGTTCATAACGCCCTTATTTTCCTGATACCTTTGTTGTTTTGCCAAGCTGTTACCAATACATCTGACCAATTTTTCCTATTTTTGCTGCAGAGGCAGCTTACAAAATGGTATATAAATGTTACTGCTTTTACCAATGATTTAGAAATTAACATGGATCCTTCCTTGTTGTTCCTCCTTAGTCAGCACCCCTGGTTGGTTTACATGCTCATTTCCTACAATTTATAATGCTTTCTTTACTACAAGTGCCAGTAACCTCATACCAGCTCCCCCAAGTCACTAATTTTTTTTCAGCCTCACACCCATTCACCTCTATATCTTAATCAACCCTTACTTCTTTTTTGCCTTGAATGGAAAGTAAACCATTCTCCTGTGCTTTAGAATCTATTCCTTTCCATTTCCTTTAGGGTTCTTTCTGCCTCTTAAGATTCACTCACTCTTGTCTATGCTTAGACTATAAATACATTCAAGGCTCACAAATCCTGTACAATATTAACTCTTCTTTCAAACAAGTTACTGCCTCTTCTTGTTTCCAAACAGACTTTGTCCTCACAGCTTTTGCCAGAGGCCCTAAAAACTCTGCAATTGCCAAATTTAATAGTTACCTCAGTTTTATCCTGTTACAGTCTCTCCTTTAAAAAACAACAACAGCTAACCAGCCACATCTTTATCAAATCCAAACTCTTTAGATGCCATCTAAAGCCCCTCTCAGTCTGACTTCAATGTAACTTCCAGCTTCATCACTCACCACTCTTCTTTCATTACTTCAAGGATACATGGCCTTGCTGGGCCATCCTGCCTTTTGTTAGTATTATCATGCCTTTGTTCTTACTGGGGTCCCTACCTCACTTTTTCACTGAGAAAATTTCACCAGAAAGTTTTAGTTCAAATGGCATGCTCTTCTTTGAAACCTTCGCTGATCAATGCCCTATGTCCCCAAGTGGATCTGACTGCTCCCTCCTTGCTTCGTAGGCACTTCAATACCTTCCTTATGAAATGTTTATACTTTATTCCTTCATTACAGAAATATCCATCTCCTTGAGAGCTGAGCACATTAGTATAAGTGACAGAAATTGTTAGTATTCTCTTTTTCATGAGTGTTTAGCCAGACTACATGTTCTTATCTCCTTGAAGTTAAGTGGGGCTATTTACTGAGTTCAATCCAATGGAATATGTGATGGGTATCATGTTTCCATACCTGGCTTATAAAAAACTCCCATGTAATCCTCATTTTCTTTCCCCATTCATTGGCTGAACAGCAGACCTACGGATGGTGAACCACAAGATAAAAGAAATCTGGGCCACTGAATTTCTACAAGGAACAGAAATGCTTTCCTGATAACTTGTCTTATACAAAATATATTTTTATTGTTTTAAGATGCTGAAATTTGGGGGTTAACAGTTAGTGTTCAATGAATATTTCCTAAACAAGTGAATAAAAAGGACTTTGAAAGTTAACACAAATATTATGTTGTTCCTTCTAAAGTGAAGTCTCCTTTCAGAAAAGAAGCCTCCTATGGCCATTTCATTTGAATGATGGAGATTAGAAGACCAGCTGTAGAGGTGATGTGGGGTGAAGTAGGGGACTATTCAGTATGTGGTGTCAAGGGCATATTATGAGAACTTATTCTTATCTTTACTGACTTTACTTAAAAATTCCACAGATATAGGACTTTTTAGATTATTTTGGCTGTTTGCTTAAGTCAGATTTTAAATAATTCAGGGAAGAACTTTACATGCCCTATGAGAGAAAATCAATTAGGTCAAGAATTGGAAAAAATAAAAAGGACTGACAAGGTATTCAATGCATCCCCTACTTTCAGAAAGGACTGTATTAATATTCCCAGAGAAGATCTTTTAATAAGGGTTTAACTTTTCTCCTCTGCGGAAATCTCATCTGGAAATTCTTTTCCATATGGAGCCCAATGTCTGAAATTGTACCAACATGAATAGACCAGAAATGTTGAGAAATTCTTAAAAAATAGCAAGCATACAGGTTCAAATCTATGGAAAAAATGGTTAGAAGAAATCACAGCCCAATCATATTCAGAAGACTTACACAGATATGGGAGAAACTCCAAAGGCACTTCAATTTTAGAGTCAGTAGAAACCAAGCACAGGAGGTAGGCCTGCCTGGGGCAAATGTTAAATAGGGAATTATGAATGGAGCAGCTGAACAATGGCACCTCCCTTGCAGGGTAAATAGGGTATAGCTATTACTGGAACACAGGTTAAAGCAGTGTGTGTAGGAGGTACTAAACCCAGTGAGGCAAGGGCTGGTCACTACAAATGCCTAAAGGACTGACAAGCTACTAATGTGTTCTTACTAGCAACACACCTTGTCTCCTGATACGATCAATGGAACTGGGTATAATGAGTTGAAATGGCAGGACTACAGGGACCGTCAAGTATAAAAATGAACAGCCAACCTAGAATTACCAGACATTCAAGGAAAACCAACCCTATGAGAGACAAAACACAAACACAAACAATAACACTCTACTAGAACAACAAAGCAGAGGAATGAGAGTCGACAAAGCAAACAGAATTTTTTAGACTCAGTGTAAATGCCTTTAAAAGTGATTTAATAAGATATTAACTGCACCTTGAAAATTAAATTGCGATCATCAATATAGAATTCCATAAATGAACTGAAGAGCAGGAGAAATAGAGTTGAATATTAAATGCATGTGTTGGAATATCCTATTAAGGAATTTTCTCTGAATATAGTGAAAAAGAACAATGAGATTCACATACAGGAGAAAAGTTAAGAGACAAGATCATCATCATCATCATCATTAAAGTTAACATTTACTGTAGCCTTACTATATATGCCTTTGTGTTTGTACATGTGTGTGTAATTCACTTAATTCTCAAATTGGCTCTATCCCCCATTTTTATAGATGAGGAAACGGCAGCACAGAAGTAAAATAACTTTTTCAAGGTCACTGAGTTAGAAGAAAAAGAAAGATCCACATGTTCCAACATCTGTCTAAGAAGATATTGTGAAATACTATAAGGCCATTAAAGAATGAGATAGGCCCTGACCGGTTTGGCTCAGCGGATAGATCGTCGGCCTGCTGACTGAAGGGTCCCAGGTTCGATTCCAGTCAAGAGCATGTACCTTGGTTGCGGGCACATCCCCAGTAGGAGGTGTGCAAGAGGCAGCTGATCGATGTTTCTCTCTCATCCATGTTTCTAACTCTCTATCCCTCTCCCTTCCTCTCTGTAAAAAATCAATAAAATATATTTAAAAAAAAAGAATGAGATAGACTTGCATGTATTGATAATATGGAAAGATCTTCATCACAAATATTAAGTAAAAAAACAAACCCAGGTTGAATAACAATATACAGGATGACCTCATTTGGTAACGAAAACAAAACAAAGTACATGAGCACATATGTAAATGCCTATGAAGCAAACAGGAAATCTGTATGGAAAAGTCCCAATTTACCTGCCCATGTGCAGAGATTTCTACCCAATCCAACAAGTGTGCTCTTTACTTTATTATATTACCTTCATTAAAAAATATATACATATTCTAATATTAAAACTAAAAAGTTAAGAAAATCATTCTCTTGAGATATTAAAACCTTATAATGCTCTAATATAAATTTTGGAGCCTAGAGAAATGTTCTAATAGACTATAAATAGAAACATCTAGCAAAAATGTGTATTTCTCCTTATTTCAGTTTATTATAATAACAGTGCTTTTCACATTAACACTATAAAAAGTGATCAAGATACTTGGGTATTTCACGGCATTGCTGTGTCAAAATATTTTAGGCAATGAATGTAAAGCAGCATGATTTGTAATCAGAACACTAGTATTGTATCCAGCCCTGCCCATCCTGTCCTGCACATATGTGTGGACTTTATTGGATCAGACATCCAAATACATTTGAGAAAATTTTCTGATATTTTACTCTTTCCTGCATAGTGAAACATGTTTATTCAGTTTAAATGTTGTCATATGCTTTAAAAAAATGAGTGTGAGTAAAAATGATATAATACAGTGGGGCCTTGACTTACGAGTTTAATTCGTTCCGAGACCAAGCTCGTTAAGGAGCTCGTTAAGGAGCTCGTTAACTCAAATTACTCTATCAACTCAATGCAAAAAATCAGCCGAGAGACAGCTGGTATCTCAAAAAACTCGTTAGTCGGGACACTTGTAAGTCAAGGCCCCACTGTATAAAGTGTCATTTTCCAAATAATTCTAAATATGAGTATTTTGTCCAGATAAGTTATCACTGTTTATATTTTACTAGAGGCCCAGTGCATGAAATGTGTGCATGGGGGGCGGGTCGGTCCCCTCAGCCCAGCCTACACCCTTTCCAATCCAGGACCCCTTGGGGGATGTCCGACTGCCAGTTTAGGCCGGCAGTCGGACATCCCTCTCACAATCCTGGACTGCTGACTCCTAATTGCTCACCTGCCTGCCTGCCTGGTTGCCCCTAACTGCCCCCCCTCTGCTGGCCTGATCACCACTCGGTCGTCCCCAACTGCTCCCCTCTGCTGGCCAGGTTGCCCCTAACTGCCCCCCCTCCCCACCAGCCTTGTTGCCCTCAACTGCACCCCCCTGCCAGCCTGGTCACCCCTATCTGCTCCCCCTACCAGCCTAGTTGCCCCTCATGGCCCCCCTGCTGGCTCGGTTGTCCCATGCAGCTTGCTGTTCAGTCGTTTGGTTGTCCCTCACTAACCCCCCTGCCAGCCTGGTCATAGGCAGCCATCTTGTGAGGGTGTTAGGGTTAATTTGCATATTACCTCTTTATTATATAGAAGGACTGATGAAGAAATAAAAGCCCAAGAAAGTTAAAATATTGGTTAAAAGTCAGAATGGCCAAGATACAGAGCCTGTAAATTATAGCTTAATGCTTTTTTAAATGACTAGTTCTTATCTATTCATTCACTTGGAAGCAAACAGTCACCAAAATTAGACAACACTAAACTTTTATTAGTTTAGAAACAGTTAAGAATGGCTTTCAGAGAGAAAAAAAATTGTAATTAATATTAAAAATGTTATGTTGCAACAGCATGGATGGAACTGGAGAGCATTATGCTAAGTGAAATAAGCCAGTCAGAGAAAGATAAATATCACATGATCTCACTCATTTATGGAATATAATGAACATAAACTGATGAACAAAAACAGATCCAGAGACAGAGAAGCATCGATCAGACCGTCAAACCTCAGAGGGGAGGAAAGGGAGGGGGGGGGTAAGGGAGAGAGATCAACCAAAAGACTTGTATGCATGCATATAAGCCTAACCAATGGACACAGACAAGAGGGGGGTGAGGGCATGAGTTGGGGGGGATGGAGGGGCAATGGGGGGATAAGGACACATATGTAATACCTTAATCAATAAAGAAATAAAAATAAAAATAAAAATGTTATGTTAAAAAATAATCCTAATTGGCCATGGTTTTTAAGGTTTTCTCAGATATTTTTGCTGGGTTTTACCTATAGCTCTTACACTTATCTAGACCTCAGTATAGTTGATAACCTCAAAACTCACTGTTCAGCAGTACCAAATTCATTTAAAAATTTACATATGGACATAGCTGCTGTTCCTGCACATTTAAAGACTATATAACTATGGTCATAATATTAGCTTCCCCTGCCCCACCTCTACCTCCTTCTTTGCACACACAGCATAGAAACCTCCTTCTTTGCACACACAGTATAGAAGTGAGATTGATTAATTATAAGTTCTTATTTCTTACCAACCTCTACCATTAATAAATATTAGCAATACAAATGTACACGTAGAAACATTTAGTCATGTCAATATATGAAATAATTATTCTTAATTTGCCTCAAGCACCATAAAGGGTCAATAGTAACTGTAACTGAAAAACTATTTACAAACATGAAATTGTAATTATTTCACAGCCACTGGGGGAAACAAGAAAGCCACTGTTCATTATCAATAAATGTTCTTATTTTTTGCTAGATCACCTTGAAAACAAGCTCTTTTTCATTAGTTCCTTCATCTATTTAAAAAACAGATAAAATGTAGGCCAGAGAAAATTCTCCAGCAGAATACTATACCCAAATTACTGAGGGTTGAGAGATTATTCTGAGGGTTGAAAGTAAGTTCAGGAAAAGTAAAAACAAAGAAACACATGTATAAAGATACTTTGAAAGTGATGACGGAAGAGGATACAGTCAGGACTAGGAGGAGTGATACCTGAGCTGCCTCTTCTAGGGTAACTGTTAGTCAGGAGGGGGCAGGCCAATCATTTGGTTCATGAAGTCTCAATGAACCAGCTCAATTACATTTTGTGCTTATTTTATGGGTACAAGCTAGTCCATATGGGCCTTGGAATAAGCATTAATAGAAAGCCAGGAGGTATGCTTTCACAGAATTCAAGGGACATTTGCCCAGGCACAGCGCTATGTCCCCAAAGGGTGCTATTTAATGCCAGGGACATCCTATCAATTAAAAAAGACCACAAGTCAAGGATGAAGTTGCAGCACAAATCTGTGAATACTAATTCCTCACAAATCCATGAATACTATTTCTTCCATTTAAATAAGGTTCCACAGTAGATAAGAATGGGCAAAAGAACGCTGATTCCTCCCAGGTGGAACGCAATACTGATTTAAAGCTCTCAGATAGTCCATGGTTAAAAAAAACCTATTTGACTTAGTTTTGTCTGTTTTTCCCAATTTGTTTACCAATGAACCATTCTTTTCCTATAATATAAATAAAGAATACACTTTGAGAAATTTTAATCTAGTCTAATGCTTTCACCAACTTATTTTAATATTCTCCCTAACTTGGATTCTAAGAGATATAAAGATATTTCATCATTTAAAATTTTTTCTTTAAAAAGAAATACTCCCACTTGGATATCTGAAGATAAGAACTATTACATGTCCAAAGCACAATTATTCTGAAGTCTAGAAATACTTTTGTAGCAATTCATGCTTTAAGTTATATGTAACTCTTAAGATCATTTACATTTATTTCTGCAATTATTTAAATAGTAATAAATGGTGCATTTGTTGAAAATTGTGGATTCAGTGAGAATGACAAACGGAAAACCACAAAATGATACAGTATCTTTTCTTTAAACTATTTTTATTGTTGACACTATTACATATGACCCACGCCCCCACCCGCCCCTTTGCCCATCTCCGTATGGTATCTTTTAATTATTTCCTACTTTTTTTTAGCACCAATAGGGGAGTATAAATATTTGAAACATATTAATTTGCTTTGTTTGTTTTTACATAAGATTCCCTTTTATATACCCTGTAGCAGTTCCCAAAGTAATAGTTTTTCTTTCACTATATCCTATGTCATGTCGTCCAGATTTTCTCTTAATTCTTATATCCCCAATGTAGGCTTAAAGGTTACCCCAATGTGCAAGGATTTACTTTATGTGCCTTTCTTTTTATTCTGTTGGAAAACTTTCTGTCATTTATTAGAAAAGCTGTCTGACAATGTCATTGCTGACTGACACACAAGTATGTCCAACAGACATGCTGGTCTAATGCAGCTGTCCGCAGACTATCCTAATGCTCTTCACTTGAATAGACATTTTTATTCCCAGTGCTCCTGCTGGATTCCATGAGGGTTCCAATGACAAGAAAGGAATCAAATAGGTCTAATTACCATTTAAGATGAAAAAGTGGAGAGCGAATAGTTTAAAAAAAAATAAAAAAAAATGCTGTATGTAGCCTTCTGACCAAGCTTATATTTCTCTTCTCTAGTTGTGTTGATGCCTGATGCTTACCCAGCTTCCCATTCTATAACATGAATAAACTGCTTAGCCACAGTAATTAGGATGTCATTTGCTAAAATCTAAGAAGGAAAGTTGAAAACAATGAAAATCCAATAATAATGACATGGAGATACAGAACTGCTGTGATGTCTAGTCTCTCAATGAAAAGCAGTACTAGATTTTTCCCCCCCCTTTTTACAGAATGCTGATATGGAAAATAAAAATAACTTCATCATTCTGTGTTCCTTTGACTTATTGCACATCCATCAACTGGATGTCAGTTTGAAGTCAGCTGGCCACCATTATAACCCCATTCCAAGAAAGATGTTTCAGCATTTCAGGAAAACTCTGGGGTTTGGAGCTACAGAATTACACCCTTTGAGAGGAATTATACCCTAGACTCTACTCAGTGATTTGTAATGCTTACTCTTTTTAGTAACTCCAAACACCCTATCAATACATATTTTTAATGAGTAACTAAAGGTAAGTGATTCTTTTAAATATAAGAACCAAGTCCAGAAATGGCAATGTTTGACTGCAGTATGTCAGAAATAAGGATAAGATGCAATTGTTTTTCATATCAAATAAATTATGCTATATTTGTTTCCCTAATTTTTATTATGTTCTTACATTACAAAGGGTGTTTCTTTTTAAAAAAATAGAATTATATATTTTTATTTATATCTTTGTTTTCATGGCGTCAATTCCTAAAGGGAAACGAACTTATGCAAACCTACTATGTGTTAGTCACTGTGCTAAGTATTTTAAGATACAGTTATTTCATATAATCTTCAAAAGTTTCATAGAGGCTTAATAATTTGCTCAATAAATGGGTGAGTCAAGAATTATAACACATGTGTATGCTCTTTTCATTACACTATAATGTCTTTTTAAAAACAGTGTGGGAATAACTTGTATAAAAAATCTAATTCTACTAGAGCTTCTAAATGAAAGATAATTTATCTTTTTTTAGTCAAAGTTTAATTATTAAGTCAGAAAGGTCATGTATGAAATAGTATTGTAAAATAAGTATGAAAGCAAATAATTTGATGTGAAATTGCCATGCTCTTGAAAAATACTCTGAAGTTGTTTTCTTTCAGGAATACGAAATGCTCAGTATTTAAGTGCATGCCATGATTTTGGTTGCCTCAACTTGAGAGACTCATCATTTAAGTCTGAGGCCAATAGCTGGATTGCAGTGCTTTAATACATACATCTCTATACTAAAAATGCTAACACCTCTGAGAAAATGCAGACTTCCACTGCTGAGTCCACAAATTTTCCCCAAAGGAGCTTTATGCCATGCCCTGATTTAATCGTGTTAAAAGTATATTTTAAATGCACCTTTTATATACCACATTCTGATAGAGGGAGTTGTATCATGGCCCTACTAACTGGAATGCCCCTACTATGCTAAAGAGTACTGCAAATATAATTCAAAATTAATAATGCCAGCTTGTTAGATGACAACTTGAGGCACCCTGGAGGTGTGACCTGGTTTTGGAATGATCTTTGAGATTTCTACTCCCCCAGGTCTGTGAAAATTAGGCACATAATGAAACTGTTGCATTTACTCTCCAGGGTGAACTGTAAACTGGACCAATGTATGACCTTTTACTAGCCTATTAATGAAAAGGCATGTTCTTTTCTCTCATATGATAGTTGAATTAAACAATAGCAGTGGCAGCTTAAGGTAGAAGAGATAAGGAAAAAAATGGTATCAATTAAAAATCATAGTCATGATCTACACCAATGCTCAGAATTCAGTCCCAAACAAAAATAACTGAATACAGACAAGTTGAATATCACAGAAATAATAAACCAGAACTTTTTTGGATTAGAAATTAATAAGAAAGGTAAGAAATACAGGGTGGAGCAAAAGTAGGTTTACAGTTGTGAGTATGTGAAACTCCTATTATTCTTGTATTATTATTTATTAATTATTGTATTGTTTTCCATATGAGCAACTTTAAAACGATTTTTACCCCACCCTGTATGTAAGAAATTTAAGGTCTATGTAAGAAATTTCAAAAACATGTCTTTCTATTATAGGTGAATTTTTATTAGCAAGTCCATGTACTTCATTAATAAAGCATACTATATATAAAATATGTGTCTTAAGTATCCTTTAAGTTATTTTGAAGATTAAAAAGACATTTATATCTACATATTTTTATAGGCAACACAAGGTAAATATATCAGAAGAAATGCATATATTTAAATTCTATATGGCAGTTTTGAAACAAGAGAAATATTTCCAACAATTCACAGTATGAAGGCGAAATCAAAGAAAATAATATAATAAAGATCTTAGTTACAGTCACTCTATCAAGCTATGATGATAAGAATTTGTCCTCAAAACTGGAACACAGTACCCATCAGTTCTGCAGACACTACTAGTGATTTTCTAGTCCTAGTGTTAATCACCACCAATATTTTACAATCTCTATTTTGTTGCTAATTATTTTCAAGTAGGTTAAGTTACTGTACCTTTGTGTAAGGTGATGGTTCTCAAATTTCAGCATATACTAGTATAAGCATCACATGGAAAGCTTGTTACAGATTTCTGGTCCCATGAGGGTCTAGATTGTGCAATTTTAAATCTCGACATAATATTTATTTAGAAACATAGAATTTTAAATTCATTTTATCCCAGTGTGATTTTTTGTGTGTAAATCCATAAGTCACTTGAATGAATGTTTTAAAATTTGCAAATTATTTGGTGTTCTTTATTTACACTGAGGTCTAATTTAATTTCATTCCGGTCAAAGGATATAGTGTGTGTGATAATTTTTGATATGTTTAGATATGCTTTATTAACCAATTACGGTCAAATTTGTAATTGTTTAATTAGTACTTGAAAAGAATATATATTCCCTAAATCTTGAATTCAGGATCTTACATGTGTTCACCACAGCAAATCTGCTGGCTTGTTGTTTTGTTTAATACATCTCCCATTATGGTGGCAGAATTCAAAGCTTTTTCTTGCAATTGTGTCAATATTTGCTTCATATGTTTTGGGACGGTGTAATCAGATGCACACAAATCAGATACAAAAAAACTGATGTAAATCAGATACTGATACAGTATACTCTGGAGAAGGTACTAAACAGTTTAATGAAGAAAACACAAGGAATAAAACAAATCAAAATGATCCATAAATGGAAAATATACTTTTACCAAACAACTGGGGCATCCCAGTGAAGGGTATGCTGAATTAGGGTTCAAGAAGCCACATTCTTATGCTGATTAAACAAATATCCTAATTAAGTAAATTTAAAGATGTGCTTGAGTAACCCCAATTGCAAAATGCAGATAATATTGCCTATCTTTCTCTTCTTTTTAGGCAAGATATAAAAGGATTGCATGTGGCGGATATATAATAAAAATATTTCTTTTTATTCTGTCAAAATAAGATTATGAATCTTTAAAAATATTTTTAATGGACATTGTCTCTCCAGCTCATCACTTTAACCCCAGAACTCGATACATTTGCTATAGAGTAGAAGCTCAGTAAATACATGACTCAATGAATATTGCCCAGAAGCCAAGAAATAAATATATTCTCCAGAAACCAAATTTAGAGGAGCATAGAAATTTAGAGATTTATAGAGAACAGTTTAATGATTAAAACTTAAGTCGAATAATTTTGGTTGGTTTAGTGAAGGCACTCCTGGACCACTTCTTTCTCCTTGTCTAAGATTTCCCCTGGGGATTGGACTAAGCAAAGATATCCAGACTACTTTTCTGAGAGGTATTTAATTTTGGAACAGTATTACTTTTGTGATGTGGGCTCAGTGGAATCCATTATCTTCCTTAAAAACGAGCTCTCAGAAAAACCTCATTTTCCTAACATTTTTTAAAAAAAGGAAAACCTCATTTTCCTTAGCATGACCTACAAGATCCTTTACCAAGTGGCCCCAACCCACATTTCCCATTATTACTCCATCGCATAGTCTTTATTCTCTAAACACTAAGAACTTATTTCAGTTTAGTAAGTACACCACACTCTCACAATTCTGTGCTTTTATTATACCCTAGGTTTGGAAAGCTTTGCTCACTCTTTAAATGCTATATTTTATGAAAATCCCTTCCTAACTTTAGACGGTCACTCTTATAGTATCTCTATTTTGGCATTAACCATATTATATTGTAATCATTTATTTAATATATGTGTTTTTTGTTCACCTTTGGATCCTTAAAACTCAGTTCAGTGCCAATGAATGTTTATTACATTAACCTTCATCAATAACCTCTTTAGTATTTCAATAAAGGAAAGAAAACACTGGTAAGAAAATGATCTATAATAGCTGAAAATATTTATAGCTTCAAAATAGCAAAAGGGATTTTATTTATACTGATGTCTGGTTACATATAACACACTACCCTGGAAATTTGGTATAATAATATATTTGATCAGATCCCCATCCAAAAGCTTTGGATATATGAAAGAAATGGAAGACACTTATTAGAGTGTGATATCTTCTATAGCATTAGCTATTAATAAAATGTTTATAATCAGGACAAAATGAATTACTCAGAGGTATTATAGCAGAGAGGTTAAAGGAATGGATTCTGAAGCCAGAATGCCTGGGTTTGAATCTTGGCTCTATCCATTCCTAGCAATGAGACCTAAGGCAATCATCTTAATTTCTCTGTCTCAGTTAATTCATCTGAAAACAGTATTGATAATAGTACCTCCATCACAAGCCATCAGGTTGGTATAAGGATTAAATGAGTTAATATATGCCAAGCTCTCAGAACAGAACATATCTTATGGTATCATATATGGGTTAGATATTACATTTATGTAAAATATGCAATATTATCTATATACTAGAGGGCCAGTGCATGGATTCGTGCATGGATGGAGTCCCTCGGCCTGGCGGACAATCTTGCTGATCAGGGCCATCTCACCCAGTCCCGGGGGCGGATCAGGCCGGCCGGCCAGGGGGAGGGATGGAGAGAGGTTGGCTGGCCGGAAGAGGTTGGCTGTGGGAGCACACTGACCACTAGAAGGCAGCTCCTGCATTAAGCATCTGTCCCCTGGTGGTCAGTATGCGTCATAGTGACTGGTTGACCGGTCGACCGGTTGGTTAGGTTTTTATATATATAGATTCTTATTGATATTAGTATTTACCTAGAGTAGTTATTAGCATAAAACTACATGTATCTGTACTGCTTATGATATAATTTATACATTTTTAACCATTTATAAAATTTTAGTAGTGAGTCTTTTCCTTGTAACAAAATTTTATTTGGAGAAATATGCACTAAGCATATGTAATGTGGTTTCTGATATTTCTGGGAAATTGTACGGAATATAAAATGGACCTACTTTAAACTGAGAGAATACATATTTTTAAGTCCCTGGACATGCTCTGTCTCACTTAGAAATTTAGCTCTGTATTTCACATTTGCTCTATCTACATTCATAGTAGTATCAACTACAAACTATTCAACTGTGATGTCACCACTTCCATGATGCATTAACCTATTATCCTAGTCAACACGAATTCATCTTCTTAGGTCTGAGAGGCCTATGTTTGTCTTGTATAGCCAGTTGGACATGTAACTTTCTTCTATACTAGACTGCCAACTCCTTGAGATCAGATATCTCACTGGCTTTACACATGGTTCATTAGCTTCTAAATAACTGTTCATTGAGTTAAGCTGAAAATTAACATGTAAAATAATGACTGAGGTACAGTCATAGGTTAAAGATTTAATTCTGTTCATGTTACTTAAATATTTTAGAAACATCTATGACAAAAAGGATATTGTGAGATTTATCAGTATCCAGAAAATTACATTAATTAGCACATTCTATTCTAGACATATGAATATTAATATTCCAAGTAGAAAATTTGGCATAGCTCCTCAAAACTTCTAATTTTAAGATATTACTTTAATGTATGTTTATTTATGTTGGTACACATATATAAATATGCCTATCTACAAATTTTTAAGGGTAAACCCTTCTCTTACCAAAAAATTCATTTAGGGTATGATATAATATTCTGGTTTATACTTTAGAATTTATCAGTATAACAGATTTAAGAGCAATTATTATGAATTTGAATTTTGAATATTCATAGTAATAAATGGCAAATCAAAAACTTTCAGAACTATAGTTATAGCCACAAAAGTCCTATACTCTTCCTCATACACAACAAATGTAGATATATAGTAAACATTTTTCTCCCACTTGAATGAAGTTTTTCCCCTGATTTTTTACAATACAAATTTAATATTATATCAACAAATCTATGACAAGATTATTTTTATCTTACCATGTGCCAGCATTTTGAAATCTGATATTATTAAAAATTAACACCTACAAGTGAAGCAGATAAATGCTTATGTAGTGTTACAAAAAAACTCCAATATAAACTATGCAAGAGTTTTCACAGCTAACACTTGAAACACAAATTTTAAAAATAGTTTCTTCAACATAGTGTTATTACATACTACAAATCAGTACACCCAGCATTTTTATATATGAGAATACAATTTTCATTTCAAATGCACGTGCACAAATTATTTTGAAAATGTTTTTGATTTATGATAAACACAATCTCATTAAAGAAAAACATCAATGTTTTATCATAAAAGGCTTGAGTCATTTAAAATGCTTTATACAAAATCTTCAGTCTGATTTCATACCATCTATTTTCAGTGTTTTGAACTTTTCTCTAGAACATAAAATCTTGTAAAATCTCAGATTTAAGCTGGACGAGCATAATTTTAAAAACTTTACCACTGCTGTGTTTTGTTCAAGGCAATGCCTTCAGAGATTAAGTGAGCAAAGTATTTATATTTTTGCTAATAATATTTCAGTCTTGAAAATTTTGTAAACCAAAATATGAGGAATAAATCAACCTTTGTGGATGTAGATTTTTGGATTCTTTTCCTTTGTGAACTTCTTTTTGGCAAAATTATAGGCATAACAAATGGGAGTTGAATGTGCAGCCTACTGCAAATTAAATGTACTATAGTAAATACACAGCACCCGAATTTCACTAGGTGGCGCACCAAGAATAATTTATCTTTCTGTTTCTCCTACAGTCTGTTGGAATGTTAAATGGAATGACAGAGGACAAAGTACTCAACATCAGTGTTTTGTAGAATTTGTACCTAAGCTAGAAAAGTTTTAACTACTTATACTGGAATTTAACTCCTTTATAACAACAAAATAATTTTTAGCATGAAGGAAACTTTAGCATAATTGGTGATTTTTAATTTTTCCATTGGCTATTTTGAACACTGAAACCGTGTCAGTCAGGCTTCTAGGGAAGGCACTGGGTAAAAAATAAGTAAATCAAATGGAACTACTTTATTAAAATCTCCTATGAAAGTATTATCTAGCTTAAGATTGAAAACTGCAAATTATTTCTTATAATTGTGAATGCATATGTAATTTTATAATACATAATAGTTTAAAAGTTCTCATATTAAGATTTTTAAGGACCCCAGAGTAGAGCTGAAGGAGCAATCCAGGGACCAGGAGAAATGGATTCTAGTTCTAGCTTAGCAATGATCAAATCTGTGACCTGGGCTGCAGTTCCCCAGGCTGCTAAGAGTTGGATTTGATTAGTTTTAAGTCCTTTGAAGTTTCAGAGAAATTATTCTAGGCATGCTAAGAATGAGTGATAATACTTAAGCCAGAAGATAATTTATTTAATATAATTTATTTAATATTTTTCTAGGAATAAAATTTAAAGTACATCCTGCTTAAATAGGGTCAAACCAAAGATTAAAATCTAAATAGTTAATCTTAACAGATATTAGAGCCAGCAGTAGGTAGAAAATATGGTTAAGATCATTAATCCAGCTAGTAAAACTATAATTAGAGATATATTTGTTCTCACTGGGATAGGGTAATTTTTAAAATCTATTTTCAATATTTAGATAAATTTTAGATAACTTAAATTTCAAACTACTATTAACAATCTAAGTTTTACAAATGCAGTGTTTAAGTGTGACACATTCAGAGCTTCTGAACTGCTGGGGCACAAATAAGGTACAGGTGTGCTGAAATATTGATCCTCTTAGTCCTCAGGGCAGCCAGGCAGGGTCTGAGGTGGATGCAGTTTGGTAGCCTCTGGACAAGAGTGGCCTCATCAGTCCAACTTTGTGTGCCAACCAGACAGAACCCTTTTGCATGTCTCAGCATAAGAAAGACTGAGAAGCACTATGCTACCGTATCTGTTTTAGCTCCGTTTTATCTGTAACAATTAAAATGTCTCCTTTAAACTTTCTCCACAGTTAACCTGGAGACTCATAAAGTTTTCAATAATTACACAATTTCTAGTTGAAACTAATTTCACAAAACAGTATGAACACCAATGACTAATAATTAAGAGGGTATTTTAACACATGGGAAAAACATGTAGAATTCCTGTGTTAAATAAGCTAATTTATCTAAAACCTATTTAATAGTCAACAAACACATCATTATGTATGTCAAATACTATGTTCTTGGCTCATCAATTTAAATAGTAAATTAAATTGCTACAGATTTTTTTGTAATCTTTTCCCCCCTATGATTCTAATATAGAAGACTAAATGTAACCTGTAAGAATAAAGGTATATAATAATTTCAGAAGTTATGAAATTAATTTCTGAAGGAGCATCTGGGCATATAATTATTCAGGATTTTTATTGTTATTTTGAAAATATATTTTTTAAGTAACCATAGTGTATACACACAGACTCTCGTGTGTGTGTGTGTGTGTGTGTGTGTGTGTGTTTTATTTCTAGGAAAATGTTTTTATTTAATTCCTAAGATTAAGGCTGAAGTCACTACTACAAATGATATAAAAGATATAATGCCTGATATTATGAAATATGTGATATGCCATATCTTAGGCTAGTACATATTTTATGGATAATAACAACAAATTTAGAAACAGTATGTGAAAAAAATTGTTAACCTAAAAGCATCACAAAAAGCCTCAGTGCCAAAAAAAACCACGAAAGCTAATCTCAATTCAAAATGAGTTAAATATTAAACAAACTTCTCTAGAGGAAGAGACTGCAGATAGCTTTGTCAGTGTTATCAGAAAGATTAACATTCTAGTCATAGATCTTTAAGGGAAAAAAAAGTACACGAAGGAGGGACAATGACTGCTGGGAAGCAAAGGTAAAAATTGACAGATAAAATTCAGTAATAGCAATCAGGGCAAACCTCCCCAAAGACTCTCTTATGTCCTGGTTACTGCCTACTGTATTAAGACTGCCTTTCTCATCACTTAATGCTTATTTTCATCACTTTGCTTAAAATATTGATAATCAATTAGGGCTACGTCTGTTTTGCCACAGAATCTGTGTCACAGTCTATCAGACTGTCAGGGCCAATTCAATCCTCATTCAAAGTTAATTTTTTCTTCATAAATCTGCCTTTGGAGGAGTCATTAGGCGCAGAACATAGCCGGAGGTGCAATCACCTATTCTCTTTCATTAGTGGCAGGCAGAGAAGGTGAGGGAGATTATTAGAACTTTGGAATGATCACAAAGCAGCGTGCTGCCTGTCAGATCCCCCCAACATTTAATTCATCTAGCCAACTCACCAGCACTCTTTGCCAACAGTTTTAAATGGACATTATTCATGAACATCTGTGACATGCTGAATATTCTGAACTGGAAATGATGAAAAAGCAATGCCCATTTTGACTTTAAAATTAATTCTATGGTCAAACAATTAAGAATATAACAAACATGTTTTGTGATGTTATTTTTAGTCATCTAAGATACGTTTAAGAAGCAATTTACTAAAGCTAATAATACACAAATATATAAGGGAAAATTTATACATAACATAAAAATTCTCAGTGTGAAGCAATTTTTAAAAGACGGCTATTTAATTACATTAGAGATGACCAGGATTTTCCCCCCAAAGTGGGTTTTAAAGTCACATTAAAATTAAAATTTTGATTTAATGTGAATATCCTATTTAGCAACATACCACAAAATAAAATGATTCAAAAGGATTTACATAGAGCCAATTCAGATAAAGAATATTGCATTAAAAAATTTGATAGCCACCATATTGTTTTATAGTACAATTGTCTTAGAGAGGTGTATTATGGGTAGAATCTTGATAGAGAAACAGTGTAATAAAAAAAAAAATAGGCCAAATAAGTAAGTAAAAAAGAAAACTTTAAAAAAACTCAATTTCACTTTAAAAACTATCAATTTATTTTTGAAATAAAATGAAAATCTGGATGGTTTAAAATACTTTGTTCTTTGAAGTTTCCCACCTTTTATAATCTGGAATAAAGAAATTATGGTAGTTGCTGACACAGACTAAAGAAATGCCTTGTTAGATATGCTTTTTTTGTGGAGATATATTTGTAAGTTCTTTAAACATTTACTCAGAATACCAAGCTGATGACACTATGATGTTAAGTGCTATTATCAAAATAATAATGATCTAGCAACATAAAATAATTTTTATTAGAGATTAGCCTCATGAACTAACAAGCAGCATTTCCCAAACTGTGTCCCACACAATGAGGTGCTGGAAGGTTCTGTAGTCAAATATCTTTGAAAAACAGTTGGTTGAACAAAATTAAACTATTTCTTTACTGCAGAACTCATGGGAATCTATCATATGCTAATGTGCCTTGCTTCTCTCTATAAGGGAAATATAATGTGCTGATTCCCAAACTTATTTGGTCATGGAACCATTCTTTTGACATCACTAGAGTGTCAACAAAAGGTTTTAGTAACCTTCCATGTTAACTATTTATCTCCTATCCACACTAGATCTAATACTCCACATCTTATTTATTTAAAAAATGTCTATTGAGCACATATATACTAGGCACTGTGGTAGGTGGTAAGGTTACAATAGTGAACAAAGAGACTGATCTCAAGTTGCTCATAATCCAGTACAGAATGCAATTTATTTATTGGTAGGTCTGTCTTCCCACTGTGAGCAATTTGAGGAAATCGGATGTATCTTACTCATATCTATACTAGGGGCCCAGTGCATGAATTCGTGTACCTTGAAAGGAACTGTGGGACGCAAGGCTACAGTGGGCACAGGGGCGGGTCTCGGCCCATCCTCTGCGCCCCCGCCCAGCCCGTCCTGCGGTGGCCCCCGGTCCCCTGTCTGCCAGCAGCCCTGCTCCCACCGCCACCACTCCCATGTGCTGACGGCGCCAGACCCTCTTGCACCCGCTGACAGCGCAGAGTGATTGGGGCCAGTGCTAGCAGCAGGTGTGAGCGGGGACAGTGCTGTCAGTGGGTGAGAGCTGTGGCTGCTGCCCCAATCACCCCTCAGGAGCAGGGGGAGGTGGAGAAGCCCTCAGGGGTGATCAGGGCCAGCAGCCGCCACTTGCACTTGCTGACAGTGCCAAGCAATCGGGACCGGCGCCAGGTGCTGGCAGCAGGTGCAAGCGGGGCCGGCGCCGGCAGCAGGTACAAGCACCAGGAGGGACCGTGGCGCGTGGGAGCAAAGAATTTTCAGTAACCACCAGAGGCTCACCCTGATGACAGTGACCGGTGCCCCGCTTGGCCTGGCGCCCCCACTCACCTGCTCTACCATCCCACCTTGGCCAACGCCTGCCACGTTCCACGTGCAGCCCTTGGTGGTCAGTGCACGTCATGGAGACCAGTTGTTTGGTTGTTCAGTTGTTTCGCCATTCGGTCTATTTGCATAATTGGGTTTTATATGTATAGATATCTCCAGTGCCTAGCAACTGGTACACAGTAGAAGCTCAAGAAATACTTGTTCAACTGAAGTATAATTTCTTTTTACCTAGATGATTCTAATGGCTTCACACTGGTCTGAACACTAATCTCCTCCCCCACCCCTTCCTCTCTCTAAGTTGGTATCCACCCTCACCAATAATGCATACTGTATAAAATGAAGCTGCAAGAAGCTAAGTTCTAAAAAAATTCACAAACATAAAGCAAGATTGGCAAAATAGCTCCAGTTTAATGGTAGTGGCTTTCTTAGCTCATGAGCTGAGAAGGGCTCCAGTGCTTGCTTGGGTTTGGGGGCAGGGAGGGGGGAGGGGGAAGTATCATGATCAATTATAAACAAAACTTTTAAAGTTTTTCCATTTTAGAGAGATTCATAATACAAAAGAGTTTCAATAACAATAACTACTCCTATTGCATTCTATGATACAATAACTACTATGGCACTAGTGCTGCTGCTACCAACACCATTACCATGACAGTTGCAGGAAACAGAAACTTTTCTAGATTTTAAGCAAAATTTGATACTTATAAAATTGTTGGAAGGGCTGAAAGCATGGGCTCTGGGCTAGGCCTCCAAGGATGATGCTCAAATATACCCTATAGAACTAGCTTGCCAGGGAGCTGATCCCTCTTCTAGGAGCAGGATGGTGAGAAACCAGGAGGTGGCCGCTTGAACTGAAAAGTTCAAGAATATCCTATAATAGCTGCAAATAAGGAATCCACCACTGCACCAGCCCCTCAACCTGCAGAGAATGAGTGACTAGACATTGGACACAGTGGGAGCAGCACTCCAGGTCTCCACAACTGTGCTTACCAGCAGCAACAGGCCAGAGCAGCAGGAAGAGTGCCTCCACACCACTTCTTTTGAAATCCCATATGAATACACCTAATTGGTGGAACCTAGTTCATATCCAGAATCTTAGGTAGAAAGGATCCTAGAACATAGAGGTGTTTGCTTTCTAGCCTTTGATGAAAGCAGACTAGAAAAGGTTAGAATAAAGGTAACGTGCCAATTCAACATTTATTAAACCCTTAATGTGCCAGGCATCTTTCTAAATGTTTTACAATTTATTTTTATTTTATTGACAGTATTACAGATATCTCCTATTTTCTCCCCTTTCCCCCCCTCCACCCCCCTATATGGTTTTTAATATTCAAACGGAGGCACAAAGAGTTATATCACATTGCTGCAGGCACACAGTTACTAAGTGATGGAGCCAGGATTCAAAGTCAGGTTGTCCGGCCCCAAAAGAGCCTCTGCTATTTACTAGTACTCTGTTTCCAAAGAGCAGTAGCTTCGTTTCTTTAATGGATTCATGATGAGGAAAGCCTTATGTTCTACTCAGTCTTTTAAACTAATCAAATGGGTATGTAGTCATCATTTACAATTTGTTTAATGAGGTGGCATTTCGAAGAAATCAGTAGGCTACAGACAGCTAAAACAATCTAGCTGAAAATTTCATATGGATAATCAATTACTTTAATACTATTATTAAAGAAACCCATCCTTCCCTCATTTATATGTAATAGCAATTTCTCACATTTTGGAGCTCTCTCTATTCCTGTCCATTGATGACATCTGTAGCTTTTAATTCCTGTAGCTTTTGTACAGCATCTTATCTGGCAGGATAAACCCACCCTTCCTCTTTCTCCTCTTATAAAGCTGTCACCACTATTTTAAGCAATTTGCATTTCAATGTGACTTTTTTAACTAGAGCTTCTAAATTCTTTATGGAACAACTGAAATTTCTCCAGATTTAGGTGATACATAACATAAAACCAATTTATGATGACCGCCCCCACCTGTACACATACCATTGGAAATGCTTCTACTCTGAGATTGGAAATGAATAGGTAGTGAAAAATGTTTAATAATCTCTGAACCTCATGCAAAAATCCAGTTGTTTTTCTTTTTTTTTTTGGTAATTTACCTTTTGAATTTTTCTGTTTAAGAAAATTTTTTGAAATGACCTACTGACTCTGCCATCTGTCATTCATGATGTTAAGGTCTGGTGGGCAAAAAAAAAAAAAAAAAAAAAAAAAAGGAATTTCAAATATGGAACCAATAATATGGTTCATATTATGGTTTCTATTCCTTATTTTCTCTTTTGAATTATTTTAAAATATTTATTTTATAGTTTCCTTAAGGATATTCTATTATACCAAATTCACTGGGTGCCAATTATTCTGTTTCTAACATTACCTGACCTTTCCACAATCAATTCTGGATTTAATCAATTCTATCTTTAACATATCATATACTTTCATCTGTTCACTTCTCCACGCTTTACTGCCACTACCCTAGTCCATCATCATTTTGCACTTTAATTACTATAACTTAAGAAATCTCTCTAGAGCTAGTTCTGTGCGAATCTTATCACTACTGCCACTACAACCTTTGCCAACACCACCAATCCACTTTTCTTGCTACAGGCAGATAGATTTTCTAAGAATGAATTCTAATCATGCCATGTCCTACAATAGCTTTCCACTTAGAAAAAAAAATAAAGCAAAATCCTAAAATTAACATGGCTCATAGGGCCATGAATTATCTATTCTTACCTTATTAGCTTCATTCACACTATTCTCAATCACCTTATTCTGTCTTCTTTGTTTTGAAAAAATACCATGGTCCTGTGTGACCAACACCCGTTTGCCTGGAACTTTCCTGGTTTTAATACTGAAAGTCTCACATCTTGAGAAAACCCTCTTCAGTTCCAGGCTAATTATACTTAAATTAGAGGCCCGGTGCACGAAATTCGTGCATGGGGTGGGTGCTCCCCCTTAGCCCAGCCTGTACTCTCTCTAATCTGGGACCCCTTGGGGGGTATCGGATTGCCGGTTTAGGCCCAATCCCAGGGATCCGGCCTAACCAGCAGTAGGACATCCCTCTCACAATCCTGGACAGCTGGCTCCTAATCATTCACCTGCCTGCCTACCTGGTCACCCCTAACTGCCCCCCCCCCACTGCCTGATTGTCCCTCACTGCCTCTGTGTGCCGGCCTAGTCGCCCCTAACTGCCACCTGCTGCTGGCCAGGTTGCCCCCAACTGCCCCCTCCCTGCCAACCTGGTCACTCCTAACTGCTGCCCCCCTTGCTGGCCTGGTCACTTCTTACTGCCCCTCCTGCTGGCCTGGTCACCCCCAACTGCCCCCCCCCTGCTGGCCT
>NW_005356905.1:822218-823040 GCF_000412655.1 Myotis brandtii | reverse complement strand
GTCGTCCCTCACTAACCCCCCTGCCAGCCTGGTTGTCCCACGCAGCCTGCTTGTTCAGTCATTTTGTCACCCCTCACTAACCCCCCTGCCAGCCTGGTCATAGGCAGCCATCTTGTGAGGGTGTGATGTCAATTTGCATATCACCCCTTCATTATATAAGATTGTTGTTAAATGGAGGAAAAATAAATGAAATTTTTAGCTTGGCTGTTCTATGCTCTCTTATTAGTCTATCCTTTGCCTTTATTGCATTTATCAAAATTATTAATAAAAATTATACAAATAACTAAATTTCCTGTTTGCTTTTCCACTAGAACAAAGTTCAATAAAAGAAGGCACCTTGACTGTCTCCTAGTAGCTAACAATGTTGTGAGCATACAGTAAGTGCTCAGTAAAATGTTTTAAATTAACTAATAAAGTTTATTTTTGTTATTTTGTTGTTACATAAATGACATTTTTACTATCTACACTAATAAAAGAGAAACATGGTAATTAGCGTACGACCGCTACCCTTCCCATTGGCTAATCAGCATATCCTTATGCAAATTAACTGTCAGCCAATATGGCGGCCGGCAGCCAGGCAGCTGGAAGCGAACATGAGGCTTGCTTGCTCCAGTGACTGCAGACTCCAACGTTCCCCGCCTCACTTGCCGGCCTCTGAGTTGCAACTCTAAGCAACTATGTACTATGTTGCAAATAAGAAGCTAAACAAAACCCCAGAAACCAGCTTTCAGCCTGCCGGGATCTCAGAGCTGAAGTTATACATTGTTTCGATTATAGAACGGCAAACAAACCAGATACCAGCTTTCAGCAGCGGAAGCCTCA
>NW_005356905.1:805954-821073 GCF_000412655.1 Myotis brandtii | reverse complement strand
AATTTTTGTGCACTGGGCCTCTAGTCTATATATATAAAAGGCTAAGCAACCATCCGACTGTCCTACTGGTAGCTATGACGTGCACTGACCACCAGGGGGCATATGCTCAACACAGGAGCTGCGGAGTTGTGGTGACTTGGCAGTGGGGGTTCTCAGGTGATGCACTCCGGAACCAGAGAGGAGGGAGCCTGATTTCGGGGTGCATTATCCAAGAACCACAATCCAGGACCCCTGGGGAGATGTCAGAGAGCTGGTTTTGGCCCGATCCCTGCAGGCCAGGTTTGGGCTTGATCCCCAGAGGGATCCTGCTCACTTAGCAAATGCCCTTTGAGCCGCAGCGCTGCCCCAGGTGCGGCTGGCCAGGAAGGGACCTCGGGAGGTTGGCTCCAGGGTGTGTCCAGCCCGTCTCGCCCAGTCCCACACCTCTGGCCACCTTCTAATTAATTTCCTTTCAATGTGTACGAACCCTTGCACTGGGGCACTTATAATTTATAAGATCATTGCAGGTGTATAGAAAAAGTTATATATATATGTAAGAATTACATACCTATTATTTTATATCATTAAGCAAACTAGGAATCTCATTTATGTTGGCTTCATACCTTTGGATAGTCATAAACTCTCAAGATTTGAAAAGGATCTTAGGGACCACCTAGTTCACTTCTCTCATTCTTACAGAAGAGAAAAATTGAGGCCCAGATGTGTTAAGTGACTTGTTCAAAGTGACACAGCTAATTAGTGGCAGAGCCAGAGCAGGAACCAAGACCTTATTACTCTCAGAACAGTACTCTTTCCATACCGCTAATTAGAGATGATCACAGCTCCTTAGGCTACCATGGAGTTGTAGGAGTCTGACTTAGACTCTTGTCTATTTGGCTAATTTACTGTGTCTCAAGGCAAGTCACGTTAAATCTTTTCACAAGCTTTTTACTTTCAACCACATTTGTTTCCTTATTCATAAAGACTGTGCCACCACTTAATCCTCTAAATGGAGGGCAGTGGTCAGGTTTATTTTATTTTATCCTTAGTGCCTAGCACCATACCTAGCAAATATGAGATAATGACATTTCTAGAAGTAATATATGTGACTCAGTGTGCTGCACGTATAAGCACGCATGCCAGAATATTACATGACACAGGTAAACAAGTAAATTCTTCAAGCTTCTGTATGATGAGGCTTTTTGGGTCTTGCCAATGAAAAAGAAAGGAAGGAGTGAGGAAGGGAGAGGGGGAAAAAGAGAGGGAGAGGAAGAGGAAAGTAAAGAAAAGAATGTGGTGTGTGTGTGTGTTTGTGTGCGCGTGCTTGAGTTAGTGAATAACCTGGACTTTTTTCATAGGATTATTAATGTAAAAAAAGTTATAGTAAAACTTACTGCTAATATAAAGGGTAACTTTGTGCTGTACCAGTCCCTTTTTTGCTGGATGTAAAGTGTCATATATGTATACTCTTTCTTTGGTTTTTTAGAAGACATAAATCTACTTTGTGAGGGGCTAGGTACTATAACAAAGTATATCTGCAAATTTATTGAGGCAGTACCAAAGGAGGGGCCATCCTTACCTGCTCAACCTAAATATGAAGCAGGCACAAATCCAAACTGCAAGTGTTATTGCTTCAATAAAAATCACATATCACATGATTTTAGAGTTGGAAAATAACTTGTGTGGACTTTATGGTCATTAGGTTAAGTAATCTGTTTAGATCACTCAAAGTGGAGTAGCACTATAACTCAGGGAATACTCTTCTTCACTTTGTTTACAATAATAAAAATCATAAAAATGGAAACTGAAGTTTTTAGTAAGTGATAAATACATTGTCAGCTAAGGCAGTAAAGAATTATTTGCTTGAATTAGCTCCAAGACTGGCTGTTCTCTATTTGTATATTGGGTTGTGATCCTAAGACCATATCTAAGAACCAAACCATCAGTTTTCCATGCAATGGAGAAATAAAGAACATTCCCGAGATTATAGCAATAAGGACTATTAAGCAAGGTTCCTGAATTTCACACTAACTTCATGTGAAATCTTTGTTAATGTCTACAGATTAAATGTTTCATTCATTTCTGTGTTAATATTCTTTATAATGACATTCTAACAATTGCAAAAATTTGATATAAATATAACTGACACAATTCAAATATATTTGTAATGGCTCATTAAAATATGACCAAAACAAATTCAATTGGGTACTTAATAGTGAGTTTTCATCAAAGAGGTAATAAGTAAGATTTTAGGTTTTCATGTAGAATATTTTCAAGGTAAATCTTATTCTTATTTGCCACTTAGAAATATCAAGGCATAGACTCTTGATATCTACATTGTTTACTTTTCTGTCAGCTCTTTAGTACTAGAAAATAGTTTTGAGTGTCAAAAATTTTAAATCCTTTTCTCATTGGTATGTAGTATTGTCTCCTTATAAATTTCACTTGATTAAAAATCTGGGTTGTCTGTTTTAAAAGTAAGATGAGCCATATTTTCACTCCATCTAGGTGAGACCACTTACTTGAAATTAATTATGATAAACTGGTTGGGGAGAACACAACTTACAAGTGAAAAGAGGCTTTGAGTAGTTTTGATGGTAGAAAAGTATCACTTGTTGCTTTATGTAATCTCAAATTTTACTCAAGTGAACAAATTAATCTTGGAAGCTACTTTTCTCAAATCTGACATTTGATGGCACCATCAAGAATTTTCTAGGGCCATAGTGAGAAATAAGATGAAGTATGAAATGATATAGAAATTTTTGCTGTGCTCAAGGCTATAACAACTTGGGAATTGCTTTTTCATATGTTCTTATCCTGAGGTGTATGGAACATCAATTCTTGAGAAAAACTCTGGGCTTTCCTGGAAGTATCCCCTTTAGCCTACCTTCCTGTGGAGATAAGGGGCTAGCTACTCGGGGAGAGTACTCATAAGATTCCTTGGTTTCCTAAAAAGAACGCTAACCTATCTCGTGTTTCTTTGACCTCTAAAGGTTAAGAATCACTCCTGAATCAACCACAGAGTATCTGCATTTCAGACCCTTCTAAAAACTACTATTAAGAACAACATGGCTCCCATTCACCTAAGATAGGAGCCTAGCTGAACGTTCACATAGGAAGAACTGTTGCAAAAACAAGCATTCTCTCCGTTTCTCCATATATACTGGGTTTTAACTAGATTTAAGCAGATTCATCAAAAGGCTGTATTCTTGGACCATATTCCCTAACAAACTGAATAAAACTATGGTGCGTTTATATGGCATCTATTGATGGACATTAAAAGAGGTACTATGAATAAAAACTATTATTTCATTTCTTAATATAGTATATTATATATAATTATGATATTGAAGATATCATTTACTATATTATATAGGGATGATGAAAATGATAAAAAGATAGTAAAGATGACATAAAATACCACTTGAATATTTCATTTAATAAGAAAATCCCCTACATGAAGCCCTATGTGAGAATTTCCTTTTAGGAGAAGCTTTGTAGTGAAACTTTTAGTTCTCTTTAATAATCTGCTTTGGGCTTTGGCTATTGGGAAACCTCGAACAAGAGACAGCAACTCTATAGGCTCCTTTGATGAATAAATTTTGTTCTATTTTTCTCCTGCTCTTGACTGTTACTAGTACTATGTGTGTACTTCTTATGTCGTCTCTGACTCTAAACGACCTATGATGAGTGACATCCACAATGCCATTTACTCAGCAGCCCTGCTCAGCTCCTGTAGACTCAAGCCTATGGCTTCATTTATGAAGTAAATGTATCTCATATCTGGTCATCCTCTTTTCCTACCGCCTTCTGTTTTTCCCAGCATTATTGTCTTTTCCAAAGAATCCTTCCTTCTTATGATGAGCCCAAAGTAGGACAGCTTCTGTTTTGTTGTTTTTGCCTCCAGGGATGTTTCAGGCTTAACTTGCTTTGGGACCTATTTGTTCATCTTTCTGGCAGTCCAAGGTATCTGTAGAGCTCTACCTTCAACACCATATTTCAAATGAATCAATTTTTTTTTTCTATCAGCCTTTTTCACTGTCCAACTTTCACATCTGTAGATAGTAATTGGAAACACAAGGATAAAGATGATCTTAGCCTTAACACCGCTTTGCTCTTGGTGATCATTTCTAATTCTTCCACTGCTGCCCCTCCAAGTCTCAGCCTTCTTCTTGAGTTCTTGGCTGCAGTCTCTATTTGAATTGATGACTGAACCCAGGTAAGTAAAATCTTAAAAAATTTTGATGTCTTCAGTGTCTATGTTAAAGTTGTATATTTCTTCTGTAGTCATGATTGTTGTCTTCTTGATGTTCAGATGTAGTCCTCTCTTGGCACTTAATTCTTTCATTTTCATCAGAAATCGTTTTAAATGATTACTACTTTCTATCAGTCAGATGGGGTTATCTGCCTATCTTAAGTTATTGATGTTTCATCCACCAATTTTCACTCCTCCTTCCCCTTAGTCTAGCCCAGTTTTTCATGTGATATGTTCTGTGTACAGATTTTTTAAAAAAGGGAGATAAATGCACCCCTGTCTGATGCCTTTGACTATAGGAAACCACCCTGCCTATTCATATTCTGTCTTGATTATGCATCAATATGAATAAATGTTGAGGCATGCCCATTTCTCTCAGAGCGACCACAGCTTTTCATGATCCGAGCAGTCAAAGGCTTTACTGCAGTCTACAAAACAGGCTAGTCTTCTTCTACTAGTAATATTCGTTAGAGCACTCCAGCATCCAACGAAAGTTCACAATTAGATCTCAAGTGCCTCTTACCTTTCTAAATCCAGTTTGAACATACATCATTTCTTGCTCCACAGAAGGTAGAAGCCTTTCTTGCATCACTTTGAATATCGCTTTACTTGCATGGGAAATCTGAGCAATGCTTCTATAGCAATTGCACTTCTTGGCATCTCCTTTCTTGAAAATTGGGGCTTTAGTTGGAACATTTCCAGTGTGTAAGCCATTGTTTTATTTTCTATATTTATTGAAATATTATTGCTAGGATTTTGTCCGATTCATTCTCTATACCTTAAAATAATTATATTAGTACCCTACCTATCCCTGGTGATTTATTTCTTTCCAATTCTTTCAGGGCAGCTTTCACTTTAATGTCTATTTTTCCTTTTTCTGATTTTGAAAAATTCACACATCACCATTTTATTTCCTTGCTATCAAAGCCTTCAAATAATTTATAGAACAAAAAGAATTAACAGACAAATAAGAAAAATGATTAGTAAATCTGTATAAGTGGAAAAACTTGAATAGTAATATTCTCCCTATAGGTGCATTCTAATGATCAAACAAGTTAAAGTGCATAAGCTGTCCAGCACCTGGGACAGCATGGCCTAATTTAGGTTCCCTTACTTACTCATTCTCTTCAGATGTAGTATAACATTTTATAAATAACCTCATCACTTATGTACTTCTTACCTTTTTGTCCCATAGTGAAAACTTTATAGGGTATTATAATAGCTTTTTCCACTCACTATGTCTCCTTGGGAAAATCTCAGAAATATATTTTCCCAAGACGTCACGTAACTTTTGACTTCATAAAAAAGCTACAGGAAAGGTTAAAGGAAGAGAAAAGGAAACAAAATTGTATGTAAAGCAGAGACCTCTCAAAAATAAATGAAATGCCTTTAGGTAAACAGAGTGATGGTGGCATCAAATTGGCTTTTGGAGTTTCGAGGCAAAGTTGGGAAGGGGTGAGAATTACACCTGGTGAGAATATTACATGTAAAATTTAAAAATGTTTATAAAAGATTTAATAAACTATAGGTCTCATCTCAGATGTCGATTCCAATGTGACTGGTAGTAACATTAAGACATGCTGTGCTGAGAATTCTGAAGTTACATCTGGACTCAGCATGAAAAAGTACCCTGATTAACTAGCAATATGTTATACAGGAACCCTAAAGGAGTGGGCTCAATGCCCATATTTGCAATCCTGCTCTATACAAAATACAACCATAATAACAATGATGATAATGGTAAGACAACTTGCAGTTATTAGAGTCAGTGAAAGTACAAGAAATATAGTCAAAGAGAAGAAAAAATTTCATAGACATTCTAAAGAGTTTATTCCTTTGCAGAAAATAACAAATGGCTTTCAAGGTCAAATTCTGAGAACTATTTCAATGATATTTACTCCCTTAAAAATGTTGCCACGAAGAAAGGAAAAGAGCCCACCCTTATATGTCAGTTATCTTTGCTGTGACATGCACCGACCCACACTTACACAATCTCAACCATTACCTGGGCCTATGACATTGCATTTGGGCAGGGTTCAGACAGAGCTGCTTGCCTCTGCTCCATTCAGCATCCACTGGGGCAACAGAAGGGCTGGGACGATCTGCACACTCATGTAGCTGATGATTGTTGTTAGCCGTCAGCTAGGAATTCAGCTGAAGTTGTCAGACACACTTACATGTGGCCCCACTATGAGGCTGTTTGGCTTCCTCACAGCATGGAGGCTAGTTTCCATGAGCAAGTGTTCCAAGAGACAGGAAGTGGAGCTGCCAGTTTCTTAAGGTCTAGACCTGGAAACCATAATACTTTGTTGTATTGTAATGGTCAGGCAGTGACAAAGTCCAGATTCAAAGGGAGAGGACATAGATTCTCCTTAAAGGAAGAAGTGTTATATAATTTGGGGGCCATGTTTTAAAACTGACATTAGATTTGAGAGCACAAATAAAATAGGTATTGAGCATGTGTGATATGTACCCAGCAATCTTCAGGATAAAAGATGTGGCGCTATATTCTGAACACTTAAAACAATTTGTGACATGATAAAGGAAAAGTTTAGATATATCACATCTGAAATTCCATGAAACTTTAAAATAAAGAGCTGATTAAAAAAATCTAATAAAGCAAAAACAACTTAGGAATAGTTAATCAGTGCAAATCTATGCAAATTATATATTTTGAAGTCAAATATCATATTAATGAAGCCTACCATGAACCAATTAAAATAATTTGTTTTAATATAACTCAAAATATTAATCTTGTCAGGCTCTTCATCTTGTCTAAGAAGCAAAGATGTAAAACTATTATATCTGTCAGAGATAACAAATAACCAATGTTTTTATTCTCTTTCTATAGTGAGTTCTGGTTCAATTAACTCACATTAACACTATTAATTAATAAAAATGAAAGCCGATGTTTCCTGTGTTATTATGTATTAGCAATAATTCTAACTGCTTTACATGTATTAACTTATTTAATGCTCAACATTAATATCCCACTTTTGCTAGTGAGGAAACTGAAGCATGAGAATTTCAGTGATTATCCAAAGTCACTCAGCTAGTAAATGATAAAGCTCAAACTAACCAAGGCAGTGTGACTCCAGAGCTCAAATCAAACCCTCTACAATCCAAATAGTCCAAAGTATTACTACCCAGGATTGGAAAAGCATTCTCATGGAATGTTCCATGAAAATAATAGTTTCCATATATTTGGTAGAATCTTTCAAGCTGGATGATTTCATAAAAAAAAATAAATTAATTAAATAACAGAATGAAAAAAATACTTGACTATTTCTCAAACCCTATTTCTTTGGAAACAAGAAGCAGGCCCAAAAGAAAAGAAATGAAAATAAAACAGACAGACAATATCTCCAGAAAGCCTATGAGCCTTCATGAGCACCCATCGTGTGCTAGTCAATCTTAAAGGGTGGGGGATATGTTATTAAACAAACAGGCAAAATTCCTGCTCTTATAGAGCTCACTTTCTAGTAGGAAAGCCTGATGCTAACCACTAATCAGGTATAAAATATGTTAGAGAGTAATGAATGCTATGAAGAAAAATAAAGCTAATAAATTAGGAAAGAACGAATAATAAAACATTATATCACTCCACCTTCAACTATGCCGCTATCAAGTTTCATGGACACCTATATTTGTCACTCCTGCTTTGTATTATAGTATTGTCTTCTGGGCTCTGAGCACTAGGAGGCAGCGTTTAAGGCTCTTTGTATCCTTCTAGCTCCTCTCACCTTACATATATTTAATTCAAATGTATTTTGTTTTTTTACTAATCCATCAGTGCTCCTAAAATACCAAAAAATCTTAATTCACTCTAAATGATTATTGGCAATAATTAAAATGTAAACAAAAACTCTAATTTGCTCATTTTTTTTTTCCTGCTATGGCTATTTTTCTCTATTTATTCCTTAACTAGGACACATGGTCTTAGTAATGTTTATGGATTAGTTAACGTTTATCAAGATAGCAAATCACACTGTGTCTGCATCACCACTTTGGTTCTCTGGCTAAATGGGCTGTCTTCTTTATCAAGAGATGCATAGTGCCAGTATTGGCTAAATTTAGCAAGGTAATAAATTGTGCTAATATTTACTCTTGGTTTTCTAAGTACGTATAACTGCTACATTTTTAACGTACCTTTGATGATTAAAAGTCCCTAAAAAATGACAATTAAATAAAGGAACTGTAATGCTGATAGAAAATGTTTTTAATACTGGCACAATTAACCAGCTGCTCAAAGCATCTAAAGTCAATCTCAGCGATCGGAAAGAGGGTCTGATGGAATGCCTATTTTGAAAAAGCCCTTGGGATACTGTGTATCTTTCCCTGACCAACCTTGACCTCTGACACAATCTCATTTCACTGATAAGAAAGCCGCAACACAGAGTGATTATTTAACGTGTAAAAACTGTATGGGCAATGAAAGGCAACTCCAGGACTAGAATTCAGGACTTTTCACTGTCTTTTGCATTTCTGAAACTGGGCCTCCACAAAAATCTATGACATAGGACAAGTAAGACTGAAAGATGTTTTGGTAAGCAGAGTTAAAGAGGATTACTTCAGGATTTCTAAAAAAACAAAAATATGCTATTGTATTTTGAGATCCTCTAAAAGTGGTATGTAGGCTTTTCAAATGTATTTGAAGTTGTTCTTTTTTACACAGAACTCTTAACAAAACAACACACAAAACAGTTTAGGAACTTAAATCTGCCTGTTATTTTCAACTTATTTTGACTTTATTGGAACAGTAATAAGCACGATACATAGTTTACAGATCATAAAGAATCTCTGGACAATTTTACTTATCTATCAAATCATGTAAGTTGTAAGGAAATTTTTTAAAATGTTACTTATTTTATTTATTTTAATTGATTTCAGAGAAAAAGGGAAAGAGAGAGAGCTAGAAACATCAATGATGAGAGAGAATCATTGATTGTCTGCCTCCTGCACGCCCTACATTGGGGATTGAGTATGCAACCCAGGCATGTGCCCTGACCGGGAATCGAACCTGGCCGATGCTTTATGCACTGTGCCAAACTGGCTAGGGCTATAAGGAAATTATTAATTCCTAGTTAGTGGTAAGTCAGGTCTTATGAGTTCATTAGCCAAATGTGCTATTTTTATCACTTAAGAACACTGTTCATTGCATGTGTATTTCTACACATACAAAAATAAACTCTATGTGTTGAGCTTAGTTATAAAATAAGGCAAATTAATGGCATATTTTAAAATAGATCTTAGTGAGCCTTTAACGACATTCACATTCCTAGAATTAATAATGCTTTATTCACATTTCATGATGAAGGCATTTGAAATCTGTATTTCTGGCAAATATGTTTAAATTTTAATTCTTCCTTTGACAACAGGAATATTTGATTTCAATTGCTTTAAAACAAACTCTGAAAATCAGTAACAAAGAGAGGACAAAGTAGTTTTGAGACTGTGTTAAAAATAGGCACTAACATGCTACTGGTTATACAGGATCTGTTGTGAATAGGTCAGCTCAAGGTCCCAGGTAAACATCTTGTTTGTGTCCTAAAGCCTTGTTTTCTGCATGCCTTATACTCTCAGTAGGGTCCTCCTACTCCAGTCTAAACATCGGGCCACTGCACCCTATCGATCTTCTTTAAATCTCCAGAATAATAAATTTCAAGGCAACACAGCAGAAGCCGACTAAAGCCCTTTAATTACATCACTGCTGAAAGGAAATCATTGATCAATGGCATTATGGGAAAATAAACTGCCCCCCAAACCAGATCAAAGTCAATAAAATAGCTGACTAGCTGCCCCATTGGGGACTTCTGCTAGATTAGTGCTCATGGACAAGCAAAAGAGATGATTCTAACGCATGCTGCTTACTATCTTTTGAAGCTCTCCCTGGCAGGTGTCATGCTCTAAGCATGGTTTTTGATTACTCTAATTAAATATAATATTATCAACAGATCTTCATATTGATCCTTAAAATCACCCCTTCTAAATGAAAAATTAAAAGCCTAGAGAGAGGGCCACATAGGGTACCAGGCTATTTTAATGATTTTATTCCTTTTCCAATTTCTTCATGTTGTATTATTCTAGTATTTATCAATATCAAGGTACCAATTAGCTTAGGAATTTTAAATAATATGCAAAATAATAATTTTATAAGTTGCTCTTCCTGAAATTAAATTCTTTTCAGTTTACATGAAATTACATTCCTTGGTTAAAGTATAAATAAATCATTTTTTTTTCTATTAAGTGCTGCTAACTGTGCTGGTACTATTCTTTATTGATGGTATTATTTAAGTACATTGCCCAATACATTTAATGTAATATGGCAAAGAATTCTTTTCCCTTAGGTAATCAGCTCTGAATACTATGAAAACATTTTAAGGAAATAATTTTATAACAACTTATAAACTTCTGTTTATAGTTTTCAAATAGGCAAGATTATTTAAACATTTAAAATCCTATGAATTCTACATGAAGATTTCAAATTTTTCTTTTGCTTTATTTGCAATCCATAAATACATTTGAAAGCATCAAATCTCTTTTCAAAAAAGAAAGTATAAATTTACAACATGTAAATATTTATAAACTTATTGGCACTTACGTTCTCATATAAAATTTAGGATTACATAATAATGAAATGTAGTATTATCTTTATATTTGATAATTTTGAGACTAACATAAATTTAAGAACATACAAGGGGAAATCTAAAATATCATATACAATGACTTATTTATGGGTATTATTTTAGCCACTCAACCCAGTAAAAGCTAATAATCATGCCTTCTTCCCATTCTCCATTTCTTCTTATTCATTCCCTATTCCCTCAGGTGGTTCTCATTGCTAATGCCCAAATGGCATCAACCTGTTGTTTAGCACATCTATGAAAAGGCTAGCCTGCTGGCTAATTTACCAAGGGATTAAAGCCCTGAAACCACTTCAATCTGCTACTTTGTTTCCATGTAAAAGCCTTACCCATGACACTGGTTCCCTCATGTTAAAATTGAAAATCTCTTTCAAAGAAAGAAAAATTCAATGCAAGAACTGTTTAAGAGAGAAATGATATGCCACAAATAATACTCTGTATCCATGAACAGTGCTATGAAGTTGCATTCATTTGGTCAAGTCCTGCATTATATATTAAAAACAATTTCATGTTAAATGTTTACAATTTCATAAAATTAACAGAAATAACACAGCCACCAATGGTGGTATGGGGTGGGAGAGAGGATTAATATAAAAATGTTTGCAGATATAGTTAATCATATTGCTGCATAACATTTAATTTAAACTCATATTTGTGTTCATTTTTGTTGAATGACAAAAGATTATGGTAAATGCATTAATTCACACTAGAAAACGAAGGTTCCAAAACCCAAGTAACTATCTGAGTTTTTTATGTAATAATAATAAATACATAAATATTCATTATTCTATTAAAATTGATAGATACACATAGCAACTTTTCTATATGACAAAATCTGCTAGCTCCATTTTGTAATTGGCAATTAGAATGAGCTTTAAGTTGATACATTTATGCAGAAAACATTGACATTTTTTTCCTGTTTTGTTAAAGTTTATTTATAGTCCAGTAATAATCACAGCAATATCTTCCTTAAATGACTTCTTTACTCCATGAAAATCATTACAATAGTTAGCATAAAATCTGTGCTAAGGGGCCATTAAGACATTGAAAAAAATTGTTATATTTTTAAGGGGTATTCATATTCAGATTGAGTGAGAGCAAATAAATGTAGTGAAATTATGTTATTATCTTATTGAAAAATAAATGACTAAAATGCAAGCACATTACATTACATCCTTGCTATACTTCAGTAAATCTGTTTTACGAATAACTTCAGAAGTATCAGAATTAAAGTAGAACTGTATATTTATTTAAGAGGACAAATTTCCATTTTAAAGTAATTTCACTTTTCTTTAAAAACAATTTCCCAATCCAGTCAAGAACAAGTTTCAGTAAATTTAAAGGACACCCATTATTTCAAATATTTCACTGATGTTTATTTATTATAAACCTGAGAAGTGAGGGAGAAATTGCACAATGACAAAGTAATTGACCCAATAAGAGCTAAATATGAAGTTTATAGCTTATAGTAATGACTCAAAACAGATCATTGAGAGGGGAAAACAAATATTATTTCTCTCTCCATTTCTTTACTACCATGACTAGTGTCCCTTGTACCTACTGGAGCCAACAGCACAGACTTGCTGGAATGAAAAACAATGCCAGCAATGGACATGTCAGTGCCAAAGGCTTAAGAGAAAATAAATGTGCTCTAAGTTAGGATCTGTGTGATATTCAAATTCAAAGTACTTCACATAAGGACAGGACACTCAAGGTCCCATTTCAATCACAATTTTATTATGCTGACAAATATGAAATTCTGACTGCGAATAAAACTACTGGATTTGATGCACTTCTGTGCAAAATTCATGGCCTTGAAAGATATTCTGTAAGCTGTCACCCCCAAGGACCATAATGGATTTGTCTTCAGAGAAAAATGTTTAGAGTATGAATTAGCAAATATATTTTATTTAAGTTTTCACATTTTAAATCAAGAAGTATACATTATTTTTCTTAGTTGACATTTATTGACAAAATTCACATTAAGTGGAATTTTGAGAAGCCCTTTAATAAAGTTTTATAATAATTAAATATATTTTAAGTATTTCTTTTACACCAATACTAATATACATTTCTTTCTTATATGTACTTTATATCATGGATTCACATGTTAAATTTTATAAGGTTCAAATTAATAAGCATTAAACAAAAATATCTTAAGTTGCTCATAAAATATAACATATGCACTAATAATCAATATAGTAAAAATAACTTCAATTTCAGCTTTTAAATAATAGAGAAAACAGCTTATTGATTTTTCTTTATTTTAAATAAGTCAAGCTAAAATATGAACAAGAAAAACAGGGTGGCCTTCTAAGTTTATATCTCTGCTGGAGTGTATTTCCTAAAAAAAAAAAAAATTCTTGAGGCATAAATGACTACTATATTTTATTTCTAACTGAAAAATAAAGTTTGAAGTAAACAGATACATTACTGATCACGTCCTTCTTATCTTCACAGTAATACCCCCTCTTTTTTTTTAACTTAGAAAAAATCGAGAATAAGCTATACAATGGAGAATAATTTAAACCAACCTCCATAATTCACCAAAACCAGGCTGCTTCTGTGTCTCTAAAAAAGGAAGCAAGACATTGGATGCAAAGCTTCAAGGAACTATTATTACACGCTTTTCCAGTCCATTAAAAGAAAGTAATTTAATCAGTTTATAGTTTCTCAGGAAAATCTCATTCAGAGAAATTTTATTGCCAGCTATCTAAATAGTGAATACCTATTATCCTTTCAAAATGAGTTTTTGCTTGCCAAGGGCAAACCCATTGCTGTTATTGTAGAGCTCTGTCAGAGAAACAAGAAGTTAAAAAGGTTATAAAGATACCATTAATGTCATGGGACTGTCTTGTCAGGACTCAAAAATACTTCGTAATTGAGGGTTTTATTCAAAGTGTATTAGCACCCATATAAACAGCACAGTTAATATGAAGCTTTAGGCTTTATTTTGTTACTGCCCAGCAAAATCACCTACAAACAGCTGAATGTATCAGCTGGAGAGCACAACCCATTTTATCATCTGGTTCTAGTTGAGCCTTTGAAGAAAATGTCAATAATATTCACACAGCTTAAAGGCAAATCTAGATCCAACCAATGAGGAAAACAGAAAAAAGTATAAATGATAACTAATTGGTCCCAACAGCATGTGTCTTTGATAGAAGTAGGAGGGTAAGCAAAGGGCGAATGCTCTTATTTAATTTATATATTCTGATTTAAAAAGAAACTTCCTATCATATAGCATATATTAATGTTTGTTAATATACAAAATTATAAATGAATACATTGAAGTATATAATAAATAGAAAATAATTCTACTTCCACCATATTACTTGTGATTCCATTGATGATTTACAGAAATAAAATGATCTTCCTTGCTAATTTTCTGATTTTGGAGCTACTGGACTAATTACATAGCAAATATTCTAGTAAAATTTTTTTAAAATCTATGAAATACATAATACAACTCTTGAAGTTATTCACCTGTCAGTTTTAACAACCATATAAGTAATAAACATTTTTAAAGAAAATATTTAAAGATTTTCTTGCCTTAAAATTTTGAGTACTGAAGAAAAACCAAGATGGCAGCATAGGTAAACACCAGAAATTGCTGCCTCGCACAATCACTTAAAAAAAAACAACTAAAAGACAAAACGGACATCATCCAGAACCATAGGAAGGCTGGCTGAGTGGAAATTCTACAACTAGAAGGAAAGAGAAAAGCACACTGAGACTCAGAGGAAGTGCGGTGTGGAAGTAAAGTGCAGAGGTACGGAGGCCCACGCGGAAAGGGCTGGCAACTGAGGACGCGGTTGTCTTTTTCAACTGGGAGGGAGACACAAGCTCCCGACTGCTCTGAAAGCCAGTTCTGGGCGAGTCTCTGGGGACCCAGACTCATATGGGGAGAAACTGGACTGTCTGGAATCGGCCAGAACTCGAGGGCGGCTTTCTCTCAGAGGCGCCTGCAGCGATTACCGCGGAACAGTGAGACCCGGGTCCTCTTAGGGCAGGGCTGAGGATCAGCCACAGCTGTTTGCTCCACCCTATTGATTCCCTGAGACCCTGCCCCACCCAAACTGTGCACAGAGGCTTTTGCATATGAATGGCCTGGCCCTTTGCAATCTAAAATTACCTAACGAACTGCATCTGGGTCAGAGAGACCCCGAACATCCAAAAGAAGTCCCACGGCCCCACAGCAGCTTGCATTGCTTCACAGCTGGGCCTCATCTGGGCACCTC
>NW_005356905.1:794678-804788 GCF_000412655.1 Myotis brandtii | reverse complement strand
AAGAACCTACAACCAAGATTACTTTATCCAGCAAAGCTATCATTTAGAATTGAAGGTCAGATAAAGATCTTCACAGATAAGAAAAATCTAAAGGAGTTCATCACCACCAAACTAGTATTATATGAAATGCTGAAAGGTATCCTTTAAGAAGATAAATAATTTGATGAACAGAATAAACTGGTGAATATAATAGAATCAGGAACATAGAAAGGGAGTGGACTGACAATTCTCAGGGGGGAAGGGTTGTGGGGGGTGTGGGAAGAAACTGGACAAAAATCATACACCTATGGATTAGGACAGTGGCAGGGGTAAGGGCAGAAGGTCGGGTGGGAACTGGGTGGAGGGGAGCTATGGGGGGAAAAAAGAGGAACAACTGTAATAATCTGAACAATAAAGATTTAATAAAAAAAATTTTGAGTACTGATTATACCCTGCCTATTCTTCTCTTCAAATCACTGTCAGTATAAATATGAATGCACAAAGTTTATAAAAAGTAGCCTGATGAGGGACTGATGTGCTGCTTTCAATAAATCAACTATAAGCTGAGCAGTAGAGAGAAAAAGCTCTTGGTAAGGTATTTTCTGACTGGGGAAGAAACTAGATAGTCAAACTTTAAGGGCAGCAAATGTCAAGTAAATAGCGGAAGCATAGAAGTCATTACCTAGCGATAGTTACTCAAGGTAGATTCCTCTAACAAAAACAAGCCTGCTGGGGAATTCCTTTCTGCCTTCAAAGCCCAGATCTGACATCATCTCCACTCACTGTTCCTAGACTACTTCCACTATTCCTTCTCCTCAACACCTGTAGAAAATGCTGTTACACTTAGTACAGACGTTATTTTCAGACAGGGAGTGCAAACTGTTCATTTCCATATTCTTAGTACCTGTCATGTAATCTACATATAGTAAGGGTTCAAAAAAATATTCATTAAACTGATAATTAAGCCATGATCTTATTTTGAACTGAAATTCAAGATGATTTCTTTCTGTGAATTGGCCAAACACTTTATCACATCATTTTCAGTGGCTCTCCATACCTCTATTTCTTATATATACAATTATTAAACATAAACATCTTATATATCACATCTTACATATTAAGTATATTTCTTTACTTGCAGGAAAATCTAAAAGGATTCAGAAATGATGCTTCTGAAATCTGTACACTTGGTTAAGTTTATTAAATGCCTTATTTCTAAAAGGAAAAGCAGTTGCAGATACTGGTCTTAAAGTAATTATATAATTTATCAATCCTTTAGGAAGTAAAGAGAATACTCAGAATATGCAATTTCTTAGCCACTTTATTTTAGTTCTCATGCAATCCAATTTTCACTCAGAAGAATATCCTTTCCCATAGTATGAATAGATGCCAGAGGCTTGTTTCCCTAACAGAAACAGGAGAGAGAGAGAGAGAGAGAGAGAGAGAGAGAGAGAGAGAAAGAGAGAGAGAGAGAGAGATCTCAAATTATCTTCTTAACCACAGTATTAAAGGGCTTTCACTTGTTGATTAGTGAGAAGCAGCAATTGGTATCAGAACCCATTACATATACATACATTTTGTTATAGAACATGGTATATAGTACTATGTTTGCAGAGTATAAGTTTTTATTCTAGTGGGTGAGCTCAGTCATTCCCCACAAAGCCTTTACCATTTCATCTTAAAGAATCTTCCACAGTATCGTTTGCTTCAATTAACAGAATTAGCAGATATTGTCTTAATTGCTGGTGTCAAGGTTTCCTAGATGGCAAAATAGCAAAACAGCACCTCTTCAGAATTCTGGCTTAAAAGGGCTTATTTCTCTCTGGGCATTTTACATTATAAATGATTCTTATTTTATATTGTATTTATAATTGAATGGACGTGCCTCCAGTGACTTGTGAAAAATATCTAAAACTACATATTTTTGAAATGTCAAAGCTTCATTTGACTCTGACTTGACCCACAAAATACCTTCTTACTAACTCAAAGTGCCACTCAATTATTTTTCTTACTTCTGCCTGGCTTTGGAGTAGGCCTGAGCATACGAAGACACCTACCACCAGGACCATCTCCGAGTAATCCAACTTTAAGTTTTTGTTGGTCAATGGTAAACTCCGAGACCCCAGAGTTAGCTCCTGGCAAGAAAATAGTTATTTCCAATGAACAAAACTAAAAAATAAAAGAGAGCCAAGGACTTTAAGAGAAAGGGTCTTAATTCTGCCTCTTGGCATTTTTACTTTTAGTACAAGTTATCTGAGCAAGGGAGTCTGGCCTAGGATAACTCTTCCTTCTCCTGGAAATCTGTAGGCATTTTCAGCAGGTATACTTTCACCCCATCATATGAAGAATGTCCCCTGCTCTGAGATGAGAAAAGACCCAAGGTCAGAAGATAACAAGAAATGTTCTTCTACTATGTCAATTTTACTAATAGCAATTTATGACTCATTATAACTACCAAAAAGATAGATGAAACAGAGGTAAAAGGATTAATTGCTCATAAAGTCTAAAAAAATGAACAAAAAATTATGGAAGATACAGCCGGTCTTAAGAGGAGGGAACAGAGAATAAAGAACAGTTTTAAAACAGTAAGTGCAGCACTGATATCATCAGAGTATATTATAAATGCATAATATTACTAATTTATTACTTTGTCTCATGCAATAAGGATAACCCTTTATATTTAATTTTCATGTGGCTATATAAAGGAGATATACAACTGTAATTTGCACTTCAAGACAGATCTATTACACAAAAAATTTATAACATCAACCAATTTTGCAGTTATTGGAATATATTTAATTCTGCACACAAATAAAAGAGAATGGGTCATTTACATTAAATATTTTTGAATATTCAGAGGCCTTCATCACTGTGTACCTACCAAAATTACAATGTACACAAATCTACTCATCAATAAATTTCACTTGTACATAGAATATTTTAATAACAAAATTAGAAATAACTTTTTGATGATTCACTTTGATAACTACTACTCATGCCTGACTTTTATTCAACCGCTCTACTTCTCGGTTTCCTTATTCATACTCTGGGAACAATAATACTGTCCTATTTACTTTATAATGTCATTGTAAGAAAAAAATTATACATAAGCTGGTTAGTACAATGCCTAGTAAATTATAAGTGCTCAATAAAATAGCTATTACAAAAATCAATATATACTTGTTAATACTATCATTACACTTAGGTTCCTTATTTTCAATTTGACATGGTTTTGGTTTGTTATTTTAAGATATTTTTTATTGTTACATAAAATTTTACATACATATAAACTGCCACAACAAAGACACATGCTGCCCCTCACTCCAGCTTTCTTGATTGTCCACTTCCCAGATTTGGGCCAGGCTCTGGTCAGCTCCAAGACATCAGCTTAGAATAGAGCTGCGGGTAAGCCTGGCCTGTCCAGGCTCCACTTTCCTGAACCCACTTTTGTAGCTTTGAATTCACTATTCTTCCACGGAAGGGTTTTTGGTTTAGTATTTTCCTATTGGTCCTGTTAATCACCTGGCCACGGGCCCAGAGGCACTTAATTTGGCTTGCCCAACACTCTCCCAACTGTCACTTCATGGATGGGGTTCAAAGGGAGAGGGAAATCTCCCTGCTTCTGGCCATGGGCCCTGAAATTACCATCCCACAGTTACTCCTCTGCATTAAGGCACAAGACTGCTAAGCATATTTATCAGATCAGGTCATGATACTTTTCCACAAGGAAACAAAACAAAACGATAAGTCTAGAACATGGTGGGTGCAGTTACTGTCTGTCCTAAGTACACTTTGGAAATCTGGAGTGACTGAGAACAGCACCTGGCACTAAGTAGGCAGAGGCAAAGGATTCCAGAGCTCCTGTGCTGCTCTAGAAAAATCACCCCATGTTTTTGCATGTCCTATCAGATATACACATAGATGAAAATCCTTTTTATAATTTTTTGAATCTAGAACCTAATTATGTATAAAAACATATTATAGTTTTCTTTGTTCAAAGTTTGATTAATCACCATTCTTCACCATTTCAGATTACTTACCAAGGACATTGTATTCATGAAATGTGAGTTGCCATGATACAACACACTTGTATTAATCTGCATTTATGCTATATTATTCATTCATGTATGTGTGTTTATGTATGTGTATACGTTATGTACATATGTGTATGTATGTATACATACAACTTATTTCAAAAAGTCAAATATTAAGGAAAAGTTCAAAATATTCAGTTGAATATTTGAAATTGGGCTTTATACCTTTGTTCACAAATATAATAGTTATCAGTGTACCTATTATGCCCCAAACATTTGGTTCTAATGAAAGAGACTGCTAAATAGGAAAATATTTTACAAGAAAATAGTAATACTTTATGCTAATGGTCACCTGAACTCTTTTCTCTTTCACTCCCTCATGCTTATCATATGGAATAATTTTTTATCTTCTTTAAACTGTTTAACAAAAACTTATTTATTATAAATTTCTCTTATATCTGACTACTCTATTTTGTTTCCTATGATAGTTGAACCCAAGTTATAAACAAATCAAAATACTTTACTACAAATTACTTTCCTTTTATGTCTCCCTCATATTAGTAAGTAAACTGCATTGATTCAAAAAATTGTGTGTGTAGGTAAGTTATATTCTCTACAAATTGTATTTCAGGAAAGAAAAACAGTGCTACAGAATATCTGTCAAAAAAGAAACCAGTAGGATCTACACAATTGTGAACCACCAACCTAGAAATAAGTCACACCAGTCTCCTTTCCCTTCTTAAGTTAAAAATCACTCAGTACATTAAGTCTTTGTACATTTAGAAATAATCAAAAGCCTGTTTCTAGGTGTGTAACAATGATAATGTTACTTTATTTCTCTGGGCCATTATTTCCTCATCCATAAAATGGAGATAATAATATCCATTCATAGGGTTGACTAAATAAGATTCAATAAATTATTATATAGTATCTGCAAGAGTGCTTGGCATATAATTGTTCAGTAAGTATTAAGCACTATTTTGTTTGATTTATTATTATACTCTAGGACAGTGGTCGGCAAACTCATTAGTCAACAGAGCCAAATATCAACAGTACGATGATTGAAATTTCTTTTGAGAGCCAAATTTTTTAAACTTAAACTATATAGGTATGTACATTGTTATTAACTTAATTAGGGTACTCCTAAGGCTTAGGAAGAGCCACACTCAAGGGGCCAAAGAGCCGCATGTGGCTCACGAGCCGCAGTTTGCCGACCACGGCTCTAGGGCAAGAATATGCTTTCTTACTAAAAAACAAACAAACAAAAAAACCCACCAATCATCTGAATGAGAATACTGATCAGTGGAAAAAGATGTGAGAAATACAGACATAGCTTTTTTTCTGGAGGTGAGAACCTTAGAAAAACATACACTTGGGATGCACATTTCTGATCAGTGGGAAAATCTACAAGCAAAATGTCTAGGAAATTATAAGAAAAGGGGGCAACATCATCCTTTAATGTCAAGTTTAACTATTATCAGTACTTTCACTTATTCTTCCCCAATTTCCTGTTAGAACTAATCATTCTTTATATAACTTTTTGTCCTTACCCATCACTGTAAATAACTATGACTTATATATAGTTGTATCTATGTCTGTTCCTCCAACTTGGTCACAAAAAAAAAAACCCTTAAGGGTAACAACATTGAAGATAAATTTTGTCTCCCATAATGCCTGATAAATTGTCAAAATATATCTACCTTTATTATTGAGTCCTACTAATGTTGCCATTTTAAATCAATGAGAACTATGACAAGTCCTCTAACTTCTCTAAGCCTAATTTCCTCATGTTTAAAAGTGGGACTATTAATATCTACACTCTTTATTTCATGACAGTGCATGAGAAACATGAAACGACGTAAGAAAATATGTTTGGAAAATGATAACAGAATACATAAATGTAGCGTGATATTATGCTAATATATCAAAGATTATTTTTCTACAAATGTGTTCAAGTTCATTATATTGTTTAAAGTGATTTTATTATGTGTAGGAATGAATTTTTAAAAACAAAATAATTTATCTACAATTTTAATGAAAGCCAGACAGAAATTAATGCATATAAGAAACCTTTATATTCATGTTTGATGGAATATATCTATTCAAATAAGTATAGGAAGCTTCCATAGCAGACAGCTAATGTTTGCAAATATTAACAAAGTGCGCTAGATAAATACTGTCTTCCAATATAATTATTTACTTCACTGATGATTTCTTCATTCTTACGTGGCACTTCAAACATATTAAACAAAGTTTCTTAGCCTGCCAAAATGATAGATTATGCTTTTGTGCATTCTTTTTATCATCATGGCCGTTTTCAGCGTGAGTGAGTGTGTGTGTGTGTGTGTGTGTGCGCGCGCGTGTGCACGCGCATATTAATGTCTTTGAAATGTCTTAAGAATGTCTAGTGAGGACATACAGCCATCTAATTTTGAAAGGCTCATTTTACAAAATATCCTATATGTCAAATCAAGATTTTTTTAAAGCATACATTTTTAAGATATTGATACAAAAAGAAAAATTGTCCTTTTGCTCTCCAACTAAATTTTTATCCTTACTCTTGCTCAAATGCTAAAAGGTTTTCTTAACATTTTGTCTGGATTTAGAATATATGCAATATCAGTATTTTAAAGTATTTTCTGCAATTGAAAACACAGGTTTTTTCTTCTTCATTTCACAGTTTTAATAATAAAGATATTAAGGCATCCTTTCCAGTGACAAACTATGAAATTTTACATATAAACACTATAGGTGACCAATGAATTTAGTGTAGATAGTTCGTCCTTATACTCCAGTTGGCTTAAAATATATGTGTATTTTTTATAAACTAAAGAAGCTATCTTAAGTCTGTTATCACTATTATTTGACTTGTAGGCTGTTTTAATTTCTTACCAAGCAAACAGTATTCACTTGATTATACTGGTTCTTTTAAAAGTTCCCAAATTATTGGATCTGTATCCCAGGTCAAAAGTTTAAATGTTCTAGAACCTAATGCCATAGAAAAGGCCCAAATGGAAATGGAAATCTCTGACTAAAAGTTTTATAATTGAATGTGATTAAATGGTTTTTAATTGCTTATATTATTTATAGAATTAGGTTTATCAGAGATAATCCTAATATGAATATATATTGTTCAGAGTTCATCTTTGGATAATAATTCAGTTGATATTCTGTAAATTATTCTTAACAATTAATCTTAGAAGTTATAGAAATGCTAGATAAGAAAATTTTGCTTAATTCTAAAAATCTGCAAATATATGTATATATAATTTAACACTGAACATTCATTCACTTATGTGCTCCAAAATACTCAAATGGGGTAAGGCTCGGAAAGTTTGAAAAATGAAGAACCAAATTTTTCTTTTCAAAGACCTCTGTGATTTACCAATTTAGTCTCAGAATAATCTGGGATAAGAAATTCCCACTCACATTATTTCTTTTTGTGACACCATTTTTAGAAAAAGCATTGTAATTTATGATTTTATCTTATCACAAAGCTATAAATATGACAATAAATTCTTTTCGTCTACTTTGCAGCCATGACTATTATTATTTCTGCAGAGCTTCTCAATGTTAGTATAAACTAAAATAAAACCACCCAACATTGCATTTTTTTAAAATGAAAATATCACCAACAGCTGTAATTTCACATGAGTTGGGTTATAGTATATTTTGTATGTAAACCAAAAAATAAAATGTACTTCATGTTTTTTTTTTCATAAATATTGTTTCCTAGTTCACTGTTTGTTCCAATTACTCATTTTGTTTTCATGTACTACTATGGGCAATAAAATAATTCTTTTCTATAACTTCACTATGGTAGCTAATAAAATTTTTTAAAGACTGAAACTATGGTCTTTAAATAGGCACATTAAATAATGAATTATAAAATTTAAGAATAAATAATTTCCAAAATAAGTGACCATGTCATACTTTTTATATCACAAATACTCAGACGAAAGGAAGGACACTTTCACGTTAGGATGGGGGGAGCACTCAGCAGGAACAGTAAGTACTCCTTCCCTCCCGTGTAACCCTACATTCTACAGATAAAGAAAAGTTCAGGGAAATTAAATGTGTAGACTGTAACGACAATAAATACGCAGAGATATAGGACCATTTACATTTTAGGAAAAAATGCACAGAACTCAAATCCTAATTTTTATATTTCTAAAATCAAGGAAAAAAGAGTTGGTGATAAATAACTCCACAGTTATAAAAATGTGGTGCTATTCCATTCACAAAAATACAAATTTTAATTGGTTATTTTAGACTAGACAGCAAAACAAGAAAGTCACCCCAATTCAGCAATATTTTTCTAATATATAAATGGACTTAAAATGTCTATATGTAGATAAACATATCTATTTTCAGACAAGAAGTCTCAAGACTCGCTCAATAGGTAATTTTTTAAAATAGTGTAAAATTAATAACTACTAATTAAGCACACAATTCATATATGAAAAATCCTTGCCCCATAAGACAAATGGAAAAGGACAAAGAATCCACCCACCACTACCACCTATATATTCAACCTATCTGTTCGGTCTTATTGATTTTTCTAAATCACATTCAGCCTAAACTCTCACTTTTTTCTTAAGAAGATAGTAATAATATACTATAGTAGTGAAGACTAGAAGTGCAAGATCAGGGTTCTGGCACGGTTGATTTCTGGTGAGAGCTCTTGCCTGCCTTGTAGACAGCCATCTTCTGGCTTTGTGCTCACATGGGCAGCGAAGGGGGTTTGGGGGTTGGAGGGTTGGTGGGGAGAGCATGTTCTCTGGCACCTCTTGGAATAAAGACATTAATCCTATCATGAGGGCCTCATCCTCATTACCTCATCTACAACTGCCTCTCAAAGGCTCCATCTTCAAATATCATCACATTGGGGGGTTAGGTCTTCAACATATGAATTTGGGGGCCAGGGGGACACAGCTGAGTCAATAGCAAGAGGAAGATGAAGAAAAACTGCAGGCATCGTCCCAGCCCTATCTTGGATCCTGACCACTTTCCTTCAGTGCTAGATTTCCACTTCTCCCCTCCCTCTGTTTCTCTTCCAGGGTCAAATCTACTTTCTTTGGGCCTGACCACTCCTTCTTCAAGAGAATTTCTTTTAACCAGGACCTCCTGTCTCAATCATTCCCTAGAAAAAAAGATAAGCAATGTCCTTTGTCAGCCCTGGTCTTTTCTCAGGTGAAGTGCACCTGAGGACAAATTGAAAAGAAGTATCTCACTTTAAAAAGAAAATGTTGTTATTAAAACTCTTATTTCAAAATTACATTGCAAAGAAATACATACATTGTTAATGCCATTTTGCTCTATTACTCAATTACTAATTTTGTGCTACATGAATTAACTTAATTTTAGACACATAGTGGCCACTAAAAAACTGTAAGTTCACTCTCCTTCCTCTTTTCCTCCATTATATTCTGCTTCATCCCTTCAGATTACTTTGCTACTCTTTGTAACCCTTTCTTGGAGCTAAAACCTACTAGTCAATATTTATCTGTTTTTGCTGATTCCTCTTTATCTGCATAACTGCAATGCATTCCAAACTAAACAGAAGTAAATTTTCATGCATGAACTTACGAGATATATCTAGAACTCCCAGTTGTGGGTTTAAAAACTTAAGACTTTTTTTTGCTGGGAGCTTTTTGATGACTGCTTCAATTTCTTCCATCGTTATTGGCCTGTTGAGATTTTTAGAATCCTCTGGATTGAGTTTTGGAAGATTGTATTTTTCTAGGAATATGTCCATTTCCTCCAGGTTGTCTAGTTTGTTAGAGTAGAGTTGTTCATAGTATTTTTTAACAATTCTTTGAATTTCTGAGGGGTCTGTTGTTATTTTGCCTCTTCATTTCTGATTTTGTTTATTTGAGTCCTCTCTCTTTGCTTCTTGGTGAGCCTGGCTAGAGGCTCATCAATCTTGTTTATCCTTTCAAAGAACCAGCTTTGCTTTCATTGATCTTTTGTATTGTTTTTTTGGTCTCTATGTCATTTATTTCTGCTCGGATCTTTATTATCTCCTTTCTTCTGCTCACTCAGGGCTTTTTTTGTTGTTCTCTTTCTAATTCTTTGAGTTGTAGAGTTAAATGAT
>NW_005356905.1:776354-792120 GCF_000412655.1 Myotis brandtii | reverse complement strand
TATAGAGAACAACATAGACTGATGAACAGGGACAGATCCAAAGACAGAGAAACAGCGATCAGACTATCAATCCCCAGAGGGAAAGTAGGGGAGGGTGGGGGTAAGGGGAAGAGATCAACCAAAGGACTTGTATGCATGCATATAAGCCAAACCAATGGACATGGACAACAGGGGGATGAGAGCATGAGTGGGCGGGGAGGGGGGGGGGTTAATGGGGGGGGAATGAGGACACATTTTTAATTCCTTAACTAATAAAGAATTTAAAGACTTAAAAAAAATAAAAACTTGTTAAGAATGTAGTACAGACTCAACTACTTAAGGAGCTGTGTGACTCTGGGGAAGTTATAGCACTTCTCTATGCCTCAGATTTTTAAACTACAAAATACAGATATAATAGTTCCTCTCCTAGAGGGTTGTCATTAGGACTCTACTTGTATATGGGAAGCACTTAATACAATGCTTAGCACATAGTAAATACTCAGTATGTGTTAGTTTTATAAAAGTCCCTCAACTGCATGGTCAGCAAGGATTCCCGTTTTTGGCAAAGGCAGGAAGAAGTTTCTTACTATTGCTTTATACAGGAAGTAACAATCAGTAAAATCTAACTGCCCCTTTTCTCTGATGTCCTAAAACTTTATTCTCTTAAGAGTAAATCAATCAAAGTAAGGCCTAAAAAGAAAATCATTCCTAATTTTGGCAGATCTTAAGACCTTTAGGAAAATGAAAAGAAAATGGCTCTCTCCAACCTCCTTGCTCTATTCTAGTTAGCATGATTACACTCTACTCAAAGTTAAATGAAATAATGTATGTGATAGCATGGTATCTGGTATTGGTTGCTTAATTTTCCTAATAAAATCAGGGTGTTCATAAGATTCATGGTAAAATCAGAGAGATTCCCACCCCCCAATTTTTTTTTTTTATTTCTGTCTGCAACTACTTCCTCCCTCCCTAATTTAAGAGGCATATTTGTCAGTCTACCTCACAACGAAGACTATAAGCCCTTCATATCGATATGGTCTGTACCCTCTGTTAATCAGGCAGATTCTGACAAAGCCAAAGTTTCCAACTTTAAAACCCACCCCCTATTTAAAAAACAATTTGGCTATATTTGAGGTCCTAAGTTTCTTCATAATAGTGCAATGGAACCATAGGAGAAACTACCTCCTATTCTTTTTTAATAAATAAGTTCTAGTTAAAAAAAATCTAAATAATGGCTTTTTACCCCCAAAGAGAAAGCTTATAGTCACAAAGTTAAAAGCTTTTTAAAACATTACCTTTCAAAAGCATATAGTCTCTATGCTTTCTAAAATATATAATTCTTTTAAAATTTATCTGCTCAATACCTTGTAATCATCTCTAAATCTAATGGGACATACGCGCATTTCATCAGAGATGAAATTCTTCAATGACTGCTAAAATGAGAATCAAAAAATTATTATAATCTAGTAGTTTGGCTTGCAGCAAGCATTAATCAGAAGTCATAATAAATCCACATGGTTCCTTAGACAGCACATTAGTCAAAGAGTTTTCTATGATAACGACATTGACTAATGGGCTCTGAGTTAGAAGGGTCAATCATAAACTCATCAAATGCTCCATTTAATTTCTTAATTTGGACAAACACAATTTGTTTATGGGAAAGATATCAGGTGTTCGTGAATGAATAATGGCTATGAAACCAAACTCCATTAATCAGCTCATGATTACAAATGACTTAGAGATTGTTTATTCTAATTTCATTCATTTGGGTCAACAAAGAAAACATGAGCAAATGAAACCATTTGGAAAAAATGGCACACTTATTTCTCCATATTTAATAAGGCAATGATAAATACTCTTTCAATAACTGTATTAAAAGAACTTTATTATTCAGGTTGATACCATTCCTTTTTATAACTGAGTTTTAATACCTATGATTTATAAGAGACCAGTAAGAAAAAAACAAAACACAAAATTGTACACGCTCAATGGCTCAATGCTACCAGAGGCACACTCATTTTATAAGACTTCTCTCTGATTTCTCAGGAGGAGGTGTTTTTCCTATGTTTTCACTGCACTTTGTAACTTTGTACTTTGCCTGACACATAATAGGGTCTCAAATATCTGTAAAATAGATGAAAGGTGTATAGTACTATGCTATACTCTAAGTTTTTGATGCACAGTTCTGACCTACACTGGGTTGTGAACTCCAAAGGGGAAAAAATACTGCCTTAGCAGTCTATATTTCCATTGCCTAGTATAAGCCCGGCATGATTTATTTCTGTTCAAATAAATTCTAAGGAAAAGTACTCTATCATGTAAAATTCTGATTAATTTAGTAACAGTAAAATGTGTAGTGTTCAGTATTATTTTGTAAGTACCTTAGAACAATCAACTTAGGAAGAAGTGTCATCGTTTTTTAATTACTAAAAGACATCTGCTCTTCCTTTGCCGTCTCCTTTCCTTTTTTTACTAACTGGCACTTAGGGAATGGGGCTTCTCCAGGAGGACTGACTGTTCCGGGTCATCAGATGCTGTGGATGAGCTTGATTTGCCCCTCCTGATCCGCTGTGACCACCTCCACCCTGACCTTGCTGATTTAACTTTATGCGCTGCATCAAATAGGTTGCCTTGGCCTTCAGCTACTTTGGGGGTTTGGCCAATAGAAGACACTGAAGGGAGATAATTAGAAGGAAAGAGGGAAAAAGAAGTTAGGGTTTATTTCCTGCTGGCCTGGGGTTTGACAGTGGCTGCCTTCCTCTTCTACAGGCCCAGTTTCTGTTGGGACAGCTCTTACAATAAGCTCTCAAATGTCCGATAGCTACTCTCTTTCCTTTCCTTTATTAGGCCTAGAGATGGTAAAGAGTCACGGCTATTGCAGGTCAGAAATCTTGATGATTCCTCTTAAACCTGAACTCCCTTTAATAGTCCATTCATTAAACAATGTGCCCATGCCTCTGAGTGCGCCATGTATTTCCGGCTGCCTCTTAAGAGGTATAGTTGCTCACCTTTGGTTCCTATACTCCTTCCCAAGCCTCAGAAGTTGAGGCACAATTTCTAATTGTTGTTGTCACGGGAAAGGGAAGGGGACTGAGGCAGGTCTGTCCTGGAATGCTCTGGAATGTGTGGGTTCTTGGACTTTGTGCAGCAAAGATTTCACAACAAGAGTCCAGGTGATTTTGAGAGTACATTTATTAAAGCTGGAGACAGTAAAACAAAGGAAGGGCTGAAGGTAGAAGAGTCAAGATCATAGCAACAGGAGTGAGCCTAGGCGGAGCTGCCTCGACCCTTCTGAAACGTGAGGAAGAGTCAGCTGCCTTGACCTTTAAGAAAAAAGTCAGAGAGGCAGAAGTGAGCCAGGGAACTGCGTAGACTCAGGAAACAAGTGATAGGAGGCAAAAGGAGGGCTCTCAGAGACAGGTTCAGGGGGTTAGCCCAGGACAAGCTGCCAATGCCTGCTGCTCACCTGGTTGCAAGTCCTGTGGGAACCCTTAAAGCTTAGGAGAAAAAGAGCAAAGATACATGTCTAAGGAAAGAAGTGGGGGGAAAGGCGCAGGTGTGCTCAAGAGAGAGAATGCACATTGGGTCCTTTATCCTAAGGGTTTTTATCTGTTTTCTACAGGTGGAATTTTAGGGGAGGTCTCAGGGGAGAATCTGAATAGAATATCCATCAGCCTTCCAGGTGTGTTCTTTCAGATGCCAATTCATCAAAATGAGCCATGTGGGGGGTGGGAGGGTCACCGTCATACTCCGGTCAGTTTCATCTTCAAAAAATGTCACTGAAGAGGGACCAGGACCTAGGATGGGTCTGCTAACAGAATGTGTAAACCATTTACTCCTAAGTGTCCTTGGTTAGAGAAGATAAGACCTTGCGATTTATTAGCTGGCTGTAAATTGCTCCACCAGTTTGTTCAGCCATTTGTCTCACTGCCCCATTCCATTTGCCAAGGAATTTTCCTAGCTTCTTACGAACCTGCTTCAGAGTCAGTTAGCTTAATCCTGGCCTATTTTGTTTTATCCCAGCATGTTGATCCCCACCACCGTGTCTCAGGAAATTTATTTTTTGCTTTAGGTAACTCCATGGTAATTGTTTCTATTCCTGACTTTGTAATTGGACCCCTAATCAGGTGCTGCTGGTGAGTTGTTGAAGAAAGTTTCTTGATGTGTTAACTATTTCTGATTCCTTCTCTGATTCCCTCATTTAAGCTCTTAGTCCTGACCTGTTGAGTCCCAGGTTTCTAGATTAAGAAAAATAAAAATTTATTTTCACTAATATAAGATAAAATCCTAATAAGTAGAAGCCTGTAATATACTCATAAAAAAGCTAGTACATAAATAAATCTTTATAAAGGCCTCTTTTATTTAAAAACAATTAATGCTTCTCGGTTATAAAAACCTTTTTCATAAAGTCTTTTTTAATACTAAAAAAGGCAAATCCCATGTACCTGCACTTCTGGGGAACGGAGTTTTATAACTGAACTCTCCAGAGCTAAACTTCCAACATGGAAATTATTTGTTTATGACTGATTTCCACAATATACTATAAACGTGTATACTGTCTTTAGAGTTTTCAATTATAAAAGAAAAGCTTTCTTTTTTAAAAAAAAAATCAAAGGACTATAGAAAAGTAGGAAGGCACACTACCATTACTTTTACTGTCCTCCTCACAGTTTGCTGGGTGTTTTTCCAGGGCTTTTTCTCCACATTTTAAACATATGCATGCATTATGAAAAATATATACATGTCATCATCCAATACTTATGCTTCTTGCATGGTGCTTTTATCGCTTTAATGATTTCATAGACATCTTTCCTTGTTAGTCAACACATACAGCATTTTGCTTGATCTTCATGTCTTGTTAAACAGAAATATGTTGAACTTCCTTCATCCTTTTCTTGATAACTTAGAGTATCATTATAAATATCAAAACATCAAGTAAAGTTTGGCCTGTAAAATAGCAATGTCCTTAAGATATCATGCTTAGAGATACTGCCAGTCAGTAGACTCACAGTCTGATAGTTTTTGAGATCTTTTGTCTCCTATTTATAATCTGACTGTCTTCCTTGTCAGAAATTATAGTCCTAAATTGAGTACTTTCTACTATTATTTTCTAATTTAATCTCATTAATATGATAGAGGTTTAAAAATTTGGTATCCAGAATAAATAAGGCATCAACATCAGTAAGGAAAGGAAGAATTATTTAACAAATGATGCTGGAACTGATTAGCTCTTTGTAGGAAAATGAAAATTCTGTCTTTAGCATCAGCACTAAATTCCTGAAAAATTCAAGAGTTAATGATAGAATATTCATAAAAATATAAAAACAATGACAGAAAGAAAATATTGAATTTTATTTAATAGCTGAAAGAGAAAGGCTTTTGTGAAATCAAGAATTTGATCTGTCCCCAAAAGAGGTCAGGCCTTTGTCAGCAGCTCCTAAAAGCCAGAGTGATTATAGTGTCTTTATTATTCATGGTGGGCCATGCTCTTAAGGTGACTGAGGGTGGAGACAACCACACCCAACAGGATTAGTATGGGGGCTGGCCAGGACAAAAAGATCAACTATTAGATTAGAGGGCTGAGGCTTTGAACCCCGTGTCAGGCCAATCTCCAGAAATAGGGTAGGGCTGGAGACTGACTTCAAAGAAATAAGCAATGAATCAATCAACCATGCCTATGTAATGATGCCTGGATAAAATCTCTGGACACTGAAGCTTAGGTAAGCTTCCTGTGTTGGCAATACCCCATGACTATGGTCACTTATTGATTCGAGGTGGGTGACACATCTGGAGGAAGACAGGAACTTCCCTTGGAACACTCCTAGACTCAGCCCTATGTCTCTTCCACATTGAATGGTTCTAATTTATATCATTTCCCTGTACTAAGTGTGACCATAAGAACAGTAATTTTCAATGATATCTCTGAAGAAGCATCATCAAATGTAAAGGTGGTTTGGAGAAAGCTCTGTACTTGTAGTTGGGATCAAAAGTCTGGAGGACTGTGCCCTTAAACTCACAATATGGCTAACGCCAGGTAGTTTCTAAGCTTAAACACAGCAAAAGGTGGATGAAAGGGATATGGTTAAGTAAAAGATTAATAGAGTTGACTAAATAAAACTTTTAAAATTATATATATATATATATAACAGCCTAAGTGACCATTATGACCGACTGACCAGTGGACTGGTCGCTATGATGCGCACTAACCACCAGGGGGCAGACGCTCAACACAGGAGCTGCCCCCTGGTGGTCAGTGTGCTCCCCCAGCCAATCTCCCGCGGCTGGCCAACCTCCCGCAGTCCCTCCCCACAGCTGGCCGGCCCCAATCAGCCCTGATAGGGACTGGGTGAGACGGCCCCGATCGCAGACCAGGCTGAGGGACCCCACCTGTGCACAAATTCATGCACCAGGCCTCTAGTATGTCATAATTAGCAAATAAGATAAAAAAGAAACATCATCCTAGGAATAACACACAAAAACAACAGATACAAATATTGATAAGATATTAAGAACAGAGAAAAGTCAATAAGAAAAACACTAATTGTCAATGAGAGTTAACACTGAAAAGACAAGCTTATAAAATAATTATTGGGAAAACATAATGAAGTAGTTATAAAATGGTATGGCACAGTTTACACCATACATGTTATTCATATCAATAAATGTCAACAGGCTTAATTCACCTATTAAACAGATTTTCAAATTAATTTGAAAAAGCAAGACCTGACTATAAGCTGCACACAAAGACACCAAAAACAAAATAATTCATAAAGTCTAAAAATAAAAGAGATGGGCAAAGTACCACCAAAGGCATGAGCCATGAAAGAAATAACTGCTAAACTGGATGTCATTAAAATTAAAATTTTGCTCTGTGAAAAACAATGTCAAGAGAATGAGAATGCCAGTCACAAACTGGGCAAAAACATTTGCAAAAGACACATCTGATAATGGACTGTTATCTAAAATATACAAAGAACACTTAAAATTCAACAATAAGAAAACAAACAACCCAATTTTAAAATGAGAGGAATAAAACTTAACAGATATCTTATCAAAGAATATATACAGATGGTAAATAAAAATATAAAAATGTTTAACAATGTCATCAGGAAATTACAAATAAAAACAACAATGAGATACCATTATACACCTATTAGAATGGCCAAAATGAGAGGAGGTGGAGCAACAGAAAATCACAATTATTGCTGATGGGAATGCAAAAATGGTATAGCCACTTTGTAAAATAATCTGGCAGCTACTCACAAAACTAAACAGACTTCATACCACGTGATTCAGCAGCTGCACCCCTTGGTATTTACCCAAAGAAGTTCAAAACATATCCATACAAAAACCTGCACATGAAACTAGAATAGCCAAAGCATTCTGAAATAAGAACAAAATTGAAGGACTTCCTAACTGCTTTCAAAACTCACTATAGAGCTACAGTAATCATGGCAGAGTAGAACTGGCAAAAGGATAGATAGGCATATAGATCAACAGAACAGAACAGAGAATTCATAATAGACCTAGTCATATTTGGGCAACTGAAATTTTACAAAAGTACAAAGACGATTCAGTGGAGAAAAATATCTTTCAACAATGTTACTGGGTCAATTAGATAACCACATGCAAAAACAAAACAAACAAACAAAAAAAGTCAACCCATACTTCACACAATACACATAAAATACTTTAAAACAGGACACAGTTCTCAATGTAAAATTTAAACTATGAAAATTCTACAAGAAAACAGAAGCAAGTCCTTGTGTTCGCTTGTTAGGCAAAATTTCTTAGATATTACACTGAAAGCACCAACACAAAAGAAAAATCAGATAAACTGGACTTCACATTAAGGACTTCTCCTCAAAAGACACTGTTAAGAGAATGTAAATATGCCATAAAACATGAAAATATTTGCAAATCACATCTTATAAAGAACTTTTACCCAGAATATATATAACTTTCAAAACGCAGCTAGTGAAAAACAAATAATCCAATTTTTTAAAATGGGAAAAGAGGATCTGTGAAGGCAAACAAGCACATAAAGAAATGCTCAACAATATTCATCATAAGGGAAATTCGATTAAAACCACAATGAAATACCTCTGTACACCCACTGGAATGAACAAAGAAAAACAAAAACTGTACTACTAAGTACTGACAAGGATGTAAAACAACTTCATTTCTCATAGACAATGTAAAATGGTCTAGCCACTTTGGAAAACACTTTCTCATAAAGTTAAACATAAAATTATACTATCCAGCAATCCTAGTCATAGGTATTTACCCAAGTGGAACAAAAACTTATGTCCCCACAAAATCCTATTGACAATGTCATATTGGTTTAGTTCATAATCGTCCAAAATTGAAAACCTAAATACTTTCCATTAATTCCACCCTATGGAATACTACTCAGTAATAAAAAAAGAAAATACTGATATATGCAACAACATGGATAAATCTCAAAAGTATTATACTAGGTCAAAGAAGCCAGACTTAAAAAGCTGCTTAATATATGGTTCCATTTACATGACATATTGGAAGTGTCAAAACTGTAGGGTCAAAAAATAGTTCAGTGTTTCCAGGAGCTAGGAATGATTGGAGAGGTTCATGACAAAGGATAATGGGGAAATCCTGATGGATGATAAAATTGTTCTATATCTGTTTTTTTTTTTAAATATAATTTTATTGATTTCAGAGAGGGAGAGGGAGAGAGAGAAACATCAATGATGAGAGAGAATCATTGATTGGCTGCCTCCTGCATGCCCCCTACTGGGGATCGAGCCTGCAACCTAGGCATGTATCCTTGATCAGAATCAAACCCTTTAGTCCGCATGCTGCGGCTCTATCTGCTAAGCCAAACCAGCTAAAGCTGTTCTATATCTTCACTAGAGGCCCAGTGCACGAATTCATGCACGGGTGGGATTCTTTGGCCTGGCTGGCGATCAGGGCCAATTGGGGCCGATCAGGGCCAGTCGGTCGGGGGAGGGACCAAGGGAGGTTAGCTGGCTGCGGTAGGTTGGCTGTGGGAGTGCACTGACCACCGGGGGGCAGCTCCTGCGTTGAGTGTCTGCCCCCTGGTGGTCAGTGCGCGTCATAGCAACCAGTCGACTGGTCATTCAGTCAACCAGTCGTTCAGTCAACCAGTCGTAACGGTTGCTTAGGCTTTTATATATATAGACTAGAGGCCCGGTGCACAAAAATTTGTGCACTCGGGGGGGAAGGGGGGGTCCCTCAGCCCGGCCTGTGCCCTCTTGCAGTCTGGGACCCCTCAGGAGATAACGACCTGCTGGCTTAGGCCTGCTCCCGGGTGGCAGAGGGCAGGCCCAATCCCTAGGTGCAGCCCCTGGTTGGGCTCAGAGCAGGGCTGATTGGGGAGTTGGGGCGCTGCCCCCTGTCATGCACAGAGCAGGGCGGATTGGGAGGTTGTGATGCCACCCTCAGTCACGCTCAGGGTAGGGCTGATTGGGGGGTTGGGGCACCGCCCCCTATCACACTCAAGGCAGGGTCGATGGGGAGGTTGAGGGGCCACCCCCTGTGATGCACAGAGCAGGGCCAATCAGGGGGTTGGGGAGCTCCCCCCTGTCATGCACAGAGCAGGGCCCATCAGGGGGTTGAGGAGCTCCCCCCTGTCACGCACAGAGTAGGGCCGATAGGGGAGTTAGGGCACCGCCCCCTGTCACACACACAGCAGGGCGGATCAGGGGGTTGGGGCGCCGCCACTGTTACACTCAGGGCAGGGCCGATGGGGAGGTTATGGCTCTACCCTGTCACACACAGAGCAGGGCCTGTGGGGGGGGGGGGGGTGGGGCGCCACACCCTGTCACACACAGAGCCGCAGGGCGATCAGGGGGTTTGGGCGCTGCCCCCTGTCACGCTGATCCAGTGCCAGGAGGCCTCGCGGCTCCGCTGATCCCAGTGCTGGGAGGCATATTACCCTTTTACTATATAGGATAGAGGCCTGGGGGCCGGCTGGTTTGCCCTGGAGGGTGTCCTGGATCAGGGTGGGGGTCCCCACTGGGGTGCCTGGCCAGTCTGGGTGAGGGGCTGAGGGCTGCTTTCAGGCTGGCAATTGACTGAAGCTCCCAACCGCTCCTTGTTTTCTTTTTTTTATTCTGGGCCAGCTTTAGCTCTGGCTCTAGCTCTGAGGCTTCCGCTGCTATAATCGAAACAATGTATAACTCTAGCTCTGAGATCCCGGCTGGCTGAAAGCTGATTTCTGGGGTTTTGTTTAGCTACTACATTTGCAACATAGTACATAGTTTCTTAGAGTTGTAGCTCAGAGGCCGTCAAGTCAGGCGGGGGTTGGAGTCCGCAGTCACTGCAGCAAGCAAACCTCATGTTCGCTTCCAGCTGCCTGGCTGCCGGCCGCCATCTTGGCTGACAGTTAATTTGCATAAGGATATGCTGATTAGCCAATGGGAAGGGTAGCTCGTACGCCAATTACCATGTTTCTCTTTTATTAGTGTAGATTCTGGGTGTTGTTACACACTGTTTGCACTTTTCAAAAATCAAAGAATTCACACTAAAAAGTGTATTTTATTTATTAATTTAAAAAGCATTTTTTAAAGAAAATAAACAGGCAAGTATAGGTGAAAATAGTGTATTTTATTTATTAATTTAAAAAGCATTTTTTAAGAAAATAAACAGGCAAGTATAGGTGAAAATTTATAAAGTATAAATCTGACTTGTATTCTGAATATATAAATAAATGTATAGGTCAATAATATAAACAATTCCTTTAAAATGGACAACAGATACAAGCAGATACTCTACAAAAGTATTCAGATGACAAATGATTGCATGAAAAGATGTTCAACCTCATGAATTATCACAAGAATGCACTTTAGAGACAAATGGAACATAACACATTCCAAAAGAATTGCTGAAATTAAACAGCAGAATACTGACACCACCAAGTGATGTCAAGGATGCGGAAAAAATGGGACTTTCCCACATCACTGTAAAAACACAAAATGGTATAGCCACTTTGGAAAAAACAGTTTTGCAGTTTCTTATCAAGTTAAAATGGCACAACTATGTAACCAAGCAATCCAATTCCTAAATGTTTATTCAAGAGAAATGAAAATATGTTTATAAAGACCTGTACTCAAAATGTTCATATAAGTTTTAATCATTAAATCCATAAACTGGGAACAATCCACCAGTCCACCAACTGCTGAATGAATGAACAGACTGGTATGGCCCTGCAATGGAATACTACTCAGCAATAATAAGAAGTGATGCTCACAACAATGCAGACAAATTTGAAAAGCATATGCCAAGTGAAAGACCACAGACAAGAGTCTACATACTCTATGATTCCATTTATATGGCATTCTGAAGCTAGCAAAACGACAGTGACATAAAGCAGATTAGTGATTGCCAAGTCCTGAAATGGGGAAAGAGAATTGACTTCAAAGGAGTACAAGGGAACTTTTTGGACTAATGTAAATGTTCTTTATAAAAAATGTTGTTGGTAGTTACATGACTGTATATATTTTCAAAACTCACTAAATTTCATAATAAATATTGGGGAACTTTATCAAGTTTAAGTTAAACCTTTATTATAACCTCTTAGGTTCTCTTCATAATTACAAAACAATCAGAAAATGAAAACAAGCCAAAGAAAATTTTAATAACCTTAAATCCCACACCCAAGGATAATAACCACTATTAACATTTTGATATTAATACCAGAATATTTCAATGTAAATATAAACTTTTGGTCAAAACTAAAATAGAACCACTCTTCATTTCATACTGTTCAGGACCTTCCATTTTTTGAATTCCAAAATAGAAAATAAGTATTTTCTATTTCAATAAATACACTGTGTACATTAAAAAGGAAAAACAAACTATGCTATAATTGTCCTAGTTGTAAATAAACACCAAAAATTTCTACTGTATAATGTCTTTTGCTACCATTAATTATTTCAACATTTACAAAACTTGTTTTTATTAACATATAACTCAATTTAATTCACAGTTCTTCAAGTTCCCAAAGAAATGTATTTTCTAGTTTTGTTAAATAAAATTCAAATAAATCCTTCATATAAATAGAACAAAGTTTTAACTTTTATGGGATGACATAACAATTAAAAAATAACAGTTAACATTAAATAATTTTTTGGAAAACAGAAATGATTTTTTGCTGATTTGTTACCATTGACTCTAAATTTAGGAGATGTTATACTCACACACAAAAAGGGTCACTCTATTTAAACAGGTTTTTTTATTATTATTATTATCATGAAAGAAAAAAGAAACCCCAGGGTCTAAAATGTAATGAGTGATCCTATTAGTTCCACCAGACTAAAATCATACAGTCTACGTATGTGGTCTTTTCAGCCACATCTGTCATGAACCATTTTTACATCACAAAATGCAAAATACTGAGCACTGATTTACTAGATGAGACCTGGGAAAGTATTCATCATTTGCTTTCCCCCAAAAGAAAAAGTGCCTCATAGGAAGATAGGTGACTGTTCTTTGCAGAGCATACCTAAATTTTACACACTTTAGAATCAAATCTTAATATAATTTGAGCAACAAAGCAAAAACTATGATGAAGTAAAGGATTAAATAAAATTTTAAAAAAGAACACAAGAAATCTCAATCATGGCTTCTCAAAATCTAAATATTTTGCTTGGCTAGAAAACACAGATCAATTATTTACAATATTTATAATATATAAAAACATTAAAAAGTGCTTACCACATAGTAGATGCTAAATGAATGACACACTTAATATTTAAATATTTCATGAAACACAATTTTATTAAGCACCTTATTACTGATTTGATATTCCTCCTTGAAAAGTTCTGCTACATAAAATGAAATTTTTACTTAATATAAAAATATATAATATAGAAAAGTTTTGAATTAATTACTTCTTTGACTTATCTGAAATCTGTATTGATCACTCTTTGGTACATTTCTTTACATAGTATTATTTTACTCTCACACAAAAAAAAGACCTACAATTTTCCTTATAGGAAAAGGTTGGTTATCAGTCAAAAATGTTTAATGGCTTAAATTCAGAAATATTAAAAGGTGATTAATAAAAACTCATTACATAATTCTGTTTCAAATAATTTATTGACAATTATTCTAAAACCATTGAAAAAGAAACTGCAAACTTAATATATAAACAAACATCCAAATTTTATACACTTGTCAATCTTTCAATAATGAAGTCTAAGGGAAAATAAATTCACAGATACCCAAGTGAATTGGCAACTGTAAGTGACAGAAGCCCTTCTAAATCCTCTGTTTACACTGGGGATTAGTGGAGTAGATTTTGAGTTGCAAACTGAACAGTCCATGGTCAAGGGAACCTGCTCCTGTCAGCCCGCAGGGCATAAGGACAAAGCATGGTCCTGGTAGGAAGTGACCCATAAACGTATTCCTACTCAGGATTTATACAAAGCCAGTCTGCCTCACAGAAACTCCATATGACCATTAACTGGCCTGCAAGGCCTGCCAGGAGGCCTAATTACAGGTCTACAGAGCCCAATAACAAAAGCTGAAGGGCTTTAGCCTAGGGATGATCTGCTTTATACTGACTTGAGAGAGTCCATATAGAAGACCCAAAAGAAAGAGGTTTAGCTTTAAAATTCTCCCCAGAGATCCAGCATTGTACTCGAGTCTAGAAAGCCCACATGCAACATACTTCAGCTAGGCTTAAACGTACCAGCCTCTCAAAATTAACATTCAACTACTGTCTGCTTAACATCTGCTCAAACATGGCAAGTTGCTGTGGTATTGTTTGACTCTAGCTAATAGCTTTCTTCTTACTAAATATTATTAGGGATAAATAATGGTCACTCAAATATAAACATGTAACTGATGCTAAAACAACTTATACTTTTTAAAAGCAATTTACTTAATGATACTCCTTAGGAAACACTATTATATCTTTTTGGCTTGACATAAAGCCAAAATTCTCATTCAGAATTGGAAGCTGGAAGTTAAATTAACATTATTAATTTCATTTTGCATACAAGCTATTACATTTTATGTAGAATTTCTGAAGTTTGCAGAAACCATATTTGATAACAAAACGGTTTGAAGCAATGCCCAAGTCAATTAAAACTATTTAAGATTTCATTCATTTATTTCTTTTGAAAAGCACCATTCTTAATAACTTCTAACTGTATATGCATACTGGTATGAGAAAGATGTCTGGGTCTATATCTCTTCTTACATTATGTCACAAAGCCACTCGGTTTTTGTTTGTTTTTACAGAACATTTGGTTGCAGTTAGGTGCTGTTCTAACTACATTACCACATTAACTTATTTAGGGCTCATAAATACTCTAAAAAACACATTATTATTATTCCCATTTCATAAATGAAAAAAACAATGTTCAGCAAGCTTTAACAACTTTCCAATGATTTTTTCAGTGAGGAATGGAGCTAGAAAAGGCACCCAGGCCATCTGACTTGAGAACTTAACCACCATAGTATACCACCTTTCAGAACAATTGCTAACATTTACTCAATACTTACTATGTACAGGCAAGTTCTAAGTGTTTTGTAAATGTTAACTCATTTAAACTGCATAACAACAGCACTAGGAGTTATGTACTATTAATATATCCACTTATAGTTGATGAAAGTAAAACAAAGTAAATGGGAAATTAAATGCCCAAGCTCACAAAGGCAGTTAGTAAAGCTGGATATGAATATATACTGCCAACACACAATCAAGCAGTAGCCAAAATGAGGGGGGAAAAACTCTGACAGCTACTTATTTAGATAAAATAAAATTAATTTTTCAATCACTTGCTCTATTTTTCAGGTTTGTTCTACATGAAAGCCTCTCTCACAATAGATCAGGCTATGTCTTGGACTCACAGATCAGTGGTTAGAAACCTACAGAGTAAAACACCTGTCAGTTTTAAACCAGGGTAGTAGGATGGCTTTCTATGCTCCCTGGAAACGATATAGCATTATCCTGTCAATCTCATTTGTAGTTCTCAATACCACAAATATTTAAAGTTAGACTGAACGTTAGACAGTATTGAGATTTTCAAGATCATATGGCTATGAAGAAAAAGGTCAGGACTTGGCTTAGTAGGTAACGACTTAGAATAAAACCTAAGGCTGCAGAAGACAGAGTAAGGCACTTATGACTTACTAGAGGCCCGGTGCATGAATTCATGCATGGGTGCGATCCGGCTGGCCGGCCCCGATTGGGGCTGATCGGGCTGGGCCAGCCAGAGGGAAAGGATGCAGGAAGTTGGCAGGCCGGCCCCGCCCCTGATCGGGGTGGAGGGGCAATCGGTGGAGGGGCTGGCCAGGGGGAGGGGCTGTGGGTGATTGGAGGGCCAGCCCCGCCCCCAATCAGGGTGGGGGGGACTATCAGGGTGGGGCCATGCCCCCTGGTCAAAGTCCTGGTTGAGGGGACAATTTGCATATTAGCCTTTTATTATATAGGATTCCTAAGCATAGCTTCTTACCTGGATATAATGTGCAAGGGTGTGTATCTCATCTATCTTTTAAATAATATAACTAGAGGCCCGGTGCACAAAAATTTGTGCACTTGGGGGGTCGGGGGGGTCCCTCAGCCTGGCCTGTGCCCTCTCGCAGTCTGGGACCCCTCGGGGGATGACCACCTGCTGGCTTAGGCCTGTTTCCCGGGGGATTGAGCCTAAGCTGGCAATCAGACATCCCTCTGGCAGCCCGGCAGCCCTGGGGGATGTCCACTTGCCAGCAGGGAGCAGACCTAAGCTGCAGTCGGACATCCTTAGCACTGCTGAGGAGGCAGGAGAGGCTCCCA
>NW_005356905.1:748862-776022 GCF_000412655.1 Myotis brandtii | reverse complement strand
GGGTGCCTGGCCAGCCTGGATGAGGGGCTGATGGCTGTTTTCAGGCTGGCCACACCCCCTTTAGGGTGGGGGTCCCCACTGGGGTGCCTGGCCAGTCTGGGTGAGGGGCTGAGGGCCGTTTTCAGGCTGGCCGGTGACTGAAGCTCCCAGACTCTCCTTTTTTTTTTCTTTTTATTCTGGGGTTTGTTTACCGTCTATAATTGAAACTTTGTTGCCGTCACTAGAGCTCAGAGCCGGCTCCTGCTCGCTCCCAGCTCTGAGGCCATGGCCTGCTGAAAGCAGGTATCTGGGTTTTGTTTAGCTTCTATAATTGAAACTTTGTTGCTTTCGGAGCGCAAAGCCGGGCCACGGCAGGCGGGGAACCTTGGCTTCCTCCATCACTGGAGCAAGCAAGCCTCCTGCTCGCTTCAGCTGCGTGGCTGCCAGCCGTCATCTTAGTTGGCAGTTAATTTGCATATCGCCCTGATTAGCCAATGGGAAGCGTAGTGAAGGTACAGTCAATTACCCTTTTTGCCTTTTATTAGATAGGATACTTAACCAGCTTCTAACCCAGCAAGGGACTCTGAAATGCATGACCTTAGGTTTATGACAAAAACATTGGCAGGCATAAAACATTACCTTAAAATTTTTTTTTTTTGCATTTTTTTTACCCTAAAAATTTTTTTAAGTTATCAGAAATTGAACTATTATGAGCACTCTAATAGCTGGGGGAAAGAACATTTTGACTGAAACTTTAATCCTTTTCTATTATCAATTAGAAAAAACTCATTTCAGAACCAAAGGTTTGTGTAAAGATAGAAATTATTTTATTTTAAGATAATTTTAGCATTACACCTAACAAAACCAGATAGGCATTTGGTGATATTTTCTATCACTCTTCTTTCTGCCTATCATAAATCAGAGATTTAACTTATTAAGAGAAATAGCTCAAATCAGAAATCATTGGATATGAGTCCTGGTTTTGTCACTTATTAGGTATGTGATCTTTTACAAATCATTTATGCTTTCAGGATATTTGTAAAATGAAACTAATTAGCTCTCAATGTAGTGATGTGAGCTGAATGATAAAAGATTTATGGAAGTGCTTTGAAAACTATAAAGCACAATACAAAGAGCTATAGATATAATTCAGAAAAGGAAATATTAAAAAGGTTTTATGATAAAGGTGATTTACCATACATGCACTAAAAATTTTATATTTTTATTACAACATTAGTGCCATAATTATAAAGGTTACATGTGTCAGTAATTTTATTTAAAGTAAAATATTAAGGACAATTTAGAGGCAATTATATCTTGTGAAAACTGTCATTTTTTTTTCATGCTAATAAAACATATACATGTTTCAGAAAAATCTCTCCTCTAAATTGTTCTTCTAACCCATGAACATACTTGGCATAAGATAATATTGTGTTTTTGTGGAAAACCAAAATGTTTGGAAAGGTGCTAAAAAGTCAAACAACAGTGACAGCAAAAGTGATGGAGACAAGTCTTTAAGTAAACGTATTATTTCTTCTCCTTCCTGTGTAATAATCATGTTTTATTATGTTTTCTGTCATATACACTAACTTAAAATTTAAGATTAAAAAGCCATATTATTGTCATAGATCTTTTACATTTGAAGCCAGAAAATTTTTTCGTATGTTTATTTTAAATTCCATCAAACAGTGGTTAAAATGAGCACACTAGGATTCAAAGGTTAAATTTTCAATTATCCAGATAATTTGTTTCTCCACAATACTTATTCACCAAATATTAATAGCTGGAATTCTATTTAGTATAGTACCCCTCACTACAGGAGCTGTTAGAACTGCTGGGAAAGATTTAAAAGTTTTAGATATGGCCTTCAGAAGTTTATCATTCTATTGGGAAAATATGTCCAGCACTCATGAAACAAATAATATCAGCAGTATGTGAGTAAATATCAACATAGTGTTTACAGACAAGGACAAGAAGAATTCAAAGGAAGAGAGAAAGATCATGTGCTGAAATGCTCAGAAAAATCATATGGAAATTTATTTGAATGTGTCCTGAGTGTTTAAAGAGGGGAAGAGTAAGAAGGAAGACATTTCTAGAAGGGATAAAATCCTGAGAAAAAGTACAGAAATGAATTCTAAGCAATAAATACAGTAAACTGTGTGGATCCACCATACAGAACCTTGGAACCTCAAGCATAGAAGTATAAAATTGATTTTGTAAGCAACTGAGAGCCAATGAATAATTTTGAGCAAAGCAGTAGTATGACCAAATGGTGGCTGAGAAAGCATCATCTGGCAGTGGTATTCAAAAAAAGCAATGTGAAATAAACATTTTCTGGTGGCTATCATTTGCCAGGCTCTGAACTAGGCACTTCATATATAATATTTATCTTCATCACAACCCTATAAGGTAGTTATTATCTTCCCCCTTAAAGATGAGAATAGTATGGAATAGAGAAGTCCCTAATCCTAAATACTTTCAAACAGGTAACCGAAATGTGAGACATGGTCAAGTGGACACATTAGGGGGCTGTACTAATATATTGCTGGTGAGAAAGTAATGTGGTTCAGCCACTATTTGGTGGTTTCTCAAAAAGCTAAACAGAGTTACCAAATGACCCCACAATTATACTCCTAGGTATACACCCCCCAAATTACAAACAGGTACTAAAAAAAAAGTGCACCTACAATAACTAAAAGAGAAAGATGCAAATTGACTGTACCTTCGCGATGTCCCACAGCCAATCAGGAGTATGCAAATTAACCCAACAAAGATGGCAGGTTAATTTGCATACACAGGCGCCAAGCAGCCTAGGTCCAGGGGATGGGCATCCTCAGGACCCAGGACACTCTGAGCCTGTAGGCCCGCGCGTAGGCCTAGAGTGGCCGGGGTCCCGGAACGCCCCCGGCCACTCTGGGCCTACATGCGCAGGAGCCGAGCAGCCAGAGGTGGGGCAGGAACATCCCCGGGACCCAGGCACTCCGAGCCAGTGCACGCACAAGCGGCTGGGAGCGGGGCGGGAACGTCCCCCGCAGCGAGCAAGCAGTCCCCCACAGCAAGCGAGCACATAGCAGGGCCCTGCTTGCCCCTGGCTGTGGCAGCAAGGGGCAAGCAGTCCCCTGCAGTGAGTGAGCAGACAGCCGGGCCCTGCTTGCCCGTGGCCATGGCAGCGAGGGGCAAGCAGTCCCCCGCAGGGCCCCCACAGAGAGCAGACACCAGGACCTGCAGTGGCATCAAGCAGGCAGGTCCACAGAGAGCAGAGAACCACGGGGAGCGGGCCTAAACCGTCAGTAGGACATCCCCTGAGGGCTCCCAGATTGGAGAGGGTGCAGGTCAGGCTGAGGGACCCCCACCCCCATGCACAAATTTCGTGCACCGGGCCCCTAGTATATATGTATGTGTATATGAATGTTCAGAGAAACACTGTTCACAATAGCCAAAAGGTAGAAATGATCCAAATTTCCATCAATATATAAATGAATAAACAAATGGTGTATATACATACAATGACAACAGAAATAAAATACTGACACATGCTATAACATGGCTGTACCCCAAAACATCATGTTAAGTGAAAGAAGCCAAACAAACATGGTCACACATTGTATGATTTCATTTACATAAAATTCCAGAATAGGTAAGTTCATAGAGAAAGAGGGCCAACTGGTGGTTGCCAGGACTGGAGGTAAGGGAAGTGAAGAGAAAGCTGCATAATAGAAAGAGGTTGTACTTTGGAGTGATGCAAATCTTTTAGAACTAGATAGAGGTGGTGGTTATTATAAAACATTCTGAATGTATTTAATGCCACTTTAAATACATCCATAAAAATACATATGTAATTGTTCAATTTGAACAATTATGATTCATTTTATATTATATAAATTTCACCTCAGTAAATTATAGAGAACTATAGTAAACCAGAAAATATAAAAATCTGTCATACTCCATTTAAAAAATCCTGTTTGGGCTAATGAAATTGCTCAAGGTCATAGGATGAGTAGGAAGCAGAACTAGGACCCTTCTGCTATTCACTGCCATCTCTCTGCAGAAGAACTAAAGCAAGACACCAATTAGGGGGTAATGATTAATTAGCCTTTGGGTGAAATGGTTGGTGTCTAGACTAAGGAGATGGCAGTGGGAAAGGTAATAAAGGCATAAATATAAAAATATTCAAAATAAGAGTCATTAATTCTAGGTGAATGATTGAAAAAAATGTCAAGGTTTTGAATCTTAAAAGTATTTTTAAAAAGGAAAAAACTCAAGGCAGAAACAGTTTGCAATTGGATTTACTCAGTATTATAGAATAAATCATGAACTAAAGTTACAATTTAGATTCAGTTTTAAAAATTTATACAATTTGCATCCTTCTGTATCTTATTGCCACTTGAAGATTTAAAAAGCAACCTTAGATAGAACCTTAACTGTTAAACAAGAGATACAAAATTGAGTTTCCATTGCAACTTGGCAATGAACCTGAAAAAAGAGTCTATCTAAATCTGAAGACTTAGCATAGCAAAATATAAAAATGTAACAGTGTAGTGCATATAAAATATAATTATAAATACAATAAAATCTGATTTCAAATTCATGTTTGGTACAATATGCATGACATCCTACAATTACATTTTGCTTAATGTTACTTTGCTCTTTTAAAATCATACCGCTAATAATCATTGCCAAATGTTCAAAATGTATTTTAATTTCAAATTAGTAATATTAACATTCACTAATAAATCAATAACAATGCAATGGTTATATATAAAACTTTCTTCTGGGCCCCAAGTTAGAGGAAAAGACTACGTATAATCAGCAAGTTTCTATATATAAATCCTATCAGCCACATTATCAATACATATAAAAGGCTAAGTGACTGATGGGCCGGTCACTGGCAATCTATATCTATAAAAGCCCAGCGACCCTTCTGGCAGAACGACCAGAACAACTGGTCGCTATGACGCACACTAACAACCAGGGGGCTGACGCTCAATGCAGGAGCTGCCCCCTGGTCGTCAGTGCGCTCCCACAGCAGGAGTGCTGCTCAGCCAGAAGCCGGGCTCACAGCTGGCGAGCACAGCGGCAGTGGTGGGAGCCTCTTCCACCTCCGCGGCGAGCCAAGCTGTAAGGAGTGAGCAGGCGGGCGGTTAGGAGTGAGCAGGTGGGCAGTAAGGAGTGAGCAGGTGGTGGTTCGGTTAGGAGCAAGGGGTCCCGGATTGCAAGAGGGAAGTCTGACTGCTGATCAGGCCTAAACCAGCAGTCGAACATCCCCTGAGGGGTCCTGAATTGCGAGAGGGCTCAGGCCGGGCTGAGGGACACCATTCCCCATTCACGAATTTTGTGCATTGGCCTCTTGTTTAAAAATAAACGTTGACTCACGCATGCGCAATACATAAAAAGCTCTCACTGGCACCAATTGCATGCGTGTGTTTTGATCTGTCATTGTCAATCATGAATTTGGTTGACACTTCTATTATACAGAAAGGGCAAATAGCGATATTAAAATATTTCTTCTAATTAATTTTCTTTCAATGTGCATGAATCCGTGCACCAGGCCACTAGTAGTAATTATAAGGTTGAAATAAACCCTGTCTCAAGAATCCAGCATACAGCCTTGTCTTTCCCTGTACCTGATTTTAAGGCCCCAAAGTTGAAAATGTTTTCTGTGGAAACTCAACTAAACTCCAATGTGACACAACGGGCATGATTTGGCAGACCTTCCTACCCACCTACCTCAATCTTAGGCCTAGAGGAGACTTTAACTGCAAGCCTCACCAGACTGAGCTCAAGTTCTTTTATTCCCCTCTTTTTATTTCATTTGTTTACTTTTAATAATACAAAGGACACCTGGAATTCATCACTGAAAGGAGACCTGGAACTTTGACAATAAGACCTATATTTGCTTATATGCTACTCCCCTATCCATCCACCTGCTTCCTCTCTCCAGGCCAAGGGTTCTCATTAAAGGCAGTACTAGATATTTTTCAAATGGGTATAATACATACAGCAAGTCATACAACGAAGCATATATTCATGTAACTGGAATAAAAAAGCAAAGTCTGGTAAAAATGGTTGATTAACAGTGGCAATGAAAAGTAGCACAGATTTTTTGGAAAAAAATTTAGCAAAAATGTATAAAAAGCGGCTTTAAAGATTAATACCCTCTAACCTCATAAACTCATTTCTATAGAACCATTCCCAAGAAAACAATAAAAAAAGGAAAACACAATTTGTAACAAGATGTACATCACAGTGTTATTGATAAGAGGGAAAAGCTGGAGAAAACATATTTTCAATAAGAAGAAATTAATAAATAATGTTACATCTCACTAAAGTCTGTCCTTTCCTTATCCAGACCAATATATGTCTTTAAATTTGAAAACTGTCATAATATTTTGAAAGTTTCTCAAATACACAGAACCTAGCTTTTTATCCTTAATAGAATTTACAATGTTAAATTTTAAATAACGAGGAGTGACAGCTGAGACTGATATAAATAAGTTATACACTGTGAGGTTTGGACTGTCAGATTTGTATTATAATATGCTTCAAAATCATATTAAAAGATCAAGACATCAAAGAAAACTGTATAAAACTATGAAATGAAATTCTTTATAGTTGTATTGATGAAAAAGTATTTTCTGAACTAAGCATCATAAATATTTTCCTTTAAAGCAAGAGTTTTTTTACACTCAATTTATGAACTAAAACATATTTTTCAAAACAAAATGCCACTAAAGAATGAGTGTATATTATGTAAATGATAGAAATCACATTAACTAGCTTTAGCCTATAGTTTAAAACACTATAACAAGAAACATTTTAATGTATCTTGTTTTCTACATAACTAAAGATAAAATGAATTAGGTTAATATCCTATATAATAAAAGTGTAATATGCAAATCGACTGAACAGCGGAAAGACCAGTCAGCGGGGGGCGGGGCCAGCGAGCAGGCAGTGCCAAGGCCAGCCAAGATGCGTATCAACGGGCAGAGGGAGGGAACGGCGATGGGGAGGAGGGTTCGACCAGCGGCAGCGGAGGGGTGATGGGGGGGCCAGCACCATCCCCTGATCAGCTCATCCGGTCGCCTCCCGCAAAGGGAGGCCAGGCGGAAATGGCGGGTGATCCCGTCTGGTCGCCTCCCACAGAGGGAGGCCAGGCGGCGGCAGCGGTGGAGTGATGGGGGCGGTGCCGTCCCCTGATCGGCTGGCAAGGTCGCCTCTCTCAGAGGGAGGCCAGACTGTAGCTTAGGCTGTTCCCCCTGGGGAGCAGGCCTAAGCCATCAGTAGGACATCCCCTGAGGACTCCCTGACTGTGAGAGGGTGCAGGCCGGGCGAGGAAACCCCCCAACCCCCAGTGCACAAATTTTCGTGCATCAGGCCTCTAGTATAAAATATAAGTGACTTTTAAAGTAATATAGAGGGCTAAAGAGACTCATAGTCAAAATACTTACCAATTTTTATCCCTGTATGGTAAGTAACTTCTATTAGTGATTTATGAAGCTAGCATATCATTTATACTGGTGTTCCAAACTTTAGACCGTGAATATTTTGGGTCAGAATGCAAGAAGTAAATGCAAGCCAACCTTAAATCATAAGTACATATATATTTTCTCAATCAAGGCATACAAATATATAACTACTGTCATTTGGTAGTCTGAAATTACTTTTGACAGTAAAACAGAATTCTTATTTTATAATAGAAAATTATGGCCTCTAGTTAATAAATAAAACACATAGTATTTTAAGATTAGGTGGTATCCAGAACAAACTAATAAATTAGTACAATGTAATTATAAAATTTCATTTACCTTGTTTCCTTTGGCTCAATGAAAACTTCAATCTAAAACTCACATCTTATACAAAAGTTAAATTAAAATAGATCATAATCTTAAATCTAAAATGTAAAAATATAAAACTTGTAGGAGAAAATGTAGGAGAAAATCTTCATGATGTAAGGTTAGCCAAAAAAATTCTTAAACATTCCACCAAAAGTACCATCCATAAAAGACAAAGATCAATAAATTAATCAAATTAAAACAAAAACAATCCTATATAATAAAGAGGTAATATGCAAATTGACCATCACTCCAACACACAAGATGGCCACCCCCATGTGGTCAAAGATGGCTGGCAGGAGAGGGCAGTTGTGGGGGGTCAGGCAAGCAGGGGAGAGCAGTTGGGGGGGACCAGGCCTGAAAGGGAGGGCAGTTGGGAGCGACCGGGCCGGCTGGGGAGGACAGTTAGGAGTGACCAGGCTGGCAGGGGAGGGAAGTTAGGGGCAATCGGGCTGGCAGGGGAGCAGTTAGGCGTCGATCAGGCTGGCAGGGGAGAGGTGAGGGGGTGATCAGGCTGGCAGGCAGAAGCGGTTAGGGGCAATCAGGCAGGCAGGCGAGCGGTTGGGAACCAGCAGTTCTGGATTTTAAGAGGGATGTCCCAGATTGGAGAGGGTGCAGGCTGGGCTGAGGGACACACACCCCCTCCCCACCCCGGGCACGAATTTCATGTGCACTGGGCCTCTAGTTTTATAAATAAAAAGGTGAAGAATGACCTTTTAGTATTATACTGCAACAATAAATATTTAAGGTAAAATACAGTCATACATACAATCTAGAGCTCATAAATTTGTGAGGATAAATGAAAATAGGTGTTTTTCTCTTTGACCCACCTGTAAGCATGCTAGGATTTATTTCAAGGGTTTTCATTTAAAATTAATTATCAATACTTACCAGCAGCTTCAAGAACCAACTGTAGTCTGGCTTTGGCCTGTTCAGCTGGTGGCTAAAAATCAACCATAAAAGACATTTACAGGTCAGTTTTAATAGATGGAGCTTTAAATTAATGCATTGTTATGTGACTATCAGAAAATATAGAGAACTTTATAATAATCAGTATTAACATCCATCCACATTTTAACAACATTCCATCACAGCAGCCCTACCACTCTGCTTTCTCACCTTAGTAATCAAATCATATTTTTCATTAATATGATGCAAGAATTAAGTTTTTCTATTTTTTTTTTACTGGAAAAGGTTTTGTTTACTACCCAACACTGTACCAATCAGCAATAGCCTAAATAACTGAAACTTAATAATGAGGCAAACCCACATACTTAACAACATATTTTCAAGAGGTGCTATTTCTTACATATGGAAACATGTGAAGTGTGACCTACTAGAATTTAAATAGTAACTTGAAGTGCAATACTTCAGTCAAGAAACATCCTAAAACGAAATATTTTCTGTTTTTTTATTTGTATTGGAAAGGAGCAATTGTGATGAAGATAGGACACAACATGAGTTCATGCTTTCAATTCTTACTGACTATCCTAAAATTGTCCTCTCAATAAACCTTAATTCAAATAGTTGATAAGGCTGAAATGAAAGTACTTTCCTTCCAGTGACCTTATTCTGAGAAATTTTAAAAATGTATTGATAGTATTCAAACTCATAGATTGTATGAAGGACCTGTTAAAAACTGTTTTTAATACTTAGAACTTTAAAATACATTTATAAAGATGTCTGCAGGTGGCTAAACAACCTCATGTTTATATATGAGACCATCATTTGAGAATTAACATTTTATAAAATATATTAGAATATTTTGCTATTTGTGAAAAAACAGCTAAATGAAAAGAACTGGGTATAGAAATACGTTGTGCTCAGAAGAGTTTAAGAATTAGAATGGTGCTTTTGAATAAACTGTAGGAAACAGGATGGGAAAATGGTAAATGTGATGGGAGGGAAGACAAGGAGAGCTTTTTATATCACAGAACAGGGGTGTTAACCCTACACCAGGGGCTGGTTTTATAAATAAGTTTTATTGGAACACAGCCATGCCTACTTGTTTATATGTTGTCTATGGTTGCTTTTGTGCTCAATTCAACAACAGCAGAGTCAATTACTTGTGGCAAGAAACTTTTGCTGGCAGAGCTGAAAATATTTACCATCTGGACCTTTATGGACATGTTTGCTGACCTGTGCCAAAGAAGATGGAGAAACTTAGAATTTGAGACAACAGGTTGATGAGATGAGATCTGTATTTTGATACATCATTCTAGCAATACACTTCCGGATGAACTGAAAGGAATGTGACTGGAGGCAAGGAGCACCGTTAGGGAGCAATTAAATTCCAGGCGAGAGACTATGAGGGCCTGAGGTGGAGCAGTAGCAGTAAGGTTGGACAGGAAGAACTAGATTTGAGAAATATTTAATTGGTAACATGTTTGTGTATGAGAGGAAGAGTTGACAAACAAAAAGAGTACTTTATGCCATACATTTGTAGGTAAAGTGTAAGTAATTGTGCTTTATAAAGTATTGAAAATACGTGACATCAAATTAAAATATAACAGCAACATATCAATAGAAGACTGTGACATCCACTGAATATAATTTTTCTAACAGTTATCAACTAAATTGCCCATAGGAGACAAACAGGTAATATAAACATGATGGCATCTGACATCAGCGTCAGTGGAGTATGGAGAACTCTGGAGCACATGCTCCAGCCGAAGGGCACAGCTGATACTCAGCACAAACTCAGTGTTGTCATGCAGAGATGCAAGTCAGGGGTGACAACATTCCTTGATTTTTCATGAGACCTTAAGTCACCATGGAGACCAATACTGTGTGGAACAAGCACTACTTCTAAGAGACAGGTTCAATCCCAAGACAGTTTGTGATCTCTGCATCTACTTAAAACACACAACTGAAATTTAATACTTTGTGCAACATAACACAACTAGAATGGCAACAAGGAAATGATGTTCTTACAAGCAGGTCCCAAGCAAGCTAAGAATTATGAAGCATACATTTCAGAGTGTCCTATTCAGCACTGTCCTTTGACAGAAAAATGATAGACACTTTGTTGGTTAATATATTTCATGGGAAAATTTTGTGTATTTCATAAGGAAAGACTTTTTTTAACAATTAAAAATATTGAAGACATAGAAAAATATACAAAATGAGTGTCCACATCTAATAAAATATTAACAGTATTATTAAAGTCTCCTACCCCACAAAATCCCCCTGCATAGCAGCTCCCTCCCTCTCCCATTTATAACAACTGTCTTGAAAATATAGTGATTACCATTCCTAAGGAAAGATTCTTGATGGTTGATGTTTATGATAAATCACCTGTTAAGACATATTTATATTTTCATTAATTCCTTTTACTACCTATAATATAGGGTTCATATTTCCAAGATAAAGAAACTCGGGGAGTAAGAGCAGTTCAGTAACTTGTCTCTACTAGTAAATGACAGACTGAAATCAAGAGCCTCTGACTCCAAATCTCAGGATCCTTCTAATTAAATCACTAGAGAATATTCATGAAGTCAAAGCAAGCAATTTCATAGATATAAAAGCATAAGGAAAGTTTTTTTGATTCTGTTCAAAAGAAAAATCTGTCCAAAATAATACATTTGTACCAGTAAATGAAATATAATTCCATTCTAAATACATTCTCCTATACAGATGCAACTCGCTAAATTATTTTTGTAAAATATAGGGATCAACTCCAACTATGGGGATAAACTATATTGTTAATTCACCAGATTTTTAAAAGTAATTTATATCTTATAAATACTTTTACTCTTAAAAATTTTGATTCATTTCTCACTCATTTTTCCTGGATAGGGAATTCGGCTGTGAATAGTCTCTCACTTTTTGTCCATCTGCAAGTATCTTTCTTTTACTAGTGAATAATTTGAATGAATATGGAATTTTGGTGGCAGGCTTTTTCGCAGCTATCTGCCCCTCAAATCTTTTCCAAGGGCCTTGAGCTTGATCCAGAAGAAGAAAAGCATCATAACAGGTCTCCTGGCTGAAACCCTCCTGGACTCATCATATTAAGTAGGCTTAGAGTAAAAATAACTTTGGGGCTTGAGTGCCAACATTTCTAATGCTTTAGCTATTTTAGAGTATATTAGACCCCAGGGATTAGCATGAATTCCATCTTAAGTTGGCAAGTGGTACTAATGTTATTCAGAACCAGAAATTAAACATTATTCAATAAACTAGAGGCCTGGTGCACGAATTCATGCACCGGTGGGGTCCCTCGGCCTGCGGGGACTGGGCTGAAACCAGCAGTCCAATGCTGCCTGCCACTCCTGCCTGCCGTTCCCACTCATCCCGGCAACGCTGCTCCTGTCTCGGGCTTGCGCCTAGTCAGTCCTGATCGGGAGAGGCACTCACCAGCTATGAGCCCTGCATCTGGCACCCGTAGGTCAGCTGAGCAGTGCTCCTGCTGTGGGAGCGCACTGACCAGCAGGGGGCAGCTCCTGTGTTGAGTGTCTGCCCCCTGGTGGTCAGTGCGCATCATAGTGACTGGTCGACTGGTTATTTGGTTGTTTGGTCACTTAGGTTTTTATATATATAGATAATAATACCAAATACAAATGCATGGAATACAGCAATTTTCAATATAAGGATTACACAATGAGGACATATTTAATAACAATGTCACAACTATATTGTAAACTTATGGAGAAAAAATATTTTAAAATATTCCTTACCTTAGTAGTGCATAATTAGATAACTATCAACAAGATTGAATTATAGAGAATGTAAATATTGTTCCCTTAAAAAAATAAGTTTTAGCATTGACAATAACAGAACAGTAGGAACAGTCTGAATTTTTACTGTAAGTTTTTAAAGGGTTTATTAGTGTTAAAACATTATTGTGTTATGGTATAATACCAAAAATATATATTAGTATATATACTGTACTATGATTTAAATTCATTTAAAGAAAAGTATACTTCTGCTAGAAATTCTTATCATAAAGGTTTACAAAAAAATGTTATAAAGGGTCTTATTTATGCAGAAATGACCATAACCAGAAATAAGAAAATACAGGGTTTAAATTTTCTAAATAGGGGTCCATTTGTGGGGGTGAGGGGATTGGTAGTCTTTCTATTGCCATGATTCTCCAGAACTACCCTCTCCCTTCCCTCCCTTTGGTAGCAAGCATTTGTAAGACCTAGTTTTAGACAAGAGTATCCACTTTCTTAAGACAAAACAAAAGCTTCTAAGATGAAACCAAAAGATAAGTCAGTTTCCTAATGGCTTGTGGAGGTGACCATCCTCAATGTTTAGACTTTTTCCTTTGATTTTTTATTTTTTTAAATATATTTTTATTGATTTCAGAGAATAAGAGAGAAGGAGAGATGGAAACATCAATGATGAGAAAGAATCATTGATTGGCTGCCTCCTGCACGTCCCCTACTGCGGATCGAGCCCGCAACCCAGGTACGTGCCCTTGACTGGGAATCCAACTCGGGACCCTTCAGTCCCCAGTCTGACGCTCTAGCCACTGAGCCAAACCAGCTAGGGCTCCTTTGACTTTATATTTACTTTTATTGAGTCCAATTCCCCGAGTTCCTTATAGACTGCATGTCTAGATTCTCAAAATACTGCCAAAGCTAACATTCAAGACAAGCACAATCCTTTTAGTCATGACTATTTATTAAAAAAGAGAAAACTCTGCTTATGCAAACCAGTTTACACACTAAACTATTAAACTATTTGTTCACCCTTCTCACTTCCATTATATATTAGGCTCCCTGAACTCCTGACCACCACTATGGAGATTCTGGAAGTTAATGAAGATATAGTCATTCCAGCTGTCAACGACAGTTTTCAGGTTGTTAAGGTCAGAGAAGTAGAAAGTCTGAAAGAAAGACTACAGTTGAGCTAAGAGAGAACTCAAACTTGGAAACAAAATTAGATTAGCAACATTTTATAAAATCAAAATTAGTATTGGACTATATGATTTTTGGCTATTATAATAACCAATTCTGGGAAGATGGTGGAGTAGGAAGTACCGGGAACCTGTCTCCCCACCTACACAATAATTGCACTAGCAGAATCTATCTGATGGAACTATTTTGAACTCTGGGATTTTGTTGAAGGTTTGCAACTACCAAGGGAAGAATTAGACAGTAACTTGTGGTTAATTTTGGTCAATTTCAGCTATTAGCACAATAGCAGCTTCCCTTCCCCCCACCATGTGGCAGGCAGTTATACACTGTTCCTGGAGCAGCTTGCGCACAGCACAAGTGTTGGCGAGGATGTAGAGAAACTGGACCCTTTGTGCAATGTTGGTGGGAATTAAAGTGGTATAGTCGTTGTGGAAAATAGCATGGCAGTTCCGCAAAAAATTTAAAAAATAAAATTGTCATAGAATATAGCAATTCCACATCAGGTACACACCCAGAGGAACTAAAAGCAGGGTCTTAGAGATACATTTGTAGACCCATGTTCATAACAGCATTATTCACAATAGCTAAAACATGAATGCAACCCAAGTACCCATCGATGGATGAATGAATAAGCAAAATGTGGTACATGTATACATACAATGGAATATTATTCAGCCTTATAAATAAAGGAAATTCTATAATATTCTACAACATGGATGAACCTTGAGGACATTGAGTCATGAACAGACAAATATTGTATCATTCTACTTATATAATGTCAAGATGAAAAGAGTTATGGGGATGGATGGGATGGTGATGGTTGCCAGTGTGCATTTATTTGATACCACTGAACCATTCACTTAAAAATGGTTAAGACAGCAAATGTACTACCATAAAAACAAAATTTAAAAGTACACATTCACACTGACCTTTACCCTACTTATAGGAATTGGGTTATTAGTACCTCCTATTTGAAGAGAATATATAGATTAACTATTTCAGATCTTGTAGACAAATGGTGTTAGAGTACTATGGAGGCCCCTCAGTCTTCTCTTTACATTCAGTTGTTCAAAATTCATTACTTTCATTTGTTCAAAAATTTTATGAACCACCTCTTATGTACAAGGTACCATGCTACAAGTTGAGGATAAAAAGATAAACAGACATAGTTTCTGGTTTCAAGGATCTGATGGTATAATAAGAGAGATAAAAATGATAAAGAAATTACTGTTTCCTAAAGGTCTACAGTATGCCAAACATGTGTATAATTTCTATCTTACATTTTTTTCAAGGAGCTTTATTGAGGTATAATGGAACAACAATAAATTGCACACAATTATACAGTTTGACACACTCATACCACCATGAAGCATGACTACTGCTAAGATAATGAGCATATCTGTTACTCTACAATTCTCCGCATGCCCCTCTTTATTTCTCCCATGTCCTTCTATGCCTCCACTCCACTTCCAGTTTTCAGGTAAACACTGATCTGCTTTCTATCATTATACATTACTTGGCATTTCCTAATATTTCATATGATGGAAGCATATGATATGTACTCTTTTGTGTCTGGCTTTTAAACTCAGTATAATTATTTTGAAATTGATCCATGTTGTATGTATATCAGTATTCATTCCTTTTTATTGTTGGGTAGTATTCCATTATAATGATACACTATAATGGCTATGCATTCACCTGTTGACAAACACTCAAATTATTTCCAGTTTTTTGGCTATTATAAAAAAATACTATAAACATTCAGGTGAAACTCTCAGTATAAATAATGTGCTTTCATATCTCCTGGGTATGAATCACCTTTTATATACAAGGTACCATAATAGCTAGGATTGGAATGGTTGAGTCATATGGTAAATATTATGTTTAACTTTAAAAGAAATTACCAAACTGTTTCCAAAGTGGTTTTTCATTACCACCAGCATTGTATAAGAGTTCTAGTTACGCCACATCCTAGTCATGACTTAATATAGTCAGTCTTTCTAATTTCAAAATTCTAATAGCTACCTCACTGTGGCTTTAATCTATCTTCCCCTAACGATTAATGGTGTTGAACATCCTTTCATGTGCCTATTTACCCATATATCTTCCTTGGTGAAATGAGTGTTCAAATCTTTTGTCAATTTAAAAAAATATATATTTTTTAATTTTTAAATTATAGTTGACATACAATACTGTGTTAGTTTCAGGTGTACAACCCCATGATTAGACATTTATATAACTTACAAAGTGATCACCCTGATAAATCTAGTGCTCATTTGACACCATGTATAGTTATTATAATATTATTGACTATATTCCCTATGCTGTACTTTACATTCCCATGATTATTCTGTAACTACCAATTTGTACTTCTAAATCCCTTCAGATTTTTCCCCCAACCACTCTCCCATCTGGCAACCTTCAAAATGTTCTCTGTATCTATGAGTCTGGTTTGTCCTACTTGTTCGTTTATATATATATATTTTTTAAGATTCTACATATAAGTGAAATTATCTGGCATTTGTCTTTCTCTGTCTGTAATGTAGCATCTCTAATAATCTCATACAGGGTATTTTTCATCTCAGGCATGCAGTTTTCATGTCCAGAAATTAGTTTTTTAATAGTTTTCATATTTCTACTTAATATGTTCAGTTTTTCTAGGAGCTCTCTGACCATAAGCAATACAGTTATAATAAGTCCATCAATGTCCTTGTCTACTGATCCTATTACTGTGTCATTTCTGGGTCTGTTTCAACTGATTGACTTTTTTATCATATGTGGTATTTTCTTGGGTTTTTAGATGCATAGTAATTTCTGACAGGATGTCACACATCATGAATTTTATTTTGTTGTGTGCTATATATTTTTGTATTTACATAAATAGTCTTGGTCTTTGTTCTGGAGCACAGTTAAATCATTTGGAAGCAGTTTATCCTTTCCGTTCCTAATTTGTTAGGCAGGATCAGAACAGTGTAAGTTTGTAGTTAATTTCCCCCCATTATTGTGAGATATGACATTTTTTAGTACTTGATTGGAAGCACCATGATATATGTTGGGAACAGGCACTATTTCCAACTCTGTGTGAGTGACAGGCATGATCCCTCACATTGCTTCAGGTGGCTCTTTTCCAAACCTTGGGCGGTTCCTCCCGTGACACACTGATGAGTAGTCTGCTGAACACAAGAAGGGGACCCTCTGCAGATCTCCTGCAGCTCACTACTCTCCTCCCTGTCCTGTGCACTCTAGAGGCTTTGGCCTCCCTGGTTTCACAGCTCCATGTTCTCAACTCAAAGAGACCAGCAGGCTCTGCCTGGGTTCTCCCGACCTGTGGCATGACCTGGAAACTTTATCTAGGCCTTAAGCTGGAACAATTAAAAGGCTCTCCTAATTTTTTTTCTAATCTCTTAGGAAACACCGCCTTTCATGCTTGATGTCCACTGTCTTGAAAGATGTTTTTCCAAATAATTTGTCCAGTTTTTTTAGTTGTTTCAGGTGGGAGAGTAAATCTGATCTCTGTTAATCCATCTTCACTGGAATAGAAAGTCTGTGATTTCTTTTAATAGTACAACATCCTCGGAAGGTAAAATCACTTGCCCAAAGTCACATAGCACTTTTCTAATGCATGTTAATAAAAATGCATTACCTATAAGTTCTAGATAAACCTATAAGTTTCCTGTGTCTGGACATCTTTTATGCCCTTTTCCTGACTTATCTATGTTCTTTCAAAGCTCAGCTCCAGATGCATCACCTCTGGAAAACCTCATCAGTTTCATCATAAACCTCCTTTCATGATGGTTACAATTCTCTGCCCTGGGCTTACATGGATCAGTACATCTTCCGTGTAAATACTCATTTTGTTGTCTATAATTCCTTCAAAGACTATCAGCTTCTTGAAGGCAACAACTGTCTTACAACATTGTTTCATTAGCACCTGGAATAGTGTCTAGAAAACAGTCAATGCTCAGTAAGTATATATTTGAAATAAACTTCCATACAAATTTTACAATCTTCATAAGTATTATAGCTGGATATCTGAGAGAATAATAATGGTATTGGGGAAATTATAACAAGAAGTATTAATGAACTATGAAACCTGCATATAATTAATGTTTTTTAGCCAACCTATTTGATTACAGAATGGCAGTTCTTACCGTGATCATATGAGCTCCAAATATGTGATAACTTCTATGTGCCATATCTTTCCTAGCCAACATTACAAACATTCTCAAGAAAGAGCATAAGCTACCTGAAAAAAATAACACATTCTTTTAAAAAAATATAATAGCTATTATTCATTGTATGCTTTAATGTTCCAGACACCATGCTAAGCACTTTACATACATCTCATTTAACAAAATTCTCATAACAATCCTGGCAAGGCATTCTTAATGCTATCTTTTAGATGAAGAATAAATTACCTAAAATCACAAAAATGATAAGGTGGCAGAGCTTGAATTTTAATTCAGGTGACAAAAATCTCTATTCTTAACACACTATACTGCTTCACAGACTGAGATACATTTTGTTTATTACCTTTCATTGAGGAAAAAAAAAGAGAAAAGTCTAATCATTTTTTATTGCCAGAAAAGAAAGTACAAAGGTAAAACTAAATTTTCTTTAGTCTTTTGGATGCGACCACTAATGATCTTAAAGGTTATGAGTGCCATCTTAAAAGCTCACTTTAATCATGCTTCTTCAGATGAATAACTTTAAAAATATTAAACATATTCACAGTATAGGGACTGTGCCATTTCCTTTAAAGTAAAATGCAATCTCATTTTGACAGAAACACATATCAACAGCTTATCATATTTCTGGCTACATTTCATTTTAACAGTTACTATAATTCTATCTCTTAGGATCAAGGTCTAAGCTAGAAATATTACAAGTAGCTCAAAAGTAGATTTATCTTGCCTCTAGAACTTAGCACCAAGTTGGTCTAAATAAAGACCACAAAAAAAAGAGAGAGAATTAAACCTATAACACATATTCCATTCTCAATAGCAAATTTCTTTTACAGTTTTTAAAAAATTTATCTTTATTGTTGAAAGTATTATAGATGTTCCCTCTTTCCCCCCATTGACCTCCTCCACCCTACTCCCCAGGCCTTCACCTCCCTATTATCAAACATTATTTCTAAAGAGCTTAAGGTGTTTAGAGAAAGTTATATAATAGCTACTTTATTATAAACCAGAGAAAGATGCCATTTTATACATGTCTTTTATAGTTGGGAAAGTTAAAGAGGTGAATCTAAACCTAGGGTTACAGCATCCTTTAGTTCTGTTTAAGAAACCCATATTCATGACCCTATTAAGTGATGCTATCCATATACTACACAGACACACAGCCATGCTTCTTCGTTTACAAATTGTCTATGGCCGCAGGGTTGAATAGTGGTGGTAGAGACTGTATGGTCCATAAAGCCTAAAATATTTAGATGGCTCTTTATAGAAAAGGCTAATTCCCAATCTAGACTCCTTTACCCTTTTTTTTTCATCCTATACATAGCTGCTAAAGCTATTTTCAAAAATCAAAGTTCTGAGAAGTGAAGTTACAAAAAATCAAAGTTCTAATTAAGTTGCTGCTTAAAAAATACCTTGGTGACTCTCCACTGCTTCTAGGGTTAAGCACAAACTTATCACTTTAATTTTCAATACTATCAACAATATCCCAAGCTTATTCTTCTATCCTTATTTGTCAACCATGTCTGTACTCATATGTAACATTTCAGCAACCACGTCCTGAAGAAGCCTCTTCTTGGAATTTCCTTTTCACCAGTCATCCTTAGTTTCAGAAGTGCTGAAATGCCACCACCTTTGCCCAGCCCCACCTAGTTGGATGGGTACAATATGGGCTATTTTGCTCATACAGCACTCAAAATCTTTGTGCCAATGCTACAGACTACCTCTTTACTTTTTCCTAAATGAGGCCCTCTCCCTCCATTAGTTTCCTTCATTTCTAGCCCCACCTCTGGAACCTCACTACTTAAAATACCTTGTAACAGAACTTAGGAAGAAGGCTTAGATTTGCAAAGGAAGTAGCTTCATATGAAACCTAGATAGATATTCTCTCCCCTCAGTGGAGCCAAGGTAGGCATGGAGACCAGAGATGTTTGGCTATTTTAATACAAGTTTAGAAGCATAAAACAAGCAGAAAATAGAAGAAACAGCAAACCCAAGCCATCATTTATCTGTGATGGCTACACATTTGTGCCATTAAGTAGAAATATTTTCTTAACCTATCCCTGTCAGAAATGAAGAACTTTTTTTTGACAGCTAAACCAAGAGATTCTCCCACAAAAGCAGGAAATAAGGGCTTTTTACATGCATCAGTTATTTGTATGAAAGACCTCTCAAAAGTTCTAAAATAATTCCATGTAAAACAAGTTATGTTTACCAATACTTCTTGACATGGCATTGAGGTTAAAGTAAAATTAGACTCAATAATATAGTTGTTTACATTATGAAAGGTCAAACACAAATAATTTGCTTCTTAATTTTTTTCTATAATGAAAGAGTGTGTGGTGACATATAAGGATAAATATTCATATAGTCCTAAACTCTGTTTTAATATCTTCTTTTTAAAACATTTTTATAGCCAGCTACTTTTGCTACCACAATTTTAAGTATCAGCATATCTTTTAGTCCATAAATATTAACACTTTACAATGCTCTACAAGACTTTATTTATTTTTTATCCTCACCTGAGGATATGTTTATGGTTTTTAGAGAGACAGAAAGGGGCGGGAGAGAGAGAGAGAGAGAGAGAGAGAGAGAGAGAGAGAAGAAACAGCGATGTGAGAGAGTAACATCAACTGATTGCCTCTTGTAAGCACCCTGATAGGGAATGAACCCACAATCTAAGGTATGTGCTGTGACTGGGAATCAAACCCTCAGTCTTTCGGTGTACAGACAAGACGCTCCAACTGAGTCCACTGACCAGGGCTACAGGACATTATTTTAAACTATTACATAAATCTCTTTCCTGATCCTCTTAGAAGTCAGTTTAAAATAATACTTCCTATTTTAAAATCCTTTGTAGCATTACAACAGCTATTTCTAAGAAACTTATTCCCTGTGACTGCTTTTCTTTCTGCTTTCTGACTTTGTCTTTCTACCTTTGAATCATCTCAAGACTGCAGGGTAGGGAACGGTGATCTCCGCAGGACCAATTATCTGGAATGCAGTCTACCTATTTCTCTTTGCTTTATGGACTTCACACAAGTTTTTAAATGTCTTGGCAAAAACTTTTCTGTTTTATTTCAAGTTATAATTTCTATCTTTGAATAAAGCTACTTTACTTTGCCTCTAAAAGATCTTCCAAAATTACTTTTTTGAAGTGTTTCCCCCTCTAAAGGACAATACTAGAAAGATTTTAAAAACATGTTTTTTCCACAAAAAATCCATTACGTATCCAGGTGTTTGAAACATTGTTTTCAAAATGGGCAATGATATAGATCAGTGGTTCTCAACCTTCCTAATGCCACGACCCTTTAATACAGTTCCTCATCTTGTGGTGACCCCCAACCATAAAATTATTTTCGTTGCTACTTCATAACTGTAATTTTGCTACTGTTATGAATCGTAATGTAAATATCTGATATGCAGGATGTATTTTCATTGTTATAAATTGAACATAATTAAAGCATAGTGATTAATCACAAAAACAATATGTAATTATATGTGTTTTCCGATGGTCTTAGGCGACCCCTGTGAAAGGGTCGTTCGACCCCCAAAGGGGTCGCGACCCACAAGTTGAGAACCGCTGATGTAGATAAATCCACAAAAGGTCAAATGAATATTTTATTTATTTTGTTTCCATAAATGTGTTATAGAAAATAATTTATTTGATTTGAACTATTTAGTAAGGCACTTTCTAGATGGAATATTTGTAATCAGGGTACATTTCACATGTGCCCAGCAGGTGTATATAAGTGAAAGCAAAAGGCAAAGGGCAAAAGGTTGATTGGGTACCAGAGCACCTGTATTCTAGTCTTGACTATCTATTCTCTAAGGACTTTAGTTTCCTTATCCATGAATGATATTAAATAATATGAGGAAATGCTAAAATGATATTTCTAGAACACTACAAAACTATATATGTAAAATTGTCCAGATATGTAAAATAGAACATAAAATGCATAATGTAGAAAGAACTAGAAAATAGATAGCAAAATGGTAACAACTTTTATTTTCTTCTCTATCCTTAATTCTACCTTCGTTTTCTAAGTAGGATTCCATTAGCTGGGCCAGGGAAAATGGATATTATGACAAAAAGAAAATTCTTTAAATATAAATTAAAAACTAAATTAAAAATCTTAAAAACTATTACACTTTTAACAGTTCATGATAAAGTATGTTTACATTACACATTTAAGTAAATTTTCATCTGCTCTAAAAACTTCAAGAACTATTTAAGTATTGCCTATAGTTTGACATTTGACACCCATTCTTGCTACTACCAGGAGGTTAGAGACATGTTTTGCTAAGAGGTGAATTTTATAATGAGTAAATGTACTAGCCTTTTGCCTCAGAAAACCTGTAATCAATAACTGACTTAAGTAATAAGTGAAAATGATGTAGATAGTAAAATACTGGTTGTTTAATCACAAAACCACTTCACAATTAATCATAATTAAAGGTCTCTGCTTCAGGAAAGCCATGGGTATTGTTAGTCATCGTTAAAAAGTATTGGCAGGGCCTTGATTTGTAACCTATGTTACCATTTTTCTTATAGAATTCTAATGTAGAGCCCCCCAAAATACATATAAATAATGAATACAATATTTCCTGGGCTTTCATTCTAAAATAAGCAGATCCCTCTCTATTACTAGTCTTCTCCTGACCTTTCCCCTCCTTGCTAACTTAAAAAATGAGGTAAATTAAGCCCTATTTTTATTCAAGAAAATTGCCATACTAATAAAAATCCTATAATCAGATGTACTGCTTTACACACTTTAAAAAATACCTGTTATAAAAGGGCAAATATATAATGCACTATCATAGTAAGTTGAGTAATATAACTGCAACTCTTTACCACTTGACTAACCTGCACTTCATTTTCTTAAAGAATTGATCATTCTACCAAAATAGCAGCTGATTTGTCACAGACTTAAAAAGTGCAATTTTATTCAAGATTGGTTTTTGAGTATATTTTGGATTTTATTTATTCACGAGGCCATGGGAAACAAAATATTCCAATAAGAAAAGGAATATACTTTAAAAACTTTAAGTTAAAAACGTATGAAATGCTGATATGCAATCATTTTTAACTATAAAATTTGAAATTTAATTTGATTCAAATAACAGAATCAGACAGAATTCACATGGAGTAGGGTTGACATTTTAGGCTTAGAAGCAACAGAAGAAACCATAAGGGAAAAAGATTGACAAGTTTGACTGTATAAAATATTCAATTTCATATAAAAACTATCCAGCAACAGAGAACCAAAATAAAATGGCAACACTGCGACAGTAAAATTATTAGCAACAAATGTAACCAAGAGTTTACAGTTTCATTTACAAATACTTCCTAAAAGTTGATAAGAAACTCACTAATTCCTAAAAGATAAGAGAACAAAAGAACAGAACTCCTACAGTAAAAAGACAGCTAGTCAAACTCCTTACATTTCTCTGGTAGAATTCTCTGTCACTATTATTAAAATATGCAAATTAGAAAATTGTGATAGCTGATGCTAGCCAATGATGTAAATTTTTCATACTTCACTAGTGGAATTACAAATTAATACAACACTTAAAAGGAATTTTAAAAATGGGAAAAGAGCCCTAAACATACTTATACTCTTAGAGAAAATATTTCCAATATGTTGATGGTACACATTGTCTGTTTCTATGTCAGGACACAATACCATTCTCTTTTGCTGAGATACCTGACTAAATTACTTAATTTTTCCATACATGTGGTGGTTAGTTTTATTCTTGTCCAAATTCATGAGAAAATTTTTCATAGGTGAACTTACCTAAAAATGATTAGTGATTTATGCTCCATCCTGAATAGTGGATACAATTTGGATAACAGCCAATAGATGGCACTGTTCTCACTAGGTAGCAAACACATAAAGGTCTCATTACAGGCACATCACTAAGACCAAATACCTGCTCAAGTCAGTGAATCTAAATTGTTTTTGTTTGTGATGGGGAATGTATATTAAAATATATTAAATGTTAACAAATTTACACTTAATAATTACATAACATAGAGACCAATTTAAGGCAAACATTTATTTATTCACCTAAAGATATTTATTGAATACCTACAGTGACTAGGCACTAGAGATACAAAAGTGAATAGTTCCTGGTCTCAGATAATCATACAAGTATGTAATAAGTAAAATTATTAATGGATATATGCACAGAGAAGGACAGGGGCTCATTCTGAGGATGAAATGGATCAGTGAAAGATTTTTGCAAAAATGATGCCTGCACTGGTCACAAAAGATTTGAGGTGTGTGTGTGTGTGTGTGTGTGTGTATACAGCATATTTTAAGGGGAAAAGCAACAGCAAGAATAGGAAGGTAAGAAGGTATAACAGTATAATGCGGAAAGAATGAATCAGAATGTGGCAAGATAAAAACCTGGAAGAGAGGTCTGTAGCACTCAGAGATTCTGCTATCTTCAGAAATTTGGACTAGAAGTTTTGATATGATTGGGATCACTAAAGGGATAATGGGGAATAGCATGATCAGATTTATACTTTGGAGAGATCACTGCAGGAACTATGTGAGCATGGATTTGAGTGGGATAAGATTGGAGGTGGGAATCATACCTAGTGGCTATTGGGGTAGTACAAGCAACAAGCAATGAAGCCTTACCCAGAGCAATGGCAATAAAGGGTAGAGAGGGAGACTCAGTTTTGAGAAATAGTTAAGGGATATGTGTTAGCAGGAAATGGCATTTAAATGGATGTGGGAAATGAGGAAGGAGTAATTAAGGGTGATAATCAAGACACTGTATTTCATAGGGCCTTCTGAAATGCCAGACAACGTTTTACTGATCCCACATCCTTTTAATTGCTTTTAATATAAAGTATGTCGCTGTCTTCCTCTTACCCATCCAATCTTTACTGTGATAGCATCCTGTACTTTACCTTCAAAACCCTTACCAGAATTTATAAGAAGTGGCACCAAATATGCTTTTTATGTATTTGCTTGTCTCTTCTACTTGTTAAATTATACTGCCTCAGGACAGAGTCTTCTCTTCTGATCTAGGTCACTATTCCATATGTAGCACCTAATCTGGTACATAGTTGATGCTCAACAAATATTTTTTGAAGAAACACATATTTCTGAAGTTTCAAGCTCTACTAACGTTCTGCTTAGCTGATTACTTTTCATCAGGATCATACACTACTTTGGACCACATTCAGTAAAGCATAGCCAGGAGAGATGGTGCCTATTCATCAAGTACTTTCGCTTTTTTCAGTGAAAGCTTTTCTCACCAGCCAGGACAGTTAGAAGCTATTTTCCAGTGTAATTGGTGCTCTCTGGTCAGGTCAGCTTTCTCCATGAGGGACAACAACTAAAACACCATTCTATAAACAACAAGATTCTGCCTTTATCTTCCGAGTTTTGCCAGATTTTGCAATGATTTCCTCTATGTCAGTTTCCTTGGAATTGTAAAGAAAAAACTGAATATAGACTAAAGGAAATAAACAGATTTGTTATAGTAAAGTTAAACATAAAAATCTGAATTAAAAAATAATTACATAGACCTTCCATTCAGAATATTTTAAAAAAACTGTTCTGAAGCATCTAAAATATTCATCCAGTAGATCTTTAAAAAATTTGTTTAGCTCATACTTGCATAATACATGTTTGAGGTGGTGAGATCCTATAAGGAATACAAAAATAGATCCAAATTTAAGTAATTCATAGTCTAATATGGTAGTAAGATATGCATACAATAACTATAATAAAGTATTCATGTATTAATACTATTAGAGAAGAAATATAAATTGGTACAGTAGCTCAGTGCTATAAAAGATTAATTTTGACTGGATGTATGTAAATTACTTTATAGAGGAAACAATTTTAGCTGGTCTTTAAAAGGAAAGAGGCAGTATGTAGTCATGTAAAAATGTAATTTATAAGTATGTATTTAAACATTTTTTATTCAATTTATTTAAACTAAAATAAAAAAGAGTTCACCCATTTTTCCCACCCCTACCTCTGCCTTTTAGCACCACCAAATCCTGACTCTTGCCAGGGTTTCTACCATATCTCCTGTGTCTCCTTATTTCTTTTTTTCAGGATATTAATTTATTCAAATGGCATAATCTCTTCTCAAGGCTATCTGAAGCTAGCCTTTTAGCACCACCAATCTGTTCTCTGTATCTATGAACTTTGAGTGTTTTTTGTTTTGTTTTGTTTTGTTTAAGATTCCACATGTTGATCACAGTATTTGTCTTACTCTGACTTATTTCACTTAGCATAATGCCCTTGAGGGGCATATAGAATAATTTTTAAGAACAAAAATACTGCATAAAAGGAGATTCCCAATAACAAACTCCCAAACATCAGAAAACACATGATGTTAGGCAGACATATAAAGCTAATTAAATTTAATATAAAACACCATGTCAAAAAAAGAAAACCAACCAACCAAACAAAACACATCAAGCCAAAATAGTCACAGTGCCATACTGGAAACACAGTTTTAAAATGCTATTTGGTTACCTAGTTAGTAAGAATATATGTATTCTAAACTGGATTAAACTTTAATCTCCAAATGACTTCAAAACATTACTGCCTCTAAACAAAAAACTATCAATGACTCTACTTGTATTTTAATAAATGCCACTTTGTCCTTGTAGAATTTCACCTAGAAATATATATATTTACATAGAAATTTTGACAAACTTGGGAGGTAGATTAGTAGAGACATTTTATAAATCATAAAAAAGGTAGACTGTGTGAAGGAAGGACAAAATGGAATAAATTATATTAGAATAGCATTAAAAGCAGATGTTATAAAAAAAAAAGTCTGTGTAAACTTTGCCATATAAGATGAGCTCTATGTACCTATGGATAACACTAGACAACATTATGGCAATTTTTTTTTCAAGAGACTTCACAACTTTTTCATTGTTACTTTATACATAATGTTTATATAACATTCTTAAAATGGAAACAAGGTGCACATTAAACAATGAGTACTAATTTGTGTGTTTTTTAACATATATTTTAAAAAGCTGCTTCTCTAAATTTATCACACCTCCTAACTATAGTGTGCTTAACTTGAGAATTAATCTTAGTATATGATTATGGAGATACAGCTAACAAATTTACATTTATTATTTACAGTGGTAAAACCAAAAACAATTTTTATGTGAACAAGCTAAAGGATGGAACCTGGGTTTAATTTGGTATAGACAATTTTATGATTAAAATGTGCACACACTTAAAATATTTATTTTGCTAAAAAATAAGGCATAAAAGTACAACCTCCCCCCGAAAAAAACAATGAA
>NW_005356905.1:741362-743862 GCF_000412655.1 Myotis brandtii | reverse complement strand
GTGTCATGAAAATTGCCTGACATCGTATTTGTGGTATGTGTTTTTTTAAGCTAACTGGCCACCATTTGCTTCTGACATCACTATGTCTTAAAAATGCAACAAACAGACCTTTCTTTGGAAGAGAGGAAATGGAGGGAAGTAGAAAAAGGGCCCAAATTCATGCTGTTTGGATGACTGGGTCATATACTTGTAACTGATCAAAACGTGTAAGACAAATGGATCACTGACAATCGCACTACAGTCTCTCGTGAGAGCTGGTCCCAGATTGAGAACCTGTAAACTGCCTAAGAAAACATGACAGCAATATGACACTGACATTTAATCCACATTAAAGGTATTTTAATTTGCACACATTCATAGGAAACACTTGTTTGTTAGAAGAAAATAGAGAAAGATTTATGGAACTGATTTTCTAGAAAAAAGAAACACTTCATGCTGTTTTATCTCATATCACAGCTTGAGAAAAACATCTCTTTTAATATGCACATTTACCCTCAACCTCAAATATATATTGACTTAGGAGAGAAAAAATAATTAAAATGTTGGGAGGAGATAGATCTATTCTGTTGAAGTCCTTAAACAGTATATGAGGTAATAAACATTTTTCATCAGTGTTTAATAAATATATGGAGGATACGAGTAATGTCAGTGTATTTTGAGAAAATTATATTCTCAAACTCATTTGGACAAATGTCAAAAACATTTTTTCTGAATATAGTGGGGACATATTTAAATGTCACATATTCCTTTACATTTACAATAAAACATGCATTTAAAAATACAACAGATGAAAGACAAGTGACTTTAGAATAGGGTTCATAACCTTTGTTTGCATTTTATAGCTCATGTTTTGTTAAGCAAATTCTCAAAAGTATGCCAATAGTATTTTTACTTTGACTATACTTGTGGTAAGTAAAATTATTAGTCTGTAAACTGAAATGCAGCACTTTTATTTGCAAGTTCTATGCAAAATAACCTAAAACAAAGAGGAAAGTGCTTTTATTAAATCCTGTATGTAGTGCTATTGATGAGTATGTAATATCAATGGGCCTGCCTACATTTCTGGCAAGCAGCAACTATATCTACAAACCACGGAAGGGCTAAACAAGCTATTAATGACAGTTGCTTTTCAACACTTAAAATGGTCAGACTGTGTTGTCTGACCACAAGGACAAGTGGGTCTTCACTCACAAATGTTATACAATATATGAGACCTCTGTGGGGAGGAAAAAAACCCACAGGTATGGCTCCAGAGTTCTTCTGTTATTCAACTATTAATAGAAAGCAAATCCCACTTAAAGTTGTAAATACTTGTAATCCTTTTTACTAAGGGGTTTATTATCACTTATTTAATTTTATACCTAAGGCTGAATGAGTTATTATTAGTCCTAGTGTCCAGCTTCATCCCATAAATATACAACTTAACATTTGGAACCAAAATACAGAAAATAATTGCCCTGTTACTCTTACAGAATAAGGCAATGAACTTTTGCCCCTGTATAAACCTGTGGAGTGTCTGTCTCTCTGGGTTTCTGAATACTCAACCAATCATTTGTAGGTTGCAGAGTCATATTTAATGAGTATATGAGAGAAACATCTAGATTCTTCATTAGAAGCAGAAGGCTGTTCATTAGACGCGTATCGTTTAAGTCAATGCCCTTCAATGTACTTTTCTTCCTGGTGGTCGCTGGACCAGCAGCATTAGTCTCACATGAAAGTTTGCTAAATGCAGAATCTCAAGGTCCATTCCAGACCCAGAGAATCAGAACCAGTGTTTAAACAATATCCTCAGGTGACTCATATGTATGTTGAAGACAAATACCTAGATCACGTTGTTCCCCTAACCCCAACCCATCTCAGAAAAGAGAATGAGGGAAGCTTTAGAAACCTCATACTGATCAGGACAAGTCATCTCATCCCCTGCCAAAGGGGGCATGGCACAGCGGTTCTTTTAAGCCAGAAACAACCCCAAAAAAGTATTCTGACCTAAAGTGACTTTTTTTATATAGCTCAACCTAATAGGGTTAATCTCTGGAAACACAAACAAAATCACTCCTAGGAAAACAAAGTACTACAACACTAAATGCCAAAATAGTAAACATTGGTTTCAAATTGGTGTTACCACAGCACCAGCTAGAGGGAAGAAGTTTGAAAGTGAGTGGGATCAGAAATGGTAGCCTCAGGAAGCATTAATTCTGGGAGGAAATCAGACAAATAAAATACATGCTAATAAAAAGAAAGAAGAAACAAACAACTAAAGAAAAAAACAAGACATGCCATCCCTTTGTCCCTGCCTCTGCTACCATCATCAATTAAAGAAACTGCCCTTCCTCTAACTGCAGAAGAGGGCACCCTTGACCTAGAAACCCCATCTGAAAAATGTCTATGATTTTAAAAAGGAAGGAAGGCAGGGAGGGATGGAGGGAAGGGAAAGAAAGAAGGATTTAAAGAGAGAGGAGAGAGAGAGAGAGAGAGAGGAGAGAGAGAAGAGAGAGAGAGA
>NW_005356905.1:735986-741340 GCF_000412655.1 Myotis brandtii | reverse complement strand
AAGAAGAAGAAGAAGAAGAAGAAGAAAGAGAGAGAGAGAGAGAGAGAGAGAGAGAGAGAGAAGAAATCATCCCCATATAAAGTCACTGTAAAAAGTAATCAAAAAATGCAAATCAAAAATTTCAATAGATAAAATTCTCTCCCCAAAACCAACCATAAAGGAAAAAACACATTTGGATGAATAACAAGAAGAAAACCTAGAATCAGCTATTCAAAAAGTAAAAACAAATTATAAGGTGTTCAAGGAAACACAAATTTGAATGAAAATAAAAATAAAATCAGGAAAACGACTGAGAGAATGAAAACAAAGTAAAGTAGTAAAAGGAGTAAGAGAGAAAGGCACTGAAATAGAAGATGAGTAAAGAAAGGTTTTACATACCAGGTGTACCGGTTAATAATGGTGGATTTTGTAAACAAAGAAAACACGATAATTTCAAGAGAAACCTCAAAAGTGCTTATTCAAAGTAATGTCCAAGCTAGCTACACATTTCCCCCATCTTTCAGGCAATTTGTCATCCCCATAGAACTTTTCTTGTTTTGAGGCAAACCATTCAGAAAACAAATTTTCCACTTCTTCGTATGTTTTGAAGTGCTATTCAGAAAGTGCCATTTATCAGAACAAGTGGTAATCTGAAGGACCAAGGTCTGGTGAATACAGTGGGTGGGTTAATACTTCCCAGGCAAGATCTTTTAATTCAACGGTTCTCCACCTGTGGGTCGCGACCATCACTATGCTTTAATTATGTTCAATTTGTAACAATGAAAATACATCCTGCATATCAGATATTTACATTACGATTCATAACAGTAGCAAAATTACAGTTATGAAGTAGCAACGAAAATAATTTTATGGTTGGGGGTCACCACAACATGAGGAACTGTATTAAAGGGTTGCGGCATTAGGAAGGTTGAGAACCACTGTTTTAATGTGTCTTAACTGTTTTTGATGTGTGTGATGGTGTGTCATCGTGAAGCAAAATTACTTTGCCATGTCTTCTGGCACATTCTGGTCGTTTCATGATGAAAGCGTGATTCAAATTGATTATTTGTTGTCGGTAGCGATCAGTATTAACGGTTTCACCTGGTTTTAGAAGCTCATAATATACCACACCTTCCTGATCTCAGCAGACGCAGAGCCTTGCCTTCTTTCTGAAGCAATCTGGCTTTGCAGTCGATGTTGATGGTTGACCTGGGTCAACCCATGATTTTGTGGGTTTGGGATTCTCAAAATAAATCCACTTTTCATCGCCAGTCACAATTCGTTGCAAAAAGACTTACTTTCGTGCCATTGAAGCAACATTTTACTGATGACTTTTCGGTTTTCCATTTGTCTGTCGTTCAGTTGATGTGGCACCCATTTTCCTTCCTTTAAAATCTTTCCCATTGCTTGTAAACAATCGGAAATTGTTTGCTGAGCAACCTTTAATCTTTCTGCAAGTTGTTTTTGAGTTTGACAGGCATCATCCAATAATGCTTGTAATTGTTGGTCTTCAAACTTTTTCGGTTGACCTGGGCGTTCTTTATCTTTCACAGCAAAATCATCACTTTTAAAGCGTTTAAACCAGCGTTCACAAGTATCTTGAAATGGAGCGTGTTCACCATAAGCTTCCCAAAGTATATGATAACTTTTTCTTCAAAATAAAATAATGAATTAAAACTTCCAGCAAATGCTCTTTTTTTGGCATGAAATTCGACATTTTTAAGTGTAAAAATATCTATGATATTAACATCTTCAGCAAATTTGACATATTAAGTTTTGAAGCTTGCTGTCAATACAACAAAATAGCATATATATCAAATCACATACATATCAACATATGTGTAACTCAATCTACTGAAAAAAATCTGCATTATTAACTGGTACACTTAGTATATATACAATTACACTAGAGGCCCAGTGCACGAAATTCGTGCCCTCAGGGGGTGGGGGTCCCTCAGCCTGGCCTGAGCCCTCTCACAGTCCAGGAGCCCTCAGGGGATGTCTGACTGCCACAGGAGGCGGGAGAGGCTCCAAACACCACCGCTGAGCTCGCCAGCCATGAGCCCAGCTTCTGGCTGAGCGGCACTTCCCATTAGAGCACATTGATCACCAGGGGGCAGCTCCTGCATTGAGCATCTGCTCCCTGGTGATCAGTGTGCGTCATAGTGACCGGTCATTCCACCATTCAGTTGATTTGCATATTAGCCTTTTATTATATAGGATAGAGTGTGTGTGTGTGTGTGTGTGTGTGTGTGTGTGAGAGAGAGAGAGAAAAGGAATAGAACTAATATTTAACACTATAATCCATGAAAACTATTTCTGGGAATGAGAAAAATTAAGTCAACATATGAGAAAAAAACAGCAAAATTAGTCAAAAACAACCAACTTCAAGAATTACCCTAGTAAAAAAAAAAGGACAATAAAAAATGGCAATGCCTCAAGGAAAAAGAAAGTAATACATTCTCTACAAGGGTAAAATAATAAGGCTGATAACAAAGATATCCGCAGAATATTTTTTCAGAAAGTCACAAAAGAGACTGTAAGCCAAGCATTTCATGTCTAGTCAACCTGTCATTCAAGTGACAAGACCACAGAAAAACATCCTGGAATGTGCAAGATCTCAGGGAATACTGTACACAGGGGTCTTTTCTGAGGAATACATTAGTGGATGAGTTTTATACAAACAGGAAATAAGTGGGTAAGTATCAGCAAACGAACTGATGTCAGTATTTAATAAATTTAATTTTAGAGTTGATTCTAAAACAAGGTGACAGCATGGGTCGAAGAATAAAGGATATATATATATGTATATTCTAACAAAGTAGCAAGAATAAAAAGAGAAGAAATATGAGGTAAAGAAGTAAGGAAAAGTACAATAGAAGCATCAGCTATTAAAGGTAACAGATGGGAGTCAAGGATGCCATATAAAAGGTTAAGTATAAATAACGGGAATTAAAAGCATTATAAAAGATATAAATACAAAGGTAGCCACTAGAACAAAAACTCAAACCTTCCAAATTTAATAATAATAATAATAATAATAACATAATAACAACTTCAGAGATAATACTCCATAACATTCTATACATCTTCCATTAGCCATCATCCTTTGTTCATTCAGAACTACCTTTCAAAGATGTTTTGAATAGCAAACAGTCTTGGAAAATAGAGATAAAATCTGCTGCTGAAGCAGAAGGCAGGGACAGGGAAGGAACAAGAAAAGCCTAGAATATAGTGTAACAGCATGTAAGAAAGCACTTAAAAAAAAAGTTGGGGTATATCAAAAGGACTAGAAGCCATCTTGAAAGTAAACTCCCTAGGAAAAATCTGGGACAACTTGAGCATCAAAATAAATAAGGAAAGTAATTAATAGTAACCTATTTAGTAAAATAAAAATCCATAAGTCCTTATTCACAATATATAGATGAATAAAGAAAGTTGGGTAGGCTCTCCTTACAGTAGACTGCTGCCTGCTAAATATGGGAGGAGCAGAAGAATTAAAAGAATTGGAAAATCACCATTTTGCAATTATCAGGCAAGAATCATCAGTGGACAATGGGCACCAAGCTTCACAAGCTCTGTCTAGAACTTTAAACAGACCTAGGCTTTATGGGTAGTAGACAAGTTTGTGAAGAAAAAAATAACAAGGTACTGGGCAGTCTATTATAAGTATACTAGTGACCGGGCACACGAAATTGTGCAGCCCCACCCAACCGCCCATGCCCCCGCTTGACACCCTAACCTCTCCACCCAGAGCTCAAGCACGCCTGGCCCCATCCCCAACCCTTCCGGCCTTCTCTGGCCACTTCAAGCACCGCCCTCGGTCTTGTGAGTCACCTCAGGCTGGTCCTGCCTCCTCAGGGCGCCTCCCCGCTTCCGCCCCATCTCCAGAGCAACGCGGTGGCTCCGCCCCATCATGGCGCTGAAGGAGAGCATGGAAGCCTTCCGCCTGCTGTGGAGTTTTAAGCGCTGTTTCTTGGCGGCGCGCACACTGAGTGCGAGCAGTGGGTGGTGAAGGACTGGTGAGAGGGCACTACGGGCTCTCACCCCCGCCCTCCCCGCATGGGATGGTCTCACCTCCTCCGGGCTCCTCCCTGCTTCCACCCCATCTCCACCCTGCTGCGCACGCAGCCTCCTGCTGAATGGTTGTTACGGCGTGAGGGTGTCACGACCATTAGCATATTAGCTCTTTATTATATAGGATTAAGCTAAGAATAACATGCTGGACAGCTCTCAAGAAAAGTAGGCAACATAGAAATAAAGGAATGATAGAACAAAATAAATTTGAAAAGGTAAAGGCTACATAATGAAGAAATTATTCCAATGTGTGGAATGCTCTTCTCATTTTAATTTTATACCATGTATTTCATAAAATCAATTTATTAGAAGTTATACTTCTAATTGTATTTGGCTATACAGTCAATTCAAAGACGGGTTATTTGTGCTAGATAGCAAGGGCTATGAGTATCTGCTCAGTTGGAAAGTGGAGAGACACACACCAAAGGAGCCCATAACTGCTAGACAGACAGGTTTCATTAATGCTCAATCAATAAATTCTTGAGTTCACTTCCTTCTCAGATTGTTAGCAAGAATATCACTGAGTTTTCTGAATATTTTTAGTGCACAAAGCAATATATATGTATGTATATGTGTGTGTGGTATTATGTTATATAGCTATATAGTCATATTATTGCTAATAATTCAGAGCTGAGTCAATTTTATAATAAGTTACAGAGTCTTTTGAACAACTTAAATAAAATACATTAAAATCTACTCCTCCCCCCCTGCCCCATTACCTGTTGTACTAATCCAGGCTCTCTCATTCCAAAAATGCAATATGTTTGAAATATATTTGATGTATACGACATAGATAAAAATGAAATATAACTTAGGTTCAAGGATAGAAAAGAATAATTAACAAACAATTGCTCATGACTTTAATAAGTGGCTAAGCTTCGTCAAAGGTTTTTAAATATTTTTAGTTGGAGAACTCTTTCTTCAGATGAAATCTTATTTTAATTTAAAAGTTTAAAATTTTACAAAATAACTAAAAGTGGAACTACTCTGGTTAGAGTGGGCAGAGGAAGTCTGGAGTGCCAAATGCTTTGAGGAGCCTTCCTGGTAGCCCAAGGCACAGTTAGAAAACCACTGCAGAAGATTATGAGTATAAATGCATAAAATAGTCACTGAAAATGAGATCATACTAGTAAGTATAAAAAATATAAAATATAAACTAAAAAAATTTAACTTATTATTTACTTAGGAATATGAGCCAAGTAAATATGTCTTTTAAATAATCTATAAGAGAAATCTAAATGAGAAATAATTTATAAGAGCTCAATTTGACATTGTGGAAGATGTTCTTCCTTGTTATA
>NW_005356905.1:697531-735934 GCF_000412655.1 Myotis brandtii | reverse complement strand
AAAAAAAATATATTTTATTGATTTTTTACAGAGAGGAAGGGAGAGGGATAGAGAGTTAGAAACATCGATGAGAAACATCGATCAGCTGACTCCTGCACACCCCCTACTGGGGATGCACCCGCAACCAAGGTACATGCCCTTGACCAGAATCGAACCTGGGACCTTTCAGTCTGCAGGCCGATGCTCTATCCACTGAGCCAAGGCAGATTAACATTTTTATTCTGATGTCTACATATCCTAAATATATGTACCACTATGAAGTAATTAACAAGGACTTGGGATATCATTTTTAATAATGAGAATAACAATTTTATTTATTTACTTCTAATCTGGACAAATATATAGTTCAAATTTTCTAACAAGGTTATTATATCCTGCTTTAATAATTACCTGTAACTTTTATGATAATTTTTCAAAAATCTGTTTCCTTAGTTTGTTTAGCTATTGAAAGGAAAACCAAAAATCCCTTACAACTCTCTACTATAACTCAGAATGAATCTGCCTCTTATTACTGTTTGTTTTTTTTTAGAAGACCAAAAGCACATTAATCGTTAACAAAGCTACAATATGATATACGAATGAGGTCTTACATTAAAAAAGTACTTAGAGTGTATTTACAAAAGAATCTCTCATTAATTATTCAACATTTGGATTTGACCAGAAACCAGAGCATGACTTTGTAATGTTCTGTTTAAATGAAGTACTTAATGTTGTAATGAACAACACTCATTGTGGTAAACTCAATGAATTTTGGACCTGTTACAATACAACAGTTTTTCCAATTTTTTGATTAATGGACATATTTTAATGTAAAGTCAGTTTAAATTTCACTTATGCTTTAAAAATGTTTACTTAAACCAAAAATTTTGCATCTCAATTATTTTACGTTCTAAGCTGAATGTAGTTTAAACCAATGCATTATTCATAAAGCAGACATTAGGAAAAACAAAGCTGTGCACTTCTTTCAAAGCCGTTAAATTGCTAAAACATACCATATTTATGCATGCAATATTTGATTGTGTTTTTCTTAAAACACAAGCTTGTTTTTGTCAGATCAAGATATGCCAAAAATTCTACACCAATTTTTGTTTATAATTAAAGCAATCATCAATCCAAGGATTGTCATCCGTTTTATTTCATCTCTACATCAAAAAAAAAGTAATCGGAAAAAATTTAAATTCCCTTGAAATAACAAGATAAATGAAAATGTAAGTGCCTTCACATAATAGCAGTAAGCTGACCCTTTGGGAAATGGTTGACTTTCTCAATACAAGGTATTCAAAGCTCATTCAAAAGTGTTCATTTGGAATGCAGATATCAAAGATGATGCAAATGTTCAAGAGAAAATTAGAACTTACCAGATGTTCTAATCCAGCTTTGATGTTTCCAGATTCCCTAAAATAGAAGAATAAAAGTTCTAAATAGTTGCTAAACCCTTGTCTGCTATAATTTATATTTACCTCAAAACTGTTTTATAAATCCTTAGAAGTTTTTCATATATCTTTACTAATGTTCATATAACACTGTTTTTAATGACAAAACAATTTACATCAAAAGGAAACAGATAAGTAATTTATATCTACTAATATTTCCACTAAATTGGTATTCCACTAACAAAAAGAATGTTTCAGATTTTTCAAAGTTAACACACAACAAAAAGAAGTATATTATTATTTTACTATTAATTTACTATTTATTTCACATTAGTTTTCTCTCATTAGTTTGTTTTCTCCAACTTTTATTATGAAAATGTTCAAACATACAGGTTCTATCCACGATATAGATCCTACATTGATATTTTACTATATTTGCTTTATCAAATATTCGTCCAGCAATGGTTGCATTTTTATTAAAGAATATGCTCCTAAATAATATGCTCATAATTTCAGAGTTAAACAGTAAATTTTAACACATTTTTGTTGACATTAATTTTATTAACTTAGTTCACACTACAAATCAGGATCTAAGACTACTGAAATATTAAAAAACAAAGTATCACCAAAAAAACATAAACATCAAATATCATATTTTTAGTATTTAATTTCTTGCTCCTCACTTAAACAGAACACTGCTGATGGAATTAAAAATAAAAATACCTGTGCAAGTAGCAAACATAATTTAAATATACACTTGGTGAAATGTGGCAAATAGCTAAATTTTTTAATCCCGATTTCAGAGTATACTAATTTATTAGTGACAAACGGTTTTTGGCTTTTCTCACCCTGATCAAGTAGTATTTTAATTCCATCATAAACACCAACCCTTATTTTTTAACATGAAGTTATACTTCTATCACATTGCAGAAAATATTCATGGAAATTCAACAACCAAAACAGTGTTGCATTCACGATGTTTAATCTTTTCCCCGCACCTCTTCTTTCTCTGAAGGTCCTTTATTTCTTTCCTCTTTATTTCTGATTTCAATTTTCTTTGCCTATATACTTCTCTGTTTCCTTTGTCTATCTTTCAATCTTTCCAAATTTCCCTTCAAACCCATGGCTTCCAACCTTTGCTCTCACTGTCCAGTCTGACATATTGGGAATAAATTTCAACATCTACTGATTAGCAAAGCACTTATCTTTAGCCATTCTCTCTCTACTTTCTGCTTCTGGCAATCTTAACCATACCATGTATTCAACATTTAAAATGTAAGGATTTCTAAAACTCATTCTCTGGATGCCCTAATTACCAATGATAGGCATAAATTAAAAACAAGGTGTCAGAAAGGCTAATAGCTACATAAATAATTATTTTTAATATTATTACAAAATAATGCATTTAATGGATCTGGAAGGCAAACTTCAAATTTTTGCAAGGACATTCTCATATGATCATCTGTGTAATTTGAAATATAAACAAAAAGAATAATGTATATAGTGAAACATCTGACAGTGCAATATGTGTATGTGCACACAACAGTGAAATTGTCTTCCTCCTATCACTGACTCCCAATTCTCTCAATCACTAATATTACCTTTGTTTGTCTTTCTAAAAAAATTCTATATGTATGTACATGTGTATTTCTTCCTTCGCATTTTTTTAAATTTTATTTTTTATTAAACCCAAACAGAAACATACTATAAAGCACTGTTTTTGGTACCTTCACTTGGCAATCTATCTTGGAGTTTGCTCTATATAATACACATCTACATCATTTCCCTCATGGCTACATTGTCACATAATGGTTCTTATTAGAAAATAATATTGCAAAAAATGTTCAGATTCAAAGTACAAGTCCTTAATTAATTATCTGAAATCACTGGGGCTAGACATGCTTCATCAGAATAGTTGGGAGTTTAGAAAGGTAATAAGGTATATATACTATATGTCACGCAACGCTGACAGCATGACTCGAAGCAGCATCTCATCATTATACACATTAATTCTAAAACAAACACAAATATTCCACAGAGTGGAATAAACAAAGGCTATAAGTAGCTTCATTTCAGGGTAGGTTTCGATGTAAACTGAGTTTACCACAAAATTAAGGAAAATCAATTCTCTGAGCTGTTTGCATTTTGGAATCAAGGACAAGAAACTATTCCTAAAAAAAAGAAAAGATTGGCTAGGCTATTGCTTTGCTATACTTCAAAGTGATTCTTTAAATTAAGTGATATTTAGGAAATATGCTTTTAGAATGGTATGCCTGAAAGAAAACTAGGCATCATCCTTGACACAAGCCTTTTTTTCTTCACTGCCAGTTGTAAACAAATGTACTCAATCACAGGGACTTGGCTATTCAACATCCTTAATTACCATATAGATTTAATCACTTTTATCTTCACAGGTACTACCTTATTTTAGGTCTTTTGTTTTCTCTCTGATGTTACTAAGAAAGAGTACTGGTCTCATCTTTTCTCTCCCAGATTACTACAAAACATCCTAATGGTTAAAAATGGGTCCTGCCTTGCACCACATCAATTCATTCGCCATAATACAGCAAAATCTTTCTAAAATGTAAGCTTGATCATGTCAAACCCCTTCTTAAAATCAACGGTATCTTACTACACTCCTGTTTACTCATTCCCCCTGCTATATTTCCAAAGCTACATCACATGGAAAATGACAACAGCAACATAACAGACTAGTAACCTGGCTTCACTCACTACTGTCTATTTTGTCAGATATATGTGTTGCTACTTCAGCTTTTTTAAATTTTCATTTGCATGAAATATCTTTTTCTATCCTTTAACTTTCAGTCTATGTGACTCTTTTGTTCTGAGTGGATCTTTTGTCAACAGCACATATATGGGTCTTGTTTTCCTATTCATTCAGCTACCCTATATCTTTTGATTGGAACATTTAGGCCATTTACGTTTAAAGTGATTATGGATAGATACATATATATTGCCACTTTATTTTTTTAAACTATGTTCCTATTTTTCTTTCTTCTTCAAGAAGACCCTTTAACATTTCTTGTAGTACTGGTTTGGTAGCAATGAACTCATTAAGTTTTTTCTTGTCTGGAAAACTCTTTATTTCTCCAACAATTTTATTTTATTCTTTTCAAGACTTAAAGAACATTTATTTTTTTTGAAAGGCCGAGGGGGACTCTACATGAATCTGAAGCCAATAACTAGACAGGAAGATAAATAAAATACAAAGCCAGTATGTTGTGGCAAAATTCCAGAAAACACACTGAAAAAAATCTTTACAGTTTAAAACTGTTTTACGTATACATAATTACAAATGTATATACAGCACATGGGTTTTACCCCGTATGTAATGGATAGCTTTGCTGTGTAAAGTAATCTGGGTTATAGGTCCTTCCTTTTCATCACTTTGAATATTTCATGACAATTCCTTCTGGCTCAAAATGTTTCTGTTGAGAAATCAGCTGAAAATCTTATAGGAGCTCCATTGTAGGTAACTATCTTTCTTGTGCTGCTTTTAATATTGTCTCTTTGTCTTTAACTTTGCCATTTTAATTATGATGTATCTTGGTGTGGACCTCTTTGGGTTCATCTTGTTTGGGAACTCTGTTTCCTGAACCTGTGTATATTTTTTCCTTCACCAGGTTAGGGAAGTTTTTGGTCATTATTTCTTCAAATAGGTTCTCTATTCCTTGCTCTCTCTCTTCTCCTGATGTGGATGTTGTTAAACTATCCTTATTCCTTTAAACTATCCTCATTCTTTTTAATTCTTCTTTCTTATTGCTGCTCTTATTGGGTGTTTTTTCTACCTTGTCTTCTAAATTACGGATTTGATTCTCTGCTTCATCCAACCTACTTTTTAGTTTTTTCCAGTTTATTCTTGATGTCAGAAATAGTATTCTTCATTTCCAACTGGTTCTTTTTCATTTTTTCTATGTCCCTTTTCATGCTGTTGTAGTTCTCACTAAGTTCCCTGAGCATCCTTATAACCATTACTTTGAACTCTATATCTGATAAATTTCTTGTCTCCATTTCATATACCTCTTTTTCTGGAGATTTCTCCTATTCTTTCATTTGGAGCATGTCTCCCCATTTTGGCTGCCTCTTTGTCTTTGTTTTTTTATGTATTAGGTGGTTCTCGTAGGATGACCTTATGAAGGAGGTATCCTGTGGGACCAGTGGCAAAGTCCCCTTGATCACCTGTGCTGGGTGCTCTAGGAATGTCCCTTGGGTGCATTATGTGGGCCCTCCTGTTGTAATTGAGTATTGATTATTATTGGCTTCTTTGTGTTTAGGGTCGACACTCAGGCTGGCTGACTCTGAGGATCGACCCCGACCACAGTGTATGAGCTGCTGTGCAGATGCTGACCACACTAAGTAGATTTTGCCTCAGCAGAGTCCGGTGCCTGATTAGATCTCCCTTTGGCGATGCCACTTGTGAAGCTAATTAAATCCTGCTATGATGTTGTCTGAACCTGGCCACTGGGTGTGTTTGTTCTGGGGCCTCTTGGGAGGGACTCTGGTACAGGCCCACTTAGAAGCTGCCTGTGACTGGCCCTGAGCAACCTGTTTGGAGCCACAAAGTGAGCCCCAGTTTGTGGCTGTCTCTGTTGGGCCTGCCTGGGTGTGTGGGAAGGAACAAGCTGTACACCAAGGCCGGCGTTTTCTAGCACCAAGGCAGGTCAGCAAAAGTCCCAAGAAACCCTGAGATCTGCCTCTCCTGTGTCTGCCAGCTAACTTAGGCTCAGTCACTGAAAGAGCCTCTGGAAGTACTTGAGTTACATGAGGTAGGTTCTCAGTAAGTCACCAGGTAGGAGTGAGTGGTGTTCACCAGGATGACACAGGTTCAAACTCGATGCCAGTGCTGGCAGAGGCCACTCAGCAAATGTTCCAGGGTATACCAAGTCTAGCTGCTACCCACTGGGTGCTTGCACACCTTTGTGGAGGGGTAGGGTGTCAGGTAGTGGTCAGGATGAGACCAGCACAGTTCATTAGGCCCTAATAGACCAAGATTTGGCCTTGTAAAAGGGAGAACTCTGTACTGGTAGGGCATGCATGGAAGAAAAGGCCCCCATCCTAGACCCATACAACTCAGTCTGTCCTAGTTTCTGCCCAGATCTCAGCAGGGCAGAGCCACCAGGAGTAGGGAGGGTGGGTCTGCCAGGAGCCCAAAGAGTGGGGCTAGCATATCTCCTGCAAGGGTAAGACACCAGTCAGTTTCACAGTAATGTGGGGGGAATGGCCCTTGCCTCATAGCCACACAATTCACTCATTGGCACTCCCTTAGAGTCTTCCCAGACCTCTCTACAGCCCAGGCCAGGTACCTGACTCCTTAGTAGGGCGCAAGCTCTATAGGGTAAGGCAACAGGAAATCCAGAGGGTAGAGCTATTGCATTTCTCCAGGCTGATGCCATATGAAAGAGATTGTTCCACCCAAGAAAGATGGCGTAGGTAGTGAGAGAGAGAAACTCAACTCAGGAATCCTGGTGGCTGTCCTTTCAGCTGTCTCCCCAGAGCCAATAACCCCAGTCTCTCCTCATGTGACTATATTCCACTCCACCCTCCCTCCTCTGGAGCCCATGGTAAGTGGTTGCAAAAAAGGATTTTGTGCATGGCTCTTTAAAAGGGTGCCTGTGTCTCTAACAGAATCCTCTCTCTCCCTGGTGTACAGAATCCTGCTGATTTTCACAGCATCTTCATGGCTCTGTACTCTGGGCTGAGGGGCCTGGATATAGTAGAGACCCCACATTTCTTAAAGGGAACTGTTGCAGCTGAGAATCTCAGCCACTGCCTGTGAGAGCAGGGCCAGCCTTTTTGGTGCCTCGCCCTTCCTACCAGTCTTGATGTGGCTTTTTCTATAAATCCTTGTTTATAAGTTGTATTGTTTTCGATGGAGTAGGACACAATGGAAAAAGTAGCTGGGTATGGGGTGAAGGGGGGGGGGTCAATGGGGAAGAAATGGGGACATCTGTAATACTTTCAACAATAAAGATAAATGTTAAAAATGAAAAAATAGTTGACTGATGCCAGGCTTTGGACTCTATAATTTTTAAATTAACCTGGAGGAGCATCAGCCAGAACCCAGACTTTTATTCCCCTTCTTAGATTAAAATTACTAGCCAAGGCAGCTAATGTTGTAAGAAGTGAAAGAGAAGTCTATAAAAAAAAAATTTAAGATCTCTGAAGTGTGTAAACATGGGATTGGAAAAAATAACCAATGGAGCAACCTCATCCAGAGAAAATAGAACACACTGAGCAAAAATATAATATTGATATAATAACATATTGAAAAGAAAGATTTTTAGAAATTAAATATAAATACAATAGTTTGAAAAAACTCACAGAATGGATTGAAAGCAAAATAGCTACAGACTGAGAATGAATTAGTGAGCTGGAACACTGGGTACAAGAACTCTCCCAGAAAGCATAAGAAAGGGATGAAAAAAAAAGAAAAAATAAGAGATAAAATTAAGAACAGAGTAGATGTGCAAACATCTATGCAATGGAAAACCTAGAAGGAAAGCAAAGACACTTGAGAAGAAAAAAACAAACACATTTGAAGAAATGACAAATATTTCCCAGGTACAGAAATATTCAAACTTTACATTGAAAGGTTAAATAGAATAGTGAACAGGATAATTAAGGAAAAATACTCAGCAAAGCATAATATAAGAGTAATGACACTATTATAGATCAAGATAAAAGTCTAAAAGCATCCAGAAAGAAAAAACATACCCCTCCATAAAGGAAGAATAACACTGACATCAGACTTCTCAATACTAATGCTGAACAAGAAAGTATTGACTTCTAAGAGAAAGTAAATGTTAAAGGAAAAGAGGCCAGGTGGTGTGGCTCAGCGGTTGAGCATTGACCTATGAACCAGAAGGTCATAGTTCGATTCCGGGTCAAGGCATATGCCCAGGTTAAAGGCTCCATCCCTAGTAGGGGGCATGAAGGAGGCAGCGATCAATGATTCTCTCTCATCATTGATGTTTCTATCTCTCGCTTCCTCTCCCTTCCTCTCTGAACGCAATAAAAATAATTTTTTTAAGGAAAAGGACCGTGAGCATGAATTTATATACAGCTAAATAAACTATTATTTAAATTGATAGAAAACAAATTTCAGCGTAAAATTACCCACACAAAGACACTATTTGAACAAAATTCTGAAAAATATAATGCATTAAGATGAGAAATAAATTCAGGAAAAGCAACAAGATAAATAATAAAGGGTGGCATAGAACATAGTAATTATTGTAATCTAAACAATCAATGATTAAAAAGAAAACTAAAGAAAATTCACCCATAATAATCTGGAGTTAAAATGCCAGAGAAGATTTTCAGATTGGGTAAAAAACAAAATTCAGCAATGTCTCATATACAAAAAAATCCACAAAGCAAAAAAAATTCAGAAAGGTTTCCAGACAAGAGATAGTAAGAGATATAACAAGGTAAACAGGAACCAAAAGAAAGCTGGAGTGGTAATTTAATGATAAAGTATATTTAAGCTACTTCCCATCCCCCCAAAAATATTTTTTGAGATATTAAAAGGAGAACATTCTAATAAAAGATACAATACATTAAGAAATTTTCATTTATATCCAGCAGGTTTGCATATTCATAAAGCTTAGATAAGTATCATAGTTTGGGACACCAAATTTTCAACAAGTTCTCCAAGGAAATCAGTTTTCTTTAGTTTTACTTTGGGCAGAAACACAGAAAGGGTGGCCATCTCAAAACAATACAGATAAAGAAAAGCATCATGAGTACATAAATATTATTCAAGACAGCATGATATATAATCCTGGTTCTAGAAGCAGAAGACCCACACTCAAATTTAAGCCCTGACAAAATAGTTGCAAGAACTTGGGTAATAAGCCAACTTCTCCAAAGCCCAGATTATTCTTCTATAATGTGTGGATTCTGTAAAACCTACCTTACCTAACACATTAAGGTTACAGTGAAAAAAGCAGCAAGATAATGTACATGAAGGTACACCACAAATGACAATGTGCTTTAGAAATATGTCATTACAATAGATATATAAATATAGAAGTCTTAATAGTGGTTCCAAAAGTCTTAATACATTTTTAAAAATAGAGAGGCAAGATCCAAGACATTGACAGAGGGATCTTGCAACAAATGGTCCTCTTTAAAGGCCTGTCCTCTTTAGTGGTCTGTCTCTTGGGTTGTCCCTGTCATGACTTCATCAATATTTGTGCAACTCCTTTTGCCCTGTGCTGAAAGCAGACTTAATTCAATTATAGGTCTCAAAACTGATAAAATGGTCCTGAAGTGGAAAATGGGAAGAGATTATTGGCAAATGAATAAAGATTTGTATCGAACTAACACACAGGAGTACAGCAGGTCTTTTTTTTAATCATTCCCTGTCTTAAATCTTCTGGGAACCATGAGTTTCCCTTCCTCTCATGCAGCACATCGATTTCTGAATTAGACTGCAATATTAAATAATTAATATACTTGCCATGATTGATGTTTTGCATTAGTTGAATATTAGGTTATCAATCAAAATCCACTTGGTTTAATGTAATAATATTGAAAAAGTGTCATGGGCTGTTCATCCAATTTGTAGTTGAGGCAGCACAGATAGTAATGTTGGCATAACACAAGGCTCTAAAGCAGGAAATGCAGGAGCTCAACATATATGAGGCAGACATTTTGAAACTGACAGAGGTTGTCCTAAATAAACCTTGTGGCACCTGTCTCCTTCAATATTAGATCTCCTTCCAGCAGGGAGACACGATGCATCAATCATATCAGAGGAGGCCAAGGAAAAAAATTAAAATAAAGATACTAATTTACCTTTGTGGCAAACAGATTTCATTATTTTGCCAAAGGAAGCATGCTGTAAATCCAGAAACTTGCTATGATAAAGCTTATATCCCCTTAATAAATAAATAAAATAAAATAAAATAAAAGAATAATATATTTTAGATCTAGTCTTACTAGGAAGGATTCAACTTTTTAAAAAAGATGTTAGCAATATTATACTAAAATGATCACTCGGGTTTTAAATGGTACAAGGGAACCAGGTCAGGGAGTCACAGTCAATAATTGCATTTATTTTGAAAACAACAAAACAAAAAAATCCAACCCTATTCCTTCTGATGATGGCATTCTTCTTTACTCTCAATAAATGCATTTTGCATTCACACTTGTCAAAATATTAGCTTAGAAAAAAATTTTTAATTACTTGCTTCTCCCAGTAAAAGTACATGATTGTTCTCATCATTCCCTATTATATCAATCCAAAATATAATATAGATTTACTTATAAAAGTACTATTTTAAAACAAATTAAATAAACAAAAGACATCCAAAAGAAAAGTAACTTTTTTTTGGATTGGGAATAGAAAAGTAACAAAATAAATATAAACCAAAGCCATTTCATAGAGCTGGCCAAAAATCCAGTAGTGTTAAGTTATAAAATACTCAGAAACCATAATGCAAGCAACTAACTGCTATTGCATCAAAATATCATTTCATGGACCAAGTCTTTAAGAAATAAAAACTTAAATATATTTGTAATTAGTAATGTATGTGTATTATCCCATATACAATTTGCACAGCCAGTAATTATAAAAAATAGAGTAACTCCTACAACAGTACACAATTTTACAGATTTTTTGTCATAAACAAAGCATATCACTCAGTTCTAAAAGATTACTATGCTGCAGTTTTCTACAGCTATAGAGATAACATCACAATTAATTTTATATCCTCTTTCATAAAGCAAAAATCTACGTTTTGTTTTTGTTTTGTTTTTTACATAATGGCAGTCAATGTTTGTAAAAGCTTGAGTTATAAGGTTCCTATATCTCCCATCTCAAATAATAATTAATCGCTTCTCTGTCTTTTGGCTAAGATCAAGTGTAGTATCAAATAATAATTGATACATTTTACATGTATGAGATCTTTTTTTATTAAGAATAAAATGTTATGCCCTAACTAGTTTGGCTCAGTGGATAGGGCGTCAGCCTGCGGACTGAAGGGTCCCAGGTTCGATTCTGGTCAAGGGCACATGCCTGGGTTGCGGGCTTGATCCCCAGTAGGAGATGTGCAGGAAGCAGTCAATCAGTGATTCTCTCTCATCATTGATGCTTCTATCTCTCTTTCCCTCTGCCTTGCTCTCTGAAATCAATAAAGATATATATTTTTAAAAATGTTTTAAAAAAAGAATAAAATGTGCCCTAACCGGTTTGGCTCAGTGGATAGAGCGTCGGCCTGCTGACTGAAGGGTCTCAGGTTCAATTCCGGCCAAGGTCATATACCTTGGTTGTAGGCACATCCCCAGTAGGGGGTGTGCAGGAGGCAGCTGATCGATGTTTCTCTCACATCGATGTTTCAAACTATCCCTCTCCTTTCCTCTCTATAAAAAAATCAATAAAAATATATTTTAAAAAAGAATAAAATGTTATTAATGTAAGATTTCTGTAATATATAAACCTAAGAAAAACCTAGGTTCAAATTGCAACTCTACTACTTACTAAATAACTTTGTCAAGTTATATATCTTCTCTAATTTTTTCATTCTTAAATTCAAGTCAGAGATTGAAAAAATCAGCACATATATACATAAGTCACTCAATAAATACTGGTGCAATGTGACAGGCTAATACTGGACCAATTGAGCATATTCAATTTCCAAAATAAAGAAATCTCTTTATAGATGTTAGCTTTTGTAACCACGATTCAACTGTAATACCTATAAACGAAAGTCAGTCTACTTTTCAAATAAAATACATATAAAGAGCTTGGCCCAAAGCTAACATCCAATAAAAATATCCTGACATAAGCACATTCTCATATTCCGATCTCTAAAAGGAGGCAGAATAATAAAGTATGTTGAAAAAAGAAGAAAAAACAGTATCTCAATTTCCTATTTTTTTTTTTTTTTTACATTTTAACCCCAATAAGAAAAATACAGAGTATTAACTCTAAGTTCCAAAAAGATATTCGTGGAATTCCCAGTTGTAATGTATCTGGTTTGGTTAGAATACTCAGCATTTTTCTCCCGATTGGAGAATATCCTGCAAATTAGTGGCTCTCAATATATATTCTTATGTTACCCTGGTTCATAATATAGTGTTTAGATGTTTGTATTCTTTTATGAGTAGTTTTTTATCTAACTGATTATTATTTACAACACTGCCGGTTTAGGCCCGCAGGGATCGGGCCTAAACCGGCAGTCGGACATCCCTCTGTCTGATCACCCCTAACCTCTCTGCCTGCCTGTCTGATCGCCCCTAAACACTTGCCTGCCTGCCTGATCGCCCCTATCCCCTCTACCTGCCTGTCTGATTGGCCCTAACTACCTCTGCTTGTGTGCCTGATCACCCCTAACCACTTGCCTGCCTGCCTGATCGCCCCTAACTGCTCGCCTGCCTGCCTAATCGCCCCTAACTATCTCTGCCTCGGCTCTCGCTGCCGCTGCTTCATCTGGATGGACATCCGGAATGATGTCCGGAAGGTCATTTGGCTGTCCAGTCTAATTAGGATTTTATGTTTTTATTATTATAGATATTCTATTCTAGAACTTATATACCATTTACACAGACAAGTGTACCATGATTACTGAATTTTACATGGGCTATTCTCTTTTTAAGATTCTTTAGTTAGTTTTACCAGTATTCGTGAGCATCTACTATATGGGGACAAGTTTAAATTAAACATATTAAACAGTTGAGGACTTATGATACACACTGATTGTATTCCAATGGGAAGCTGAAGACTTAATTTGGTATGTATCAGGTAAGCCATTACAGTCATTCTGGTAAACAGGCTCTGGAGTTCACAGAAAGGGTCTACAAAGGAAAGAAATGAGATTTCAAAAATTTTCAACCTGTGCTCTAGATAACAGTTTATGATGAAAAAACACAAAGATAATTCATCACTTGTAGATCTGATCTATAAGAATTGCTAAAGAAATGCTTCAGACACAAGGAAAATTATTCCAGAAAGAGACTTGGAACATCAAGAATGAAGAAAGAGCAATATAAATATATTTATTGAGCACCTAGTTAAATGAAAAATTTGGAATGGATAATAATAACAATAACAAAAACATAAATATCATCAACAAAAAGTATTAAGATATGGTATCTATACCTTAGATGTTTAAAACAGTGTTGTCAAATTAACACTAATGCATGAAAGAGTTAATGTCCAAGCCAGGCAGGGAAAGTGAATGAGAACATGCTACCTATCTGTTATTTCCCACATGCAGGACTAACATTCCTAATTAATGACAATCTTCTTTCCAGTTGCAGCTCAAGCATCTTAACACTGTGCTCTAAGTAGTCAGTGCCAGTCATTTGGAGTTAGTAGGTAAGATGCAACCCATTCACCACTGATCCCTTCAATCCATGTTCTTAACCTAGTTCAAGAGAAGTTCAGAAGAAGATGAAATTGCCATATGTGTTAGAGTGGTTGAAAAATATTTCAAAGAGGAGGGTAATTTTAGCTGCATCCTGAAGGATTGATTGCATCTGAGCAGAGTGGGTAAGTAGAAAAGAAGAGGCAGGAAGAGTAGGCTCAAAGGTCACTTGCAGAGGTCAAGTAAGAAGAGTAGCCTGCCCAGAGTAGATGCATTAAAAGGTCATGTTACTTTTAGTCTGTAATTTTAAATAATTTTTATTATGTAAGTTTTCAGGGCCATCATGTACAATTGTGCATGTTGTTCATTATGGAGAGAAAAAAAGAAAAAAGAAAGGAAAACCTAACCAGGCAGTGGAAGATAAAGGCTTTATGCCCTGACAAAGCAGTGCATCCTGTTGCGGTAGTGCAGCCACAGGATGAAGGGACGGTTTTTGCTAGTATCTGAAAAGGTGCCATATGGAATAGCAGGGGCCCTGAAAATTTCAAAATTATGTCTGGTTCTAAGAAAATAAAAATCACCTGAAATCCCACCAGCCAAAGATAATACCTCAACATATTTTAGGTTTTCCCTCCATTTTAATGCATTCACACAAAAGTACTTTTTTTTTTCTTACAAAAATGAGACCATCATTGATTTCTGTTATGTAGCGTAAATTTTTTTCACTACTTAAACAGCTTCTCTGGTGTTATTAAATATATTTACATATAATAATTTTACTGTTTACATACTATCATACTATTTTACTGTTTACATACTATCATACTATCCTGCTCACAGATGTAACAATAAGTTAAATTACTCATTATTGTTGGACATTTGGATTATTTCTGATTTCTTTTTCTAAAAGAACCAAAACTGGAATGTGAAAAAAGAATAACTATCACTGATTTAAGCATCATTTATGAAAATGATGTGGTTTACTTCACTTGGAGGATTGAGGTTCAATAAGTCAGAAAATATAATAACCATATGATTTCACTCATATGTGGGATATAAAACTTGAAACACAGACCTAGACAACTATAGGTGGTTACCTGAGGGAAGGGAGTTCGGGAGACTGTAAATGATAAAGGAGTCAAATATATGGGGACGGAAGATGAATTTGACTTTGAGTAGTGGGCATACAATACAATATACAGATCATGTATCATAAAAATGTACACTTGAAACCTATATGATCCTATTAATCAATGTCTCCGCAATAAATTTAATTTTTTAAAAGAATAAACTAGCATATTTCATCTTCAGTACTTAAATCTAAATAATTTAAATTTATATATTTATTATATTTTCATTAAGTATAAATACAAATTTATATTTAAATATAAAGAATCATTTTTTATAATTTAAATTTAAATACAATTAAAAATACATTTCTACTTTCAAAAAAGTCCATAATCATAAAAATTATGTTCCAACAACTTCATAAAAGCAGTATCTATCTAATATGCAATGGAGAGTCAACAATCCCAAATAGAAGGTAGCAAATATAATGAGAAAAAATGCAACATGTATATTTTTCCTAAAAATAGCAAACTTTCAACAACTCAAAAATTGATTACTCAATTCTTCAATTATTAAAGTACTAGAGGCCCGGTGCACAAATTTCGTGCATGAGGGGGTGGTGTCCCTCAGCCCAGCCTGTACCCTCTCCAATCTGGGACCCCTAAAGGGATGTCCGACTGCCCGTTTAGGTATGTATCAGGTAAGCCATTACAGTCATACATACCAAGGGATCGGGCCTAAACGGGCAGTCAGACATCCCTCTCACAATCCAGGACTGCTGGCTCCCAACCGCTCGCCTGCCTGCCTGCCTGATTGCCCCTAACCGCTTCTGCCTGCCAACCTGATCACCCCCTAACCCAGCCGTGGGCAAACTACGGCCCGCGGGCTGGATCCGGCCTGTTTGAAATGAATAAAACTAAAAAAAAAAAGACCGTACCCTTTTATGTAATGATGTTTACTTTGAATTTATATTAGTTCACACAAACACTCCATCCATGCTTTTGTTCCGGCCCTCCAGTCCAGTTTAAGAACCCATTGTGGCCCTCGAGTCAAAAAGTTTGCCCACCCCTGCCCTAACCACTCCCCTGCCAGCCTAATCGATGCCTAACTGCTCTCCTGCCAGCCCGATTGCCCCTAACTGCCCTCCCCTGCTGGCCTGGTCACCCCTAACTGCACTCCTCTGCAGGCCTGGTCACCCCTATCCGTCCTTCCCCACTGGCCTGGTCGCCCCCAACTGCCCTCCCCTGCTGGCCATCTTGTGTGTTGGAGTGATGGTCAATTTGCATATTATCTCTTTATTAAATAGGATTTTGGTATTTTTTTCTCTTCCTTCTGATGTTTTCCTATGTAACTACAGTGATACTGTATCCAGAAACAAAAAATTAAGGTGTAATGTTAATCAGGTGACCACCTAATAGTAGTAGGAAATAAAACTACTAAAATTTTTCTTTGCATAGTGAATGAAAATAAACTCCTCAGCATAAAATTCAAGATTCTTGCCCAAGTCAAACTATTTGCCATTTCCTAAAGATCTCTTTGCATTTCCTAGCACTTAAATCTTTCATCATATATAGCTAAGTGAACTAACCTTCTTTGAGATTCCACCTCTGAAGAAATGTTAACAGTATGCAACAAGCAATGTAGTGAGTGCTTTACAAAAATGAATTCATTTAATCCTTATAACTTTATTATAAAGACAAAATTATTATCCATATTATATGTAGATTCAATAACTGAGGTTTAGAGAGGTTAAGTAGATACCACAGTTAACCCCTCAGCTGGTAAAAGGCAGTTTGGAAACCTGGCAGCCTGAGTTCATTGTCCAAATTTTGATGGAGAGAATTTATTACTGTCAATCTCTAAAAACTATAACTTTAACAATGAAACAAAATTTTACAGTATTCTCCTACTCCTTAATTGGAACCATAATTGGGAAGGAGGCTGCAAAGGGGTGAGGATTTAAGTAAAAATGAATAACTGACCCTTAATGATCAACTCTCATGAATTCTCAAAATATTCACAAAAAGAAAAATCTGCTAACAAACATTTAGAGAAATATTATAGACACAGATCTGCAAGATAAAACTAAATCCCATTTTCTACCTAGCAGACAAGCAAAGATGAAAATGAGTGATTATATATCCAGTGTAGGAAAAGGTGTGGGGAATCAGGTACCCTCAGATGCTACAGAAATAATACAAGTGTTCCACAGAGCAATTTGAAAATGTTAAAATTTCTCAATAACACACATAAAGCATTTGACCTGAAAATTCTACTTCCATATTAATTACTACATTGTATTTAATAAAACAAAAAACAAAAAAAGAGACAAAAACCTGGGAACAAAGTAAATACCCAATACTGGCAAACTCTGAAATAAAATATGGCAATATCCATCAAACAGAAAACCATGTAGCCATTAAAAATTATGACATAGTTGTATATTTCCATGAAAATGTTCTTATGGCATATTAAGTTTTTAAAAGAGCATATTATAGAATGGTACAATGTCATATTTATTAAGAATAGTTTTATACATGCATATATACAGTTTGAGTACATATGTGTAACTAAAAAGTTATAAATTAATGTTAGCTGTATTTAACAGTGGGATTTCAACTGATTTTTATGTTCATTCTAATTCTTTGCTTGTGTTTTCTAAAATTTCTTCCATGAAAATATCTTACTGTGGTCCAATTTTTAAAAGTATTTTTTAAAAATCTTCACAGCAGCTCTATGAGTACAGTAACTTCATTATGTAAATTAAGTATCTATAGCTTAAAGTAAAAACTAACTTGCTAAAATGGTCAAAAATGCTTTATCTGAAACAAAGCTCATTTTTTTTCTTTTACAATAGAAATGCTGCCTGCTGTATTAAGTAATATAAGGCTGGGTCTATATTCAGCCCCTACTTTTCCTGTTCACTATAGCCCTAAAAAACTTACTCATATATTATGTGTGTACATGCCTGTTATCTTCAGTGCTCATTTAAAAGATACAATCTACATATCTGTTCATCTTTATACCAATTATAGTGCTTAATACTAATAAAATCTTCCTAACTTAGGTACATGATTATATAAGAAAGATAAATTCAATTTAGAGTTGTAGAATATAAAACTAGAATAGAGATAATGGACATAGTCAAGTCCACACGCATGATATAAATGGAAATGGTGAATCTTTCAATAATTAATCCAGGTTGTTTCAAATTCTGCCACATTCCCTTACTTCCCCATCTTATCTATATTAGTTTTGGTTCCTATCACTTCACATGAAAATTCCTGTAATATTTTTCTCTCCCTAGCATCAATGTCTTCATACCCCAAGTTCATGTGTCTGCCTGCTTTATAATCTACAATATCTGGCCAATAATGTACTACTATTCAAATTGTACCTCTTCTCAGACCAGTTTATTATTACCTTCATGATTTGGCTCATATATTTTTCTACCTTTTCTTCATCACTACATCTTTAAAAACCAAACTCCCACTTCTACTATGTTGATAGTAATTTCTTACACCTCTAAACTAACAGTCACTCTTTAACATTCAATGGGTAAGTAACAGGAACTTCTAAATGTCCTAAATTGTGAATGCAATAAAAATGCAAAGTGATTAGCAGGTTATACTTAGTATATATTTCTGATTATTATCAACATTATCATTACTATACAGACCCTTCAATACATTAAGGTCAGAAGGAAACCAAGCCACTCTGAGATACAATGCTGAGCAGTCAGCTGGCCTCCTTCAACAGCTAAGTTACACGCTCCTGAACATCATCCTCATAGGACATGTTTTAACATCATGCCACATGAAAATTACAAATTATCATATGCAATGGGAGCCATACAGGCCCCTTTTGAAAAGACAGAACATTTAAATCTATGGCTACCGAGGGTAACTGCATTGCCCTAACAAAAATTCTTCACAATCTAGCACTTAATATTTAGTAATCTACACTAATAAAAGAGAAACATGGTAATTGGCGTACGAGCTACCCTTCCCATTGGCTAATCAGCATATCCTTATGCAAATTAACTGTCAGCCAAGATGGCGGCCGGCAGCCAGGCAGCTGGAAGCGAACATGAGGTTTGCTTGCTGCAGTGACTGCGGACTCCAACCCCCGCCTGACTTGACGGCCTCTGAGCTACAACTCTAAGAAACTATGTACTATGTTGCAAATGTAGTAGCTAAACAAAACCCCAGAAACCAGCTTTCAGCCAGCCGGGATCTCAGAGCTAGAGTTATACATTGTTTCGATTATAGCAGCGGAAGCCTCAGAGCTAGAGCCAGAGCTAAAGCTGGCCCAGAATAAAAAAAAGAAAACAAGGAGCGGTTGGGAGCTTCAGTCAATTGCCAGCCTGAAAGCAGCCCTCAGCCCCTCACCCAGACTGGCCAGGCACCCCAGTGGGGACCCCCACCCTGATCCAGGACACCCTTCAGGGCAAACCAGCCGGCCCCCAGGCCTCTATCCTATATAGTAAAAGGGTAATATGCCTCCCAGCACCGGGATCAGCGGAGCCGCGAGGCCTCCTGGCACTGGATCAGCGTGACAGGGGGCAGCGCCCAAACCCCCTGATCGCCCTGCTGCTCTGTGTGTGACAGGGTAGAGCCATAACCTCCCCATCGGCCCTGCCCTGAGTGTGACAGTGGCGGTGCCCCTACCCCCTGATCCGCCCTGCTGTGTGTGTGACAGGGGGCGGTGCCCTCACTCCCCTATCGGCCCTACTCTGTGCGTGACAGGGGGGAGCTCCTCAACCCCCTGATGGGCCCTGCTCTGTGCATGACAGTGGGGAGCTCCCCAACCCCCTGATTGGCCCTGCTCTGTGCGTGACAGGGTACGGAGCCCCAACCCCCCTGATGGGCCCTGCTCTGTGTGTGACAGGGGGCAGTGCCCCAACCCCCTGATTGGCCCTGCTCTGTGCATCACAGGGGGTGGCCCCTCAACCTCCCCATCGACCCTGCCTTGAGTGTGATAGGGGGCGGTGCCCCAACCCCCCAATCAGCCCTACCCTGAGCGTGACTGAGGGTGGCATCGCAACCTCCCAATCCGCCCTGCTCTGTGCATGACAGGGGGCAGCGCCCCAACTCCCCAATCAGCCCTGCTCTGAGCCCGACCAGGGGCTGCACCTAGGGATTGGGCCTGCCCTCTGCCACCCGGGAGCAGGCCTAAGCCAACAGGTCGTTATCTCCTGAGGGGTCCCAGACTGCAAGAGGGCACAGGCCGGGCTGAGGGACCCCCCCCCTCCCCCCCCGAGTGCACAAATTTTTGTGCACTGGGCCTCTAGTTATTTTATATGGCTTCTACATATTTATCCCTCAAGTTAATTATGTGTTTAAGTAGACCTTCTGCTTTGTTACTACGCAAAGTTTTTTATAAGCATAGATCCTTGGTGTGCAATGTCAAAGCTATACATCCTATATAATAAAAGCCTAATATGCTAGGTGTCTGGTTGTCCGTTCAACCAATCAAAGCATAATATCCTAATGATATGCTAAGGCCGCTCAACCGCTCGCTATGACGTGCAGTGACCACAAGGGGCAGACAGTTGACTGGTTGACCAGTCAAGATGACATGCATTGATCACCAGAGGGCAGACAGTTGACCGATTGACCAGCTGCTATGATGTGCATTGACCACCAGGGGGCAGACGCTCTGACTGGTAAGTTAGCTTACTGCTGGGGTCCGGCCCATCGGGACTGAATGAGATGGGCCGGACATGCCCTGGAGCCCTCCCACAGTCCCTCCTCAGCTGACCAACTTCCTGCATGCCTCCCTGGCCCCAATCGTGCCCTGGCGGGGTCCCTCGGCCTGGCCTGTGGCCTCTCACAATCCGGGACCCCTCAGGGGATGTCAGAGAGCTGGTTTCGACCCAGTGGCAGAACGACCAGTCGCTATGATGTGCACTGACCACCAGGGGGCAGACGCTCAACACAGGAGCTTCCCCTGGTGGTCAGTGAGCTACCACAGGGGGAGCACCACTCAGCCAGAACCTGGGCTCAATGCTGGCGAGCACAGTGGCGGTGGCAGGAGCCTCTCCCACCTCCTTGGCAGCGCTAAGGATGTCCAACTGCCGGCTTAGGCCCGCTCCCCTAGGCCCCTGGTCGGCAAACTGCAGCTCGCGAGCCACATGCGGCTCTTTGGCCCCTTGAGTGTGGCTCTTCCTAAGCCTGAGGAGTACCCTAATTAAGTTAATAACAATGTACTTACCTATATAGTTTAAGTATAAAAAATTTGGCACACAAAAGAAATTTCAATCGTTGTACTGTTGATATTTGGCTCTGTTGACTAATGAGTTTGCCGACCCCTGCCCTAGGCCATCAGTCGGACATCCCCCTAGGACTCCTGGACTGAGAGAGGGTGCAGGCCGGGCGGAGGGACGCCCCCTGAGTGCACGAATTTTGTGCACCAGGCCTTTAGTTAAAGATAAAAGTCTTTATGTCTTGAGATATGGTAAATAAAAATTTTTATTTATATCACTAACATATGCTAATGTTCACCAAATTAGAATTGGAAGGTCTCATTAGGAAAAGCATAAAAGTAAATAGTACAATAAAATATTATAAATGCTTTGTTAGAATTCTAATTTCATGAGAGTACAGGATGGGGGACTCAGAGGGTGGGAAAGAGGTGGAAAGTGTGGGTAGCAGGGTCCAGGAAATAATTCATAAAGGTGATGCTTGAAGTTCCTTCTAACAAAGGTCATTCCCACCACATGGACTCTAAAATCAGCTCTTCTGGCTTCTTCAAGTACTTCAGTCCTTCAATTATCTGTTCTTTCCTCCACCCTGATACTATCAAACACTGCATCCTCATTTGTCTTCTACGATATTACTTTATTCAATTTTCCCATTTTCTCAAAAAAGGGCTCCTCAAATATCCTTTGGAGGTTCATGCTGTTCTCTTCAGCCAGTAAAAGTTAGAGCTCCTCAAGGCTCTAGGCCCTCATCTTGTGCCATGCTTTCTTACTAACCTTTCTTGTCCTCATGCACAGCATTAATAGAAAAGTATAGGTAAATGACAAAAAAAAAATGCATAGCTTTCAGATGCTCCAGATTCATTTATCCAATTGTCTATTTGACATCTCTATCTGAATGTCTCAAAAATCAAAACCAAAACTTTATACTCAATGGATCCAAAACTGAAATCTTGAGTTCTTCCTTCAAACTTGATCTTTTTCAGTATTTCCTATTTCAGAAGGGAGTCATATCTTTCATCCTGTTGCTCAAGCCAAATCCTGGGAGTCAATCTCTTTACTTTCTAGTCTCTTTTATAATATATTAGAGGCCCAGTGCACAAAAATTTGTGCACTCGGGGGGTCCCTCAGCCCGGCCTATGCCCTCTTGCAGTCTGGGACCCCTCGGAGGATGTCCACCTGCTGGCTTAGGCCCGCTCCCTAGGGGATTGGGCCCAAGCTGGCAGTCAGACATCCCTCTGGCAGCCCGGCAGGCCTCGGGGGATGTCCACTTACCAGCAGGAAGCAGATCTAAGCTGCAGATCTAAGCTGCTGAGGAGGCGGGAGAGGCTCCCGCCACCACCGCTGTGCTGGCAGCCATCAGCCTGGCTTGTGGCTGAGCAGAGCTCCCCCTGTGGGAGCACATTGACCACCAGGGGGCAGACACTCAATGCTCCCACAGCCAACTGACCCTGGCCAGCCATCCCCCTGTGGTTCCTACCTTCCCCCCGTCCAGCCAACCAACTTCCCGTGGTCCCTCCTTGCGGCCCCTTTCCCGGGGGGCCAAGGGCCACCTCCCTCCTTGGGGCCAGTGGCCAACCTCTCATGCCCCGTTCCTCCCCCTGGTTAGCAGGCCCCAATCGGCCCACTGCCCGCCCGTCACAGTGGCGGTGCGGTGGCAAGGGAAGGAGGAAGTAGGAGGTGGGGAACCACGTGGTGGTGGGGCACCAACAATGGCAGCATTGGTGTCCAGTGTCCGTTCCTTCTGTGCCCGGTCTGGTGACCATCGCCTCCTCTCCAGCTTGGCCCTGATTGGCCTGGCCCCGAATGGCCCTGATCACTGGCCAGGCCTAGAGACCTTACCCGTGCACAAATTTTGTGCACTGGGCCTCTAGTACAATTATAAAAAAAAAAGCAGACTGGGTTGAAAGGAGCCTACAGACAGACATGAAACACACAAACAATTAACAGACAAGTCTATAAATTAGAAATTGTAACATGAATAATATTTTTAAAGTACTGTGAAGAGATAATACATGGACCTGTAAGAATGAACAACTTCTAGTTTAGAAGCTCAAGGAATTCTTCCTTCATCACTTTTCACTTTTATGCTCACACACTATACCCTTCCCCAGTATATTTCTCATGTTTCTTAAGCTAAGCAGAATCTGAATACTATTCCAAATTGGTGAGCTTTAAATCCAAAAGTGCCAAATATAGGAAGACAGGGATTATGATAGGAACTCTGAATCAAGAGTAAGTTAAAGACACAAATACAAAGATTATTCTCGTTGACAGTAACAATAGAACTACCTTCCCCCGTCCGGCCAACCAACCTCCCCGAGTGGCATCAATGTCGGTGATGATGGTACCAGTGCCTGTATATTAACTAGACTGATCTCATGATGTAGCTGTCTTAATTCCTCTTCATTTTCACAGCCTGGTTTACTGGAGTTCTAATGATTACATAAGCTACCCAACATTCCTACATAATTTATGTTTGTCTGTTTACTTTCAGTCTTTTCTAAAAGAATCTAAGTTCAATAAGGACAGTTTACATGTAGACAGGAGGAAATGGCATGTGGTTAGTCTTGGAGGCTTGAAATAGTCTTACATGTAACAAAAATTTGTTTTTCCTAGTTCATATAAAGTGAAAATACAAATAAAGATTTTCTACAAGTTAGTTTCTTAAAAGTGGTTTTATATTTGCCTGCACAAAATAAAAGATAACATTTTCAATTCATGAACACTTTCCACCAAACATTTATTAGTAGTATTTGATGGCCAGAAGAGAATGTAAAGAATTGCCAACTTTTCTTTTGAGCTGAAAGTTCAAATCAGGTGTCAGTAAACAATGTGACAATTATTGAAGTTCAAATTTTAGTGTCAATATATAAAGTTCTGTTGGGACACAATCACACTCATTCTTGTTTTTTTTGATGGCTGCATTAGCATTAAAACAAAAGTTGAGTGGTTGCAATAGAGGTCACATGTGAGTGTCTCAATGGTTTGCACTGCTCCTCAGAGCACAAAACTCAACAAAGTTTCAATGGCTTCATGAAATGCTTTAATGTGACATTTAATTTTTGTTTTAATATCAGTATACAACTATTATGTCAAAACCAGAAGAGAAAAGGGGACTTCAAATGACATGCTTTTAAGGCTCAGTGGAGTGTAACTTATTTTATCAAAGTAAATAACAATGCATAGTGTTTATTATACGATGACTCTATAGCTGTACTAAAAGAATACAATATATGTTGACATTATCAAACTAAGAAGTCTTCACAATATTTCCAATTCACAGGAAAGTAACAATCAGAAATATTAAAATATTTAAATGAATGCATTTCTCATCACAAACAGAAGTCCTTATCAAAAAGAAAAATGAGTTTCTGAGTCCCGTATTTGTTAGCCAATCAATGAAAGCAATTTAACAAGGATGAGTTCATTAAACCACATTTGGCTGCAGTAGCCGAAGGAATGTGTCTGGAGAAAACAGTTGTTTTAAAACTATTAGCCTTTCAACAAGAGCAGTTGCTCGAAAAGTTGAGGGCGTAGGAAATATCATCAATACTCTAAGGCCAGGCAAATAATTTTGAATGAATTTCCTTGGTTCTTAATAAATCCACAGATGTAGCAATACTGCTCAGTTATTGTTCATTTGAGGTGTCTATGTTGAATTTAAAGAATTAGTATCCATGTCTACATAGTAGAATGAGAATATTTTCAGTAAAATTGAAAAACACCAGTTCAGTACCAACCTGATGTGACATATACTAAAATATGTTACATACGATGGTGGTTAAAAATATATGCAGCAATCACCTCCATCCCAATCCACAGTTTCAGTAACTCATGGTAAACTTTGATCCAAAAATATTAAATGGAAAATTTCATAAATAAATAAAAAGTTTAATTGCCCATCTTTCTTAGCAGCACGCTGAAATCATGTGCTGTTCCATTCTTTCCCCACTGATGTGTATATTCCCTTGTGTTTGGGGGCCATTATTATTACTTAACTAGAGGCCTGCTCGCCTGCCTGCCTGCCTGCCTGATTGCCCCTAAATGCTTCTGCCTGCTATCCTGATTGCTCCCTAACCACTCCCCTGCCGGTCTGATCGCCCACAACTGCCCTCCCCTGCCGGCCTGATCGCCCACAACTGCCCTCCCTTGCTGGCCTGATTGCCCACAACTGCCCCTGCTGCAACCCACCTCCTCTGCCAGGACCCACCTCCTCCACACGAGGCGGCAAAGACGCAGGGACCGGCCTCCTCCACGCCACACAGAGCCGCAGGGCCCCCAGGCCTCACTGTGCAGAGTGGCCGCTGATCCCCACCTCCGCTGTGCACATGGCCATCTTGTGATGGCCATCTTGTGGCGACCATCTTGCAGTGGCCATCTTGTGACGACGTCGCACATGAGGGCCACCCAGGCTTTTATTAGTATAGATAACACAAGAATAGTAATGCTGGTAATTTAGACAGGACAAAGAAAAGCCATAAATTTTTCCCTTTAGGTGAAAAGGTGAGTCTTTGACCTAAGAAAAAAGGTAGAAAAGATCTTTAGTGAGAACAATTTATATCTATGAAATTATGAAGAAAAGAAATTTATACTAGGCGTTCAACTGAAATCATATGCTTGTGGATTGTGATCAGTTTTCAGTAGTACCTATCAGCATGAAAAAAAATCTTCAAAGATTAACTATTTAACATCTCATTACCAATCGGAATTAACAAACATTTGTTATCAATTTTGATAATAGAGAACACTAACTTTGAATTAAGTGAAATGCTATCTCCCCAAAGCAATTCCATTTTTCTCATTGATACACTTAAAATACAAAAGAAATAATTGTACTAATTATTCTTGTATTTAAAGAAGTGGCATTTTTATAAAGTTCCTCAAGAGATCACATCAACAAAATACATGTTATGAACTCCTGGAGTTCCCACTATATTAAATAGGACTCAGTGCCAAACCTCATGTTGAAAAGCTATAGTGGTAAAATGAGGAATAACTTAGTCTTAAATTCCAAATTTTATTAAGATTTGTACAGCAGAACAAAATATAACTTTACAATGAAAAAAGACTTACAAAACCTTAAATTTTGAATTCTTAATGAGTAATTTAAAGATACTTAATTTAATATTCCACAAGAATATGAGTGTATGTTTGGTTGTCTGTGTAAATAAAATCTCTTTTTAATGGGAAATGTATTATTACTTAAATAGGGGGCATGTTAATTATTACTTTGAACATTTATATTAAATGTAACATACCAGTTTTAACTACTAGTATGTTAACCCTCCAATATTAAAAACTACTTGGACAACTAAAAAAAAGTCCAGGTTAATAAGTTATATATGAATAATGCCCTAAAATTATAATAATTAACATATATGATTAAAGTATATAAACAGAAGTATTATGACATCATGAATAAAAAACCCTGCACATTGATTTCTTACTAATATTAGAATTTTTAAAAACACAAAAATATATTTTTTTTTCTCTGAATTCTCAAAAGCCAGTGCTTGTAGTTATGTAAGAGAATGTCTTTGAGAATGTACACTAAAGTATTTATGGGGAACAATAATTCCAATATACTCTCCATTTGGTTCAGAAAAAGAACATTTTTAAGTATGTGTGTGGAGAGAGAAGGAAGGCAGAAAGAGGGAGAGAAAGCTGATAAAACAAATGGGGGTAAACTATAAACAACTGATGAATCTGGGTACAAGGTACATGGGAGTTTCTTGTACTGAAACTTCTCTACAAGTTTGAAGTTATATCAAAATAGTTGCCAAGATCTAATTCTATTAAAGTTTGCCAGAAGTTTCTGTTTTTACTACTACAGTATTCTGTTTGTGGGTAACTTTCTACTTCTCAAAAGCCAATAAATTCTTCTCTTTCACCCAATTAGTACTATACTTAGATTAATCAAATTTAATTCGGACAAAAACAATAGTCTTAAACAAATTTTTGAGAAATATAAGATTAAAAACTTCTATACAAAGACTAAACTCCAAGAGAAAAAGATGCAAATAAAATGACTATCATAATCTTTTGTTTTTTATTTGCAAGTATAAAAATGAAGAAAAACAAAAGCCTGGAACATAGCATCTGTCATATCAGAATATAAAAAGATGATCCTGGCACAAAATGAAAAAGCTCTAATTCATTTGCAAATCAAGCCTGCCGGTTTCATTTCAAGCTGGCGGTAACTGTCAAGAGTTAACAAGATAATCACTTTCAATCCTGCCTTCAATGGTACATTACACTGTTATTCCATTCAATAAGGCCGTTCTTTGGGGCACTAGATGAATGGTTTTCATTTCTAACTCACACAAAAAGTTGTGCGGGGGAAAATCCACGGGGCTTAAGAAAGAAATCCCTTTATGGGCATTTATCTGCCGGTACTTGCTTTTAGGCAAAATGAGATATTTTGAAACATCGGTGTCCATTCACTTCCTCTATTCCTTCAGGCCCTTAATCCCTAAAAACACACACACAAAACTGGCATATGAGAAAAGTGCAAAACCAGTCTCATTTTCTAAATTATCAATGCACATTAAACAAAAATTCTCTATTAAAATGATTCTATGCAAATAAAATATAAGCTCTGCTCTAATTAGTCATTTAGACTCAAAAAGGAGAAAATATCCCTATTTTTAAAATAAATAAGAAAAAAAGTAAAGTAAAATATTTATGGGAAAGTAATTCAGAAAGCTTTACATTATCAGATATTCTTGGTCATTAATATTGAAACTTAAAAACAATATCTAAACTAAAGTTTTACATTATAAAAAAATTATAATGTTATGTTATCAAGTTATTAATAACACTTAAGTTATACTCCAAAACTAGAACATTTACACCATAAATGGCTTGTGTTGAATCCACTATACAAAAAACACACACAACTACATGGTATTGTAAAATGATGATAATATTGAGCCAATTTTATTATTCCATATTTTAAAACCTTGGTAACAGATATGTTAAATGTATCAAGTCAATGGTGAGTATTGTGGTATGCTTAATAAATTAAGACTGAAATGCATGATTACAATGTGCAATTTAAAACCAATTGGTGACAACAGTAGAAATTCCTAAAGAACTTTGGGAACACAAGGGGCTATCTGCAGAGCACAATTCTTCTTAGAATCTAACATTGTGATAGGGGTACCGGATCCTTTTGTTGGGTTCCAGGATCATGGTTAACTCAGAAAGTAGATACGTTTGATCTTTCAGCTTCAAGCTGCCCTGCTGCAAATCTTTCCCTCATTAGATCCCTGGGGTTAGCTCTAAGCAAACACAGCAGCAAAGACAGCAGGGTGTATGAGGCATCTCCCATAGATCAACCACTGGAACAGTGATGAAGAGTGCTTGAAACCTAGCACAAAAGCTTTATAAAGAGTCATACAGGGTTCCAACAAGCAACCTGTGTCCTGGATTATTTATGCAGTGATCCTCTCCTTACACTGATACTTGACAATTAAATGCTGTTTACACAAATGCAGTTTTTAAATTACAGGAATATTTATTTGCAATCAGAGCTTTTGCTTTTGAAAAATGATAGCCTGAGTCCACTCCAATCTTTCAACATAATATATGAACACCTATGCCACAAAATATGTTTCTAACAAATGTAAATTTTATTTTACCTATCTTAAATGAATAAATATGTAATAAAGAATTCAAATTATTACCATATAACACACACAATTTTTCATGTTGGCCAAAGTACTTATTTGAATTTCTGAATACTTATCAATGAATTGGCATTCCAAAATAAGTTCCTTTTAATTTCCTCAGTTATAGTAAGTCTTCCATAAATTACATTAGAAGTCAAGAAATGTGTTTTTATTTTGTTGTAATTTTTGTTCGGAAATCTTTAAAATATCAAAAGTAATAAACAGATACTTCATTAAGGTAACCCATTAAAAATAAATAAAACAAAAAAAATGTCTTTGCTGAAAATACTACAAAGCATGGTAGCTAGAGAAAATAAACTTTATTACCAAAAGAATAAGACAGTAGAGAAAGGAATTTAATTAGCATATAGAAATGAGATATTTTATATGCTTCAAATTTTGAGATTAAAACTTTCTTCAAGATAATCCTTATTTATCATGCATGATAAACTAATGATGATTGTATTAATTTATCATAGTTAAAATAAGGTAAATTGATAAAGTAATTTTCCATATATCATTTGGGAAGACATTTGAATATATTAGACGTATCCGAAATTAATATCCATAATTCAAAAAGAGCTCCTTAAAAACAAAGTAATATTTAAAAGCTGAACAGCAATACAAACAGAATGATAAACAATGGAAATCAGATGGCAATTCATCAACAAAATATAAATGATCAATTACTCTATAAAAAATGTGGAACCCTAATAATAGCTTAAAAAGAAACATTAGTCCAAAAATAAGTTTGTTTATTTTGCCTACCAAAATAAGTTTGTTTGTTTGGAAATTTTTCTTTAAGATTATATTATACTGTTTTTAAAGTTGATTGTTGGGAAATAAAGTTCCACACAGTGCTATTGGGTGTATGAATTACCACACTCTTTACAGAATGTAATTAAGGGGAGAATCAAGATGGTAGCATAAGTAAATACCTGTACTTGCTGCCTCTCACAGCCACATCAAAATTACAACTAAAAGACCGAACAACTATCATCCAGAACCGCGGGAAAGTGGGCTGAGTGGAAGTACTACAACCAGAGAGGTAAAGAAAAAAGCACATTGAGACTGGTAGGAGGTGCGGAAGCACAGAATGGGCTGGCACCCGGGTGCGCTGCTTTTTTAATAGGGAGGGAGATACAAGCTCCTGCTTGCTTTGAACTCCAGTTCTGGGCGAGACTCTGGGGGACCCAGACACATACGGGAAGAAACTGGACTGTCTGGTATCAGGGCAGGAACACGAAGGCAGCTTTCTTTCAGATGGAGGTGCTTGCAGTGGTCATTGTTCCTGCACTGAGACCTCTCTGGTGCAGGGCTTACTGGCAGTCATTGCTGTTTGCTCTGCCCAGGTGATTCCCTGAGACCCCACCCCACCCAATTTACAACTCCACCCAGCGGCTTTTGCATATGAATGGCCTGTCCTTTCTCAGCCTAAAACCTGTCAAACAGGCATCAGCTGGGTCAGGGAGCCCCAAAGCTATAAAAAGAAGGCCCAAGGCAAGCAGCAGCAGCTTGCCTTGCTTCACAGCTGAGCCTCCTCTGGGCACTTCCAAACCCAATACAAAGAGGAGGAATCTGCAGATCTCTCTGTAGCTCCTGCTGGGTGGCCCCAGGCAGTGGCTGACTTTGCACCTCCTTGGAGATCCAAGAGCCAGTGTACTCAGTGGTCGGTGCAAAACAACACCAGATTACAATTATTCACATCCATAAGTGACACACTCAAGGGGCAGACTCAGTGAGCACCAAAGCCCCACTGAAGCAAGTCCTGCCCCATAGGGGTGTCTTCTGCACAGCAGCTCTTCCATTGAGGACACAGCTGGTCCTCCCAGCCAATTGGCCTGGAGGTCAATTCCTCCCAGTGAAAAGGTCCAGTCAAAAATTAAGCATACACAGACTGAAATAAAGAATAATTTACAGAGATTCAACAGTAGAATAGAGGATCCCAAGAATCAAGTCAAAGGTTTGAAATACAAAGAAGCAAAAAACACCCAACGAAGATGAGAGACAGCAAGATATTGAAAACCTATTTGAAGAAATAATGGCAGAAAACTTCCCCCACCTGGTGAAAGAAATGGACTTACAGGTCCAAGAAGTGCAGAGAACCCCAAACAAAAGGAATCCAAAGAGGACCACACCAAGACACATCATAATTAAAATGCCAAGAGCAAAAGACAAAGAGAGAATCTTAAAAGCAGCAAGAGAAAGAGTCTCAATTACCTACAAGGGAATACCCATACGACTGTCAGCTGATTTCTCAACAGAAACTTTGCAGGCCAGAAGGGAATGGCAAGAAATATTCAAAGTGCTGAATACCAAGAACCTACAACCAAGATTACTTTATCCAGCAAAGCTATCATTCAGAATTGAAGGTCAGATAAAGAGCTTCACAGATAAGGAAAAGCTAAAGGAGTTCATCACCACCAAACCAGTATTAATATGAAATGCTAAAGGTATTCTTTAAGAAGAGGAAGAAGAAGAAAAAGGTAAAGATACAAATTATGAACAACAAATACATATCTATCAACAAGTAAATCTAAATTAAAATAAAAAAATCTGATGAACAGAATAAACTGGTGAATGTAATAGAATCAGGGGCATGGAAAGGGAGTGGACTGAAAATTCTCAGGGGGACGAGGGTATGGGGAGTGCAGGAAGAGTTTGGACAAAGAACTTACACCTATAAATGAGGACAGTGTGGGCTGGGCAAGGGCCTGGGGTGGGAACTGGGTAGAGAGGAGCTATGGGAAGGGAAGAGGAACATCTCTAATAATCTGAACAATAAAGATTTTTTTTAAAAGAATGCAATTAAGAAACATGTACTCTTAACCAAATCTATCTACTTCTTAAATTATTAAGAAAATAAACAAAAATATAAAATAATTTTGTACAAACTATCATACCATGATGTTACTGACAATGAGATCTTCACTAAATTAGACTAAGGACTGAATATGGTAAGGACTGCACACTGAGGACTAAAGAAATTAAAAAAAGAAATAATCATATGATGGGAAAAAATGTTCTATGTTAATTAAAAATAATATTTCAGGAAAATACTACTTATATGTTTTTTAAAATGATACATTAGAAGTATATAGCGTATGAAGCCAATTTTGTGAAAACACAAACACTGAAAAAAAGTATTATTATCACTAAGATGTAAACAAGTACTTTTGATGAGAGTGGAGGTGATGGGTAATTTTTATTGACTTTTATTACTCTATTCTATAACCCTCAAATTATTTTTAATAAACAAATATTACTTTTATACTCAGAAAAAATACTTAAAGGAAAAACAGGTTTTCTATTTGAAATCTCTGCAATCAGAAACAGCTAACTGGGAAAAATAATTCTCCTATATACAAACACCAAAACTTTTACTGTAACTATACTAAATTTAAATACACCCACATCAGCAAAATAAAAAATAAAAAAAAATCCTATGCATAAAAAGTGCTGAAACAGGAGAGTCAAGATGGTGGCCAGCAGGATGGCAGTGAGGAAGAAAGTGTAAGTGAGAAAGTGAACTGTAGTGTGTGTGTGTGTGTGTGTGTGTGTGTGTGTGTGTATGTGTGTGTGTCTGTGTCTGTCTGTGTGTGTCTGTGTGTGACAGTTAGATCCTACAGGAGTCTCAGGGGCAGCAGACCGGGCTCTACTACATGGGGAGACCTATCACAGACAAGAAAAAGCTTTAAGAATCACTCCTGGGGCAACTGGCTCTGGCACAGAAACGATGCACTCTTGAAGGGGAGAGCTTCTGGGACTAGGAGCCCAGCCTCACCACCACTCAGACTGGCTTCAGAAACTATAAGAGACCCTACAGCCACTCCAGCCAAAAACCTGCTCCCTCATCTGTAGACCCACAGACACTGGGACTCCAGCCTCCTGTGTTCCCTAAAGAATGCTCCCTTCCCACCAAGCCTACTACTTCAGCCAAAGGCTCCAACTGACCAGGCTCCTGGACCTTCCAGTGAGTCTCAGACTGGCTTCATTCCCCAAACCCGCCACTTCAGCCACAGTCCCCATGTGATTCGGTGCCTGGACCCTTCGGTTAGGACAAAAATGGGAAGATAAGGGAACAACTTCCAAAGGAAACAAAAGGAGGAAGCGTCAGAAAAGGAACTAAATGAAACAGAGGCATGCAATATGTAAAAAAAAAAAAGAATTCAGAGTAAGGGTCATACAGTTCCTAAAGCGGCTGGATGAGAAAATCAACAACTTATATAAGAATCAGGAGGAAATAAAGAGTGATATAGCTACAATAAAAAACAATATGGAAGCTTTTAACAGTAGACTAGGAGAAGCGGGGGGACCAAATTAGCAAATTAGAAGACAGGGAAGCAAAACACAACCAATCTGAACTTCAAATGGGGAAAAAAATCAAAAGACAGGAGGAGAGCCTAATGGAGCTTTGGGACAACATGAAACGAAGCAACATACGTATAATAGGGGTGCCAAACAAGAAGAGGAGCAAGGATTTGAAAAACTATTTAAAGAAATAATAACAGAAAAATTCCCTGATTTGGGGGGAGGTCACACAAGCACAGAGAGTCTCAAACAAGATGAACCCAAAAGAACCACACCAAGATATGACGTAAATACAATGGCAAACATTAATGACAAAGAGAGAATCTTACAGGCTGCAAGAGAGAGACAGAGAGTTACCTACAAGGAATCACCCATTACATTACAAAACGATTTCTCAACAGAAACACATCAGGCCAGAAAAGAATGGAAGAAAGTATACAAAGTGATGCCAAGCAAGAGACTGAATCCAAGAATACTCTATTCCAATGGTCGGCAAACTCATTAGTCAACAGAGCCAAATATCAACAGTACAATGATTGAAATTTCTTTTGAGAGCCAAATTTTTTAAACTTAAACTATATAGGCAGGCGGGCCACAGGATATGCAGCGCAGGCAGGCCGCGGGATGCGCAGCGCGGGGGAGGTACATTGTTTTGAGGTACATTTGCTGAGGTCTATCCCTTCCAACTCTCCCATCCACACTCGTCTTGTATACTTGTTTCAGATAGACGAGTGTGGATGGGAGAGTTGGAAGGGATAGACCTCAGCAAATGTACCTCAAAACAATGTACCTCCCCCGCGCTGCGCATCCCGCGGCCTGCCTGCGCTGCATATCCTGTGGCCCGCCTGCACCGCGTCTCCCGTCACCCGATCAACCAACACCCCCCACTTCTTCTAACGCCACTTCTTCAAAATAGACTCGCCCAGGCCCGAAAACCGCCTTCTGCGCATGGGCCACGAAGTTTCAATCGCACTGTACGTGCGCACCCGCAGGTGGTATTTTGTGGAAGAGCCACACTCAAGGGGCCAAAGAGCCGCATGTGGCTCGCGAGCCGTGGTTTGCCGACCACTGTCCTAGGGCATTGGAAACTAAGGAGAAAATAAACAAATGGAACTACATCAAAATAAAAAGCTTCTGCATAGCAAAAGAAACCATCAACAAAACAACAAGAAAGCCCACGGCATGGGAGAATATATTTGCCAATGCTATTTCAGATAAGGGTTTAATCTCCAACATTTACAGGGAACTCATATAAATTAACAAAAGAAAGATAAACATTCCAAAACAAAAAAATGGGCAAAGGACCTAAATAGACACTTTTCGAAAGAAGGCCAAGAGACATATGAAAACATGCTCAAAGTCACTAATCATCTGAGAGATGCAAATCAAAACAATAATGAGGTACCATCTCACACCTGTCAGAATGACTATCATCAACAAATCAACAAATGACAAGTGCTGGAGAGGATGCAGAGAAAAAGGAACCCTCTTGGACTGTTGATAGGAATGCAGACTGATGCAGCCACTGTGGAAAACAGTATGGTGTTTCCTCAAAAAATTAAAAATGGAACTTCCATTTGACCCAGTAATCCCACTTCTAAGAACATATCCCAAGAAAACAGAAACATCAATCAGAAAGGATATATGCATCCCTATATTCATAGCAGCACAATTTACAATAGCTAAGATTTGGAAACAGCCTCAGTGCCCATCAGGAGACCAGTGAATTAGAAAACTGTGGCACATCTACACAATGGAATTCTATGGTGCTGTAAAAAAGAAGGAATTTTTACCATTTGCAACGGCATGGATGGAACTGGAGAGCATTATGCTAAGCGAAATAAGCCAGCCAGAGAAAGGTAAATATCGCATGATCTCACTCATTTGTAGAATATAATGAACATCCTAAACTGATTAACAAAAATAGATACAGAGACAAAGAAGCATCGAATAGGCTGTCCATACTTGTATGCATGCATACCAGCATAACCAATGGACACAGATGGCGGGGGTCGGGGGGGGTGGGTGAGGGTTCGGGGTAGTGCTAGGGTTTTCCCCCAGGAACAGGTCAATGGGGGAAAAAGGAGACTTAAGTAATACTTTAATCAATAAAGAATTTAATTTTTTTTAAAAAAAGAAAGACTATAAAAAAAGAAGAGACAAAAGGTTTTCCAGACTAGAAGCTAAAAAACTTCATCACCACTAAACTGAACTTACAACAAATTTTAAAGAAACTCCTTTAAACTGAAAAGAAAGGGCAAATCTCACTGGCTTGAAAAATGTAGTAAAAATAACTATGACTACAATAGATAAGGAATACACACAAGATAAAATGATGTAAAATGTTACAAGATGCAGAAAACACTGTGGGGGAGGGAATAATAATGTACAGTTATAGAATGTGCTCAAATTTAACTTGCAATCAACTTAAAATAGACTGCTTTAGAGAGAACGTCATATGTAATCCTCATGGTAAACACAAAATAAAAACACAAAAGATCATGAGAGAGGGATCTAAGTATACCACTAAAGAAAATCACCAAACAACAAGGGAATAAAATGGCAATAGAGAGGAACTATGAAACAGCCAGAAAACAAAATGACAATAAATACATACTTATCAATAAAAACTTTACATTTAAATGTACTAGCCCTGGCTAGGTGGCTCAGTTGGTTGTAGTATCGCCTCTTACACCAAAGTGTCGCAGGTTCAATTCCCTGACAGGGCGCATACCTAGGTTGCGGATTCGATCCCCAGCTGGGGTGTGTATGAAAGGCAATGGAGCAATGAATGGTTCTCTGTAACATTGATTTTTCTGTTTCTCTCTCTCTCTCTCTCTCTTTTTCTCTCTCTCTCTCTCTCTCTCCCCCCGTCCTCTCTCTAAAAATCAATAAAGATATCCAAGGGTGAGTATTAAACTTTAAAAAAAGTAAATGCACTGAATTTTCCAATCAGTAGACATAGAGTGGCTGAATGGATAAAAAACAAGACAAATCTATATGTTGCCTACACTTCAGCTTTAAAGACACATGCAGATCAAAAGGGAAGAGATGGAAGAATATATTTCATGCAGATGAAAGCAAAAGAAAGCTGGGACAACTATATTTATATCAGACAACATAGACTTTAAAACAAAGACTCTAATAAGAGGTAATAAATGACATTTACATAATGTAAAAGAGTCAATCCAAAAAGAAAGTATAGTTTTTGAAATAGTAGTACCCCCAACATAGAAGAGCCTCGAGAAAGCATTACAATGATAGTAAGGGACTTTAATATTCCACTTACATCAATGAATAGGTAATCAGACAGAAAATCAATAAGAAAACATCAGCAGTAAGCAACACATTAGACCAAACTGACTTAATAGATACATATAAAACATTCCATCCAAAAGGAGAAAACTCTTCTCAAATGCACATGGGATATTCTACAGAATAGATCATACGTTAAGCCACAAAACAAGTCTAAATAAATGTAGAGCTTGATCCAACTACCCACACAAAGGAATACTTTAAGAAGAAGAAACAGAGGGAGAGTGGAACATAGATATAAAGAAAAAATGGCAATAAATAAATACCTATCAACAATAAGCTTACATGTAAATGGATTATTTTCTCCAATAAAAAGACACAGGGTAGCTAAATAGATAAGAAAACATGACAAATATAATATGTTGTGTACAAGATACCCACCTCAGAACAAAAGATTCACATAGCTGAAAGTGGAAGGGATGGGTAAAAATATTCCATGCAAATCAAAATAAATAAAAAATTTTGGTATAGCAATACTTACGTCTGCAAAATATACTTCAAAACAAAAGCCATAAAAAGAAACAAAAGAAGGACACTATAGAATACTAAACTGATGGACCCAAAAAGAGGAAATAACTGTGGTAAACAAATATGTACCTAACTAGAGGCCCGGTGCATGGATTTGTGCACCGGTGGGATCCCTTGGCCTGGCCTGCGGGGATCAGCAGAACCGGCAGTCCTATATCCCCCGAGGGATGTAGTAGTGCTCGAAGCAGAAGGCAGCCGGGGAGAAAACCGAGCCTGGGCCAGGTGCCGCGTCACTCCCATTCATCCCGGCCCCGCTGCGCCTGGGGCCACCACTGCTTGGCAGACTCGCTGCCTCTCCACTTCGGTCACCGTGCACCCATCCTAGGGCATTATCAGCGCACCCATGACCGAGAAGCGGCCACAGGCGCCCAGTCAGTTCTGATGCCTGTCCAGATCCCAGTCCTGGTCCGGTCCGGATGGGGAGGGGTGCATAGGGGGAGTGTCCTTGGGAGATACTCATGCCACCGCAACTGCGCTCACCAGCCATGAGCCAGGTGTCAGGCACCTGTTGATCAGCTGAGCAGTGCTCACGCTGTGGGAGCACACTGACAACCAGGGGGCAGCTCCTGCATTGACCGTCTGCCTCCTGATGGTCAGTGCGCATCATAGCAACCAGTAGAACGGTTGAATAGTTGACTGGTCGCTTAGGCTTTTATATATATATAGATAAGGAGCACCTAAGTATATAACGAAAATCTTGGTTGACTTTAAGAGAGAGACTGATAACAATATAGTCATAGTAGGGGATTTTAACACCCCACTGTCATCACTGGATAGATTTTCCAGACAAAAAACCAACAAGGAAACAGCAACCTTAAATGGCACACTAGATCAGATGGATTTAACTGGTATTAGCAGAGCATTTCATCCTAAAGCAATAGCATATAAATTCTTCTCAAGTATAATTGAAACATTCTCAAAGATAGGCCACATATTAGTACACAAAATAAGTCTTAACAAATTAAAGAATTGAAATCATATTAAGCATCTTCTCAGATCACAATAGTATGAAACTAGAAATCAACTACAATAAAAAACTCAAACACATTCAAACACATGGAGGCTAAATAGCATACTAACCAACTGGAGGGCTGGTGCACAATTTCATGCACCAGTGGGGTCCCTTGGCCTGGCCTGTGGGATCTGGCTGAAACCAGCTCACCAACATCCCCCGCGGGGTCCCAGATTGCAAGAGAGTGCAGGCCAGGCCAAGGGACCCCACCGGTGCACGATAGGGGCCGGGGAGAGACGCAGGAGGTTGGCCAGCCGGGCAGGGACTGCGGGAGGACTCCAGGGCGTGTCTGGCCCATCTCGCTCAGTCCCGATCCGCTGGACCTCAGCAGCAAGCTCACCTACTGGTCAGAGCGTCTGCCCCTGATGGTCAGTGCATGTCATAGCGACTGGTCGACCAATCAACTGTCTGCCCTCTGGTGGTCAGTGCACATCATAACAAGCGGTTGAGTGGCCTTAGCATATCATTAGCATATTACGCTTTGATGGGTTGAATGGCCGATTGGTCAACTGGACGACCGGACACTTAACATATTAGGCTTTTATTATATAGGACTAGAGGCCTGGTGCACAAAAATTTGTGC